>NW_027509192.1:18832500-19240000 GCF_051911475.1 Siphateles boraxobius
TGTCACGGGTCACGGCCACGGCACTTTTTGTACATTTCTGGAACTAATATTAGCCTATAATATTAGCTTTTTATTTAATCCCTGTTGATTATGAAAAGTGAACAGCATGAAAGCGAAATATGGTCGGGAGAGAGATGGAGTGGTTCAGACATGATTTTGCCACTCCATTGTCACGGTTCGTCAATCCATCGTGCCCTTCTTGTCTTATGTCTTGGTGTTGTGTGTGTGTATGGGCGTGGTCACCGATCACTGCCGCTGATCAGTGGCGCCAGCTGCTTTCACTTTCGGCGCCAGCTGCATCTGATCAGCGGTGCCTATATATACTCACTGTTTTCGTCTTGTCTTTGTCAGATCGTTGTGATGTGTTCCGGTGTCGTTCCTGTCTGGTCTTCCCTCGTGGTCTTCGTTCCCTTCCTGGATTATACGTCGTGTTTCCTGTGTGTCGCCCTTTGTGTGGACCTGACCGTTCCTGTTTATATTTAATAAACGAGTGTTTCCCTGCTTTTGCCTCTTCTCCGTTTTCTGGACGTCACAGAACGATCTGACCAGAAATGGAGGCAGCAGGTGGATCTGATTCCACTCTCTCTGATTTCATCACCAGAAGCATCAATCGAATGGATTCGCAAGAGGATTGCATCGCGCACACAGGACGGGCGGTACAAGCTTTAGTGACGCAGGTGTCCGAGCTCACCCAGCAATTCCAACAGCTGAGGAATCCCACTGCGCCACCCACACCGCCGATTCAACCCGCATCACCTGGGTCGTCCTTCCAGTCAGAGCCTCGTCTGCCGATCCCGGAGGCGTATTCAGGGGAACCAAACTTCTGCAGAGCCTTCATAACCAGGTGTTCTATGCACTTTTATCTTCAGCCCCGTACCTTCTACAGTGAGCAGTCTAAAGTGGCTTTTGTTTTGACGCTGCTGACTGGGAGGGCGGCATTATGGGGAACGGCGGTGTGGGAGAACCAAGACCCATGCTGCGCCTCGTTCCAGGCACTCGCCGAAGAGATGAAACGGGTTTTTGATCGGTCGATGGCGGGACGAGAAGCAGCCAGAGTTCTTGCCGATCTTCACCAGGGGGACCGATCCGTTTCAGACTACTCGATTGAGTTTCGCACCCTGGCGGCCGAGTGCCAATGGAACGAGGAGGCGCAGTGGGACATGTTCCTGCGTGGGCTGGCTGACCGTGTCCAGAACGAGATCTACGCGCTGGATCTACCCACGACTCTGAACGGCCTCATTGACCTGGCACTCAGGGTGGATGCACGTCTGGCCAGGAGAGAACGTCGTGCTCCCCAGGTTCGTTTTCCTGGAGGTACAGGGGATCCCAGAACCAGCAGCGCAGACACGGTCAGCCCTGCATTCGACCACGAGCCCATGCAGGTGGGTAGGGCTCGGCTTTCCCGGGAGGAGAAGGAGAGGCGGAGATCCCTCAGACTCTGTCTTTACTGTGGGGAGGCGGGCCACTTCCTACACGCCTGCCCGGTAAAAGGCCAAGCCCGGTAGTAAATCTGAGGCTACTATCGGGTGGGATCTCCGCTGAGAAGACCTCATCACCATCATCCACGCTCCTCCCGGTAAGACTGAGATGGACCACCGGCACACACGACTGTCACGCCTTACTGGACTCAGGAGCGGAGGGAAACTTCATGGATCGTAAGCTGGCCCAGAAGTTACTTATTCCTGTCACCTCACTCACTCACAGCATATCCGTCAATGCTCTTACTGGTCAAAGACTCCCTAACATTGCTCTCACCACAGGACCCATAACACTCATCACATCAGGCAATCATTCTGAAACTCTGTCATTTCTTCTATTGGACTCACCCTTAGCACCCGTAGTCCTTGGTCATCCCTGGCTCACACTCCATAACCCCCGAGTAGACTGGCGTCAACATTCCATCTCCGAATGGAGCACTCAGTGTTATAAGTCTTGTCTTACGTCTGCTTGTCCGTCTGTACCTGTTTCTGTGTTTCAGGAGGAGACGGTGGATTTACTTAACGTGCCCGTTGAGTACCTGGACCTGAAGGAAGTGTTCAGTAAGTCCCGTGCTGCTTCTCTCCCTCCGCATCGTCCCTACGACTGTGCCATAGATTTACTGCCAGGTAAGTCTCCGCCTAAGGGCAAACTTTATTCGCTTTCTGTTCCAGAAAGGGAGGCTATGGAGAAATATATTTCTGATTCTCTAGCATCCAAATTCATCCGCCCTTCCTCTTCACCGGCGGGGGCGGGGTTCTTTTTTGTGGGCAAGAAGGATGGTTCTCTGCGACCTTGTATTGACTACCGGGGGTTGAATAACATCACGGTAAAGAATACTTATCCTTTGCCGTTGATGTCTTCAGCCTTCGAGAGGTTACAGGGAGCATCAATCTTCACAAAACTGGACTTACGTAATGCCTATCATTTGGTTCGCATTAGGGAGGGGGATGAATGGAAAACCGCGTTTAACACCCCCAGGGGGCACTTTGAATATTTGGTTATGCCGTTTGGGCTGTCCAACTCCCCAGCGGTTTTCCAGGCACTCGTCAACGACGTGCTGCGAGATATGGTAGATCAGTTCATATATGTCTACCTGGACGACATATTGATTTTTTCATCCTCTCTTCAGGAACACGTGCAGCACGTCCGACGAGTGCTTCAGAGGTTGCTAGAGAATGGGCTTTTTGTCAAGGCGGAGAAATGCGATTTTCATGCACAGTCTGTTTCTTTTCTAGGATATATCGTCTCGTCTGAGGGAGTGCGTATGGATCCTGATAAGGTTAAGGCTGTGGTAGATTGGCCAAGTCCAGATTCCCGTAAGGCCCTACAGAGGTTTCTGGGGTTTGCTAACTTCTACAGGCGTTTCATTCGCAATTTCAGCCAACTAGCCGCGCCTCTGACTGCCTTGACCTCCCCCAGAACTATGTTCAGGTGGTCCGACACAGCTGAGGCTGTGTTCGCCAAACTGAAGAGTCGCTTCGTTTCGGCTCCCATCTTGATAGCCCCTGATTCCTCACGTCAGTTCGTGGTGGAGGTCGACGCGTCAGAGGTGGGGGTAGGCGCAGTTCTTTCCCAACGCTCTTCCACAGACGACAAGATGCATCCATGCGCGTTTTTTTCCCATCGTTTGTCTCCCGCTGAACGTAACTATGACATTGGTAACAGAGAGTTGTTGGCGGTCAAGTTAGCGTTGGAGGAGTGGCGTCATTGGTTAGAAGGGTCGGGGGTACCTTTTATCGTCTGGACCGATCACAAGAACTTAGAATACATCAGCACTGCCAAAAGACTCAACTCCAGGCAGGCTCGGTGGGCTCTTTTTTTCGGTCGTTTTGATTTTTCTCTTTCGTACCGCCCGGGTTCCAAGAACATCAAACCCGACTCCTTATCTCGTATTTTTGACCTTTCCGAACGCCCGTCCACTCCCGAGTGCATTTTACCAGAGAACCTATTTATCTCTACACTCTCATGGGAGATCGAGTCGAAGGTCAAGACGGCCTTAGAAGGGGTAACGCCTCCGCCCGGTAGCCCAACGAACCGGTTATTTGTGCCAGAGAGAGTACGGTCCGACGTCATTCGATGGGGGCATTGTTCCAACGTGGCTTGTCATCCAGGGGTAAATCGCACCAGTTTTTTGGTTAAGCAACGATTCTGGTGGCCGTTAATGGCTCGCGACATTCGCAGTTTCATCTTGGCTTGCTCGGTTTGTGCCACTGGTAAGACTTCCAATCGACCCCCAGATGGGTTACTCCAACCGCTGTCTGTCCCTTCGAGACCCTGGTCCCACATTGCGCTAGATTTTATTACCGCCCTCCCACCCTCCCAGGGCAAGACGGTTGTTTTGACCGTTGTGGACCGGTTCTCGAAGGCGGCTCATTTCATTCCCTTGCCCAAATTACCCTCTGCCAAGGAGACAGCGGAGACTGTCGTTGACCACGTTTTTCGCTTACATGGCCTCCCGATTGATGTGGTTTCCGACAGGGGTCCCCAATTCGTATCCAAATTTTGGCGAGAATTTTGTAAATTACTGGGAGCGACTGTCAGTCTGTCCTCTGGGTTTCATCCCCAGAGCAATGGTCAAACCGAGAGAGCCAACCAGGATCTGGAAAGAATGTTGCGATGTTTGGTATCCAAGAATCCTTCCTCCTGGAGTCAGCAGCTTTCAATGGTTGAGTACGCTCATAACTCGTTACCAGTGTCATCCACGGGCCTATCTCCGTTTGAGGGTAGTTTAGGTTACCAGCCACCTATTTTTCCTAGCCTGGAATCCGAAGTCGCGGTCCCCTCCGCTCACGCCTTCGTCCAGAGGTGCCACCGCACATGGACCAGAGCCCGAGAGACTCTGCTCCAAGTGAGGGCGCGCACCAAGGCCAAGGCCGATCGCCACCGGTCGAAGCCTCCCGTATACATCGTCGGTCAAAAAGTGTGGCTTTCTACTAAGAACATTCCACTCCGCTCCGTCTCTAATAAGTTAGCCCCTAAATTTATCGGCCCGTTTACTGTCACCAAGATTATTAGTCCGGTGACAGTCCGACTCAAACTCCCTCCTGCGTACAGGAGAATTCATCCCGCCTTTCATGTGTCCAAATTAAAACCTGTATTTCATTCTCACTTTAATCCGCCTGCCCCGGTTCCTCCTCCGCCGCGACTCGTAGATGGGGAACCTACATATTCGGTTAATCGCATTCTGGACTCTAGGCGGAGGGGACGCGGATTCCAGTACCTGGTGGACTGGGAGGGTTACGGTCCGGAGGAGAGAAGTTGGGTTCCTGCTAGGGACATTCTGGACCACTCCCTTATCGATGATTACAATCGACAGGTAAGGACGTCTGGTAACGCCAGGAGGCGTTCCTAGGAGGGAGGGTACTGTCACGGTTCGCCAATCCATCGTGCCCTTCTTGTCTTATGTCTTGGTGTTGTGTGTGTGTATGGGCGTGGTCACCGATCACTGCCGCTGATCAGTGGCGCCAGCTGCTTTCACTTTCGGCGCCAGCTGCATCTGATCAGCGGTGCCTATATATACTCACTGTTTTCGTCTTGTCTTTGTCAGATCGTTGTGATGTGTTCCGGTGTCGTTCCTGTCTGGTCTTCCCTCGTGGTCTTCGTTCCCTTCCTGGATTATACGTCGTGTTTCCTGTGTGTCGCCCTTTGTGTGGACCTGACCGTTCCTGTTTATATTTAATAAACGAGTGTTTCCCTGCTTTTGCCTCTTCTCCGTTTTCTGGACGTCACATCCATTGAGATTTATTTTGTAGAACGCATTTCTTTAAAGTGAATTTCGTTTTGTATAAATCGTATCTTAATTTTAATCAATGTTTCATCATCCAATTGCCTGGATTTAATAAGTAAGAAGCAAACCTAGTCGGTGTGGGATGGATTGAAGTGAGTAACAAATTAACTCATGGCCATGCTCTGAGGTAGCCTGACTACGTCAGACTTTGTACTTCCGCTCAATTTCATTTCGCTTCTGTACTTAGTCTTCTGTACTGAGACATCGACATGTCTCTCAGTTTGTCGATGTCTCACAGAGGGCGGGCTGAGAGCCGTGACGTAGACGCTAAGCGCCGAGTTTAAGATTGGGGAAATCGAAAACGACCGCGGATATGGAGTCACAGGATGCAGTTCGCTCTGTTGTGGAGAATATTCCTGGCATTTCCAAACAAAAGGCAGATCAAGAAGAGTGTTTGGTAAACATTTTGAATGGAGGTGATGTCGTGGCCCTACTCCCGACAGGTTTTGGTAAAAGTTTAATTTATCAAATATTACCGATCGTCAGCAAGAAACTGGGGAGGCCAAAGGCCGGCAAGGCGATATTTGTGATTGTGTCCCCCTTGGTTGCACTCATGGAGGATCAGGTTAAGGAGGCAGCAAAACTCGGTCAGCCATGTTTACTCCGGTATTTCGCTCGATGGTTTCATTTTCGCATCATACATGTGTTTACAGTGGAAGTTCAATGCGGCTGAGCTGGCGAATAACACACGTCATAACCAAAGGTTATGTGATTGGCTTACGGGTAACCAATGATTTTATACTTCAGACACCCCCCCCCCCCCCCCCCCGCGATAAAGAAAACAGTTTTCAATGATGCCATTCCAGACTCTATCTATGAAGCAAAGCGAAGTAGTAGAGTTTGATATTACCAGGCTAGCTCTGAGGCCTTTGATAAGGCTAAAACAATAGCCCACATCTTTCTTGAATATGTTTTAATTGCAGGCTATGCTATATTGTAAGTGGTATAAATAAACTGATGTGAGAGGAGTGCTGAATTGCAGAGCTGGTGCAAACACCCATATGGATATGATCAGATCAAACACATTCTTACTATTTTTTTCTCCGCTGTCATATTTGTTGATTTGTTGTGTGTTTTGCTATTGAGAGAAAAGCACAGCACATTCATCTTGGCGCTCTCAGCAGGGTGGCAGTTAACAAAGGTATTTAAAAGTTTTTTTTTTTGTGTGTGTGTTTTAATGTGCTTCATAACTGTGCAGCCCATGGGGGTACGTCGTAGCCTCCCCGTAGTCAATTATGACACCGCAAAGCTGTATACCACAAACACAACATTTATTATTTTTTATTTTATTTCAAATAGGCCTACAAATGTGGTTACTATTTATTTTTGTAGAATTGCAATTCTCTTTAGTGCCACAGCGCCAAAATGGTACTGAGAAAATGGACGTAATTTGAAATCTGAGACTTTATTTCATATCAATAGTAACAAAACACAAAAAGTATTGCGATTTATTGGATGGGATGCGCGCTACAATGTTCTATTTATTCATCAACTGAAAACAGGATGACTAGCCTAATCGATTCTTGGGATTTAAGAATCGATATCGATTCGTAAAAATGAGAATAGTTTAAAATCGAGAAATCAATATTTTTTACCCAGCCCTACCTTGTAGGCTACTCTGCTTCTGACGTTCGCTCTGCTCGGCGCCCCTGTGGATTGAAAAATGCGCTGAATCCATGCAGACTCATAAGGAGAGGAGTCGAAGCTTGACGCAGCTTGCCGCCTTTTCATACCAGTTTTAAAGGGGGCTGAAGCGATCACAAATTAGTGTAGCAGTCTACACTGTAGGCCTACCGATTACGGAGTTTATAGTATATTTTTTAGGGGGGCTGGGCAGAAGTTTGGGCTGAAGTCCCCCTAAAAAGGGCCTAGTGACGCTTGTGCCTTAGACCCACAGCCAGGGACCAGTAGCAGCAACACATTCATTACTAGTAAATGAGCTTTGAACTCTCTTACTAAACTGTAAAATAATTTGTTGCTGCATTAAATTAAGTAGGCATATAATCCAAATGGCTGGTACAGTTATCTCAACTGTTAAATATTGAGTAGTGATGAATTGCTTTGACTTGTGAAGGTGAAAACTGCTGAACTTATGTAGTTAATGTAAAAATATATTGCCATGAGTTATTGATCAAATTTTTTACCAGTGTAGTTCATTGTAATGACATTGTGCTTTCCTCTTTTGTGCAGTTTTACATAATACACCAACACTTGTACCTGTTCCCAAGCAAGTGGTGGCTGAAACCTGTGCAGTAAAGTGGACTTTTTCTAACTTTACATCAAAAGGGAACAAAGTGCAACCATTTGTTTCCATTTCTCAGGACAGTGAAGAAACCCTCTCAGATAACTGTCCTTTATAGGACTTCCTGTACATGTAAGGGCATAAATAACGTTACTTGATTTATACATGTGTACATATTATTTCTGACTGCAATATGAGTTGCAAAAGGAAAGGCCTACAGAAAGGTAGTCTGCACAAAGAAGTGATACAGAGGTGGGCAGGGCTTTTCCTTTTTATTTTTGTAGCATGAGGCATGTGTTGACAGTTCCTTTTTTTCTTTTTATCAACAAATGGCAAAGGGTGGTATCCATACCCTATATAAACGGAGTCTTCAACAGAAAATTTTGTATTTTGACCTGAAAAAAATAAAATTAAGGGGAGAAATAGAACTTGACAACATAAAGAAGAAAAAACTGGCACTAGAGATAGAGATTTTGCTTCAAAAGGAATTTCAGAGTAAGTGCTAATACACTATGTCATGCAGAGTACTATTGTTGCAGGCAAAAGATGACTACCACTGGCTTTTCGCTATAAAGAATAATTGAAATAAAAACTGAAAGAACTAAACACATTGTCTTGTCTTTTATTAATCATTAAATTAAGTTTTTTTTTGTTCGTTTGTTTAATTTTTTTAAAAAATGTCGTTCCACAATTCTGTCCCGTGCAGACTAGGTTGGTCCAAGTGCACAGGCTGGAAGTCATCATCAGGCTGCATCTCCACCACAGGGCTCCTATCCTTTCTGATGGTGGCAATGTTGTGTAATATGGCACATGCAACAATAATGTCACAGGCACAATGTCGTGCCTGACATTGTGCACCTCACACAATGTCAGGTGCAACCCTTAGATTTTTCAGACACTGAAATCTTCCCTAGCCCAAAGGTAATTTCAATGCGTGCCCTTGTCCTGGCTATAGCTGCATTGTAACAGGTTTGTGGTCCGGGGTTTGGGTCAAGGAATGGCGTCATAAAATACTGCCTGCCTGCCCCTGTCACCAAGCTGGATCCCATCGTAATCACCTGTATAACGGAAAAATGCAGTTTTTTGTTAGGCTCGGAATGAATGTATGTAATACAGTGAGCTTGATATTTACATTTGTCCCTTACCACGTTCAAATAATGTGCATAAATATGACTCCCTGAAAATTCTTGAGTCATGCACAAAACAAACAAAACCTTAGATATTTATTTGGCACAGTGGCTACATTAACAAAAAATAAAACTTCTACTTCTGAAGTTTCCAAAGAGCATAGCAGTAATGACTTTATCAACTTCT
The DNA here is from genome assembly GCF_051911475.1 of Siphateles boraxobius. Taxonomy (NCBI): domain Eukaryota; kingdom Metazoa; phylum Chordata; class Actinopteri; order Cypriniformes; family Leuciscidae; genus Siphateles; species Siphateles boraxobius. The sequence goes on from NW_027509192.1 coordinate 18,841,323, forward strand.
TACTTACAAGATTGATAATATAATTATAACTATGCAACCATCATGAACAGTATCGCATCAGGCAGTGCATTGTAGTCTCCCTGAGGAAAATTCCATTCATTAGTTGCTAGATGTTAGACCCTATACGGACTAATCTACTGAAAGAAAAGCTTCCAGAGGTCATAAATCCTCTTCTTAATATCATTAATTCATCTTTGTCACTAGGATATGTACTGAAAACTTTTAAGCTGGCTATTAAACCTCTTATTAAAAAAAGGTAACTTGATCCTAGAGAATTAGTCAATTACAGGCCGATTTCAAATCTACCCTTTTTGTCAAAGATACTAGAAAAGGCAGTATCCTCACAACTATGTTCCTTTTTAGAAAGAAATGGTATCTGCGATGATTTCCAGTCAGGATTTAGACCGTACCATAGTACTGACACAGCTCTCATCAGAGTCACAAATGATTTGCTCTTATCCGATTTGGTTGTATCTCTCTATTAGTTTTACTCGATCTTAGAACTGCATTTGATACCATTGATCACAACATTATTCTGTACATGGTGTGACACCCCGGAGTTGCATTTGAAGGATAGTTTGCCAACTACGCCACTCAGGGAGTTACACCCAGAGAATTTAGTGTCTCTAAAAGGACACGTAAGTTCGTTCATCAATAATCGCTCAGAGACATGGGTAACAATACAAAACAGTTGACTTTATTAAGTTACACAATCACTTTAAAACAATCATTAAAATAAATCAGGCCTCAGTCAAGCACAGCTCATCATAAGGGTTTGGCTCTGAAAAGGTCACAGAGACACCAGCTAACTGGGGCTTACCAGCAGGGTCAGGCTATCAGAGATTAGACTGCCTATAACAGGGAAATCATTCCTCTCACCCTTGCACGCAAACACACGCACTCACACCCTACTCCACGGATGGACACGGCACACTGTGAACAACACACCACCACCACTTAGAGGGAATAGAGCCGGCCCCCCTGCCTTTGGCCCCGAATCCTGCGGCACAAGAACAGAGCAATCTTAATATGAGTCACACAGAATAATTAAGACACTGAATTGCCCTGTGTTAAATTAGACAACAAAAACCCAAAAATAAGAATTAACACTGGAAAAGTGTACCAGGCCTATTAATAGAGTAAAATAGAATCTCACCATTTAATATTACTACTATAGAGCCTCACCCGAACTTAGTAAATGCTTGTTAGACATACCAATGATGAATATGATGCGTGCATAATCAGGAGCGCACACACCCAACAATGGTAGTCACCGCAGTAGTACGTCCGCATGAAAACGGAACAGCTGACTCGCACTTTACGAGAGGAAATGGCACTCAAGAGCTTACTAAGGTGCAAACAAAACACGCAACCCGAGAACATTAGTTACTAAACCTCTCTAATGTCCACACCTGATGCCGGAAGCAGCCACAGTAAAGGGTTTGAGGCACGTCAGTGACGTCGACAAATGACGTTGACGTACAACACAGGTCTATCGCACTTTATATCCCCCTGGTGACAGCTAATTGGCTTACGATCCACATAATTATAAGGGAAGGTAAAAAGCTTTCCCACCACAATGGGAAGCATGGGATTAGATACTTGCCAATTCAAGAAATTAACGGAATGCACAGGTGATATAAAAATTTGGATGACTAGTAATTTCCTATTACTTAATTCTGAAAAAAACAGAGTTTCTAATGATTGGACAAAAAACTTCCTCACGTAATAACCTAGAATAATGTCTAACACTTGATGGCTGCTCTGTCAAGTCCGTCGTCAGTTAGGAACCTGGGTGTGCTGTTTGATACCAATCTTTCATTTGAAAGCCATGCCTCTTTACTAGCATCTGTAAAACCGCATTCTTTTATCTTATAATATTTCTAAATTACGACATATGCTTTCAATGAAAAATGCGGAACAGTTAGTTCCCTTTCGTAGTCACTCCGAGTTACGTCGGATGACGACGAATGGGGGTTTCGCTTAGAACACCTATCGACTTCGAGTATTACAAAACGAGCCAATGGCGATGAAATGCCATGGGTCTGCGGAATTTGCATAGCGTATCTCCGCCCCACCGCGTGGGTATAAAGGAGGACGCCGGCAACATGCAGGTATGTTTTCGCTTCGGAGCCAAGAATATTTCTTCACTCCACAATCATCTCTGACTTCGCTCTATGAGACGAGCTTCTCTCTCCGGTGTTGGTGTGACGGCGATCTGCAGCGAGCTCACAGTGCCTGCTGATCTGTGCAGTGATCTGCCAGTGTGTGTGTGTCTCCCTGTGCGCTTCAACATCGCGGAGTTTTTTTCTCCTCTCATAAAAGAGCTCGCACGCGGCACGTCTTTTTAAAGACGGCTCGCCCGTGCATTTCTGGTTGCAGCGGACTGGTATCGGACTCTGATGGGCACGAGCGCTGTCTAGTGTGTTTGGGCTTTGATCATGCTTGAACAGCGCTCGTGGATGACTCATGTTCTCTCTGGGAACGTGATCATCGCGTCATATATAGGTCGAGACTCGGTGAACTCGCAAGAGTGAGAGTCCCCTCATCCACTACCCGATCTTCGGCTGGTGGACAGGGTGACCTGAGGGTGTTGGTCTGGAACAAGGCGCCGACTCTGTGTCCACGCCCCAGCCCCCCCTCTTTAATGACGGTGCCCGCTAGCGAACTGATGATTCCACGAGTCTACCCTCGGGTGGCCCGTGTGTTTTCATTTGAAGCTACAGAGGATGATGCTGTGTCTGTAGCAGCATCACTAGGTGGGCTTGATTCTTCTGGAAATGACGACTCTTCACAGCTGCCACCCTTTGGTGTGCATACGGCTGTGCCTGAGTCTGATCCGGGGATGATGGCCATGCTTTCCCGGGACGATTGGTTTTTGGGTGAGGCCGCCGACGCGTCCACGGCAAACCCCAATATCTTTCCTCCCGGACGTGCATGATGAGTTCACGGGTCCTCTCGTTGGTCTCATCCGCCTTTCCTCCCCTCAGGGGCCGCTGCCCATGGGTACACTGGGGTTCCCCCGGTTGAACGCTCTGTTGCCATGCTACTGTGTCCTCAGAGTGCTTCCCGGCGCAATCCTAAGCACCCGTCCAAGCCTGTAGTTCTTTTCGTCACAGTATCTGTGGCGAAATCCTATAGTGCCACAGGACAGGCAGCTGCCTCACTGCATCCCGTGACCGTTCTGCTGGTCTACCTGACCCAGACGCTCATGGACATGCAGGAGGGCGGGACTGACCCGAGGCTCTTCAGTGAGCTGCGCGCCGCCACTGACCTTGCTCTCCGAGCGACGAAAGTGGCCGTACGCTCTCGGAGTCAGGTGATGTTCACCAGTTTGGGGCTGACCGGTCTGATGTGCAAGATGTCGGGCGGACCCGTCTGCTCGACACCCCCATCTCCCAGGTCGGCCTCTTCGGCGGTGCGGTTGAGTGCTTCTGCCCACAGTTCTCAACCGCCCGTGAGCAGATTGAGGTTATTCTGCCCGACGGCCCCGCCGTCCGCTCAGATCCCTCAGTCTGCCCACCGCCGAAGGCTCCCTCCCACGGTTCCAACCCCGCCCGTTCACCCGGGCCTGGCTCTGGAAGACCGTAGGGGGATGCCACAGCCCTCTCCAGCCCCGCACCCCGCTAAACGCCGGGTTAAGCGGCACTTTTGAGATGGGCTGCTCAGAGATGAGACTCAGTTCTGTCCAGGAGTTGGTAGCAGGGCCACTCCTTTCCCCGGTGGAGGGCTGGGGAAGAATCCTTATTCAGGAAGAACTGACTCTCTCCTCTCTGAGCATACAGAGTTCTCGGACGACACAGAGCGCCGCCCACAAGCCGTGCTCTCCTCTTCCCCCTCTGCCCCAGAGGTGGTTGACACGGCGTGCCGTCCACGGACCGTTTCGCCCCTGTCCCCCTCTGTCGCCAGACCCCTGACAGAGCAGGCCCCCGTGGAACGCTGGTCCTTCCCTGGCCTCCTCTGTCAGGGTGCGGTTATGACCTTGCCCCCACACCGGGCCGCTATGCCGCCCTCGTCTGGGCTGGTCATTTCCGCTTCGCTGCACCACCGGGGGGACGTCTGTGGTTCTTCACTCCGCTGGCACAGTTGGGAGCCTGCACTAGAGCTCCCTATCTGTTCCGCTGGGTCGTGCTAACCATCGGCTCGGCTTTGCGATTCAGTTCGCACGGTCTCCTCCCGGCTTCACGGGAGTCCGCTCCACTTTCGTCGGTGGCTATGGCCCTATCATGAGAGCGGAGGTTGCTCCCTACTGGCGAAGGGTGCGATTGAGACTGTCCCTCCAGCCGAGATGAGGTCCGGGTTAACAGTCCCTACCTCATTGTCCCGGAGAAGTCTGGTGGGTTACGGCCAATCCTGGACCTATGCATCTGAACCGCTCCCTTCTCAGGCTGCCGTTCAAGATGCTCCTGGCCAAACGCATTTCTGGATGTGTGCGGCCACAGGATTGGTTTGCAGCGATCGACCTGAAGGACGCCTACTCTTACGTCTCCGTTCTCCTTCGACTCAGACCGTACCTACGTTCTGCTGTCAGGGCGCGCGCATGTCAGTACGCTGTTCTCCCATTCGGGCTAGCCCTGTCTCCTCGCGCCTTCACAAGGTTGTTGAGGCAGCCCTTGTTCCTCAATGGGAACACGGGGTTCGCATCCTGAACTATCTCGGTGACTGGCTGTCTTAAGCTCACTCCTGAGACCAGGTTTGTGAATACAGGGACCCAGTGCTCCGGCACCTAGCTCGTCTGGGCCTTCGGGTCAACTGGGAAAGGAGTAACTTTGCCCCGTGCAGGGGAGCTCTTTTCTCGGCATGGACTTGGTCGCCTTCTCCACTCAGCCATTAAACAAGAGTGCGGTCCCACTGAAATTGTTTCAGAGGCTCCTGGGGCATATGGCATCTGCAGCTGCGGCAACGCCGCTCGGATTGCTTCATATGAGACCGCTTCAGCTGTGGCTTCGCGATCGAGTCCCGAGGTGGGCATGGCATCATGGCACGCTCCGAGTTACAGTAACTCCGACCTGTCGTCAGACCCTCACCCCGTGGTGGAACCTCAGTTTCTACGGGCCGGTGTTCCCCTAGAACGAGTTTCCAGGCATGTTGTTGTCTCCACAGATGCCTCTTCCACGGGCTGAGGCGCCATGTGCAACGGACATGCTGCCGCGGGCTCCTGGACAGGACCCCAGCGCCTTCTGCTTGTCAATTGCCTCGAGTTGCTGGCAGTACGCCTTGCCCTGCACCGTTTCCTCCACGTTGCTCAGGGGTCAACACGTACTAGTCCGTTCAGACAATACCGCGACTGTAGCGTACATCAACCGTCAGGGTGGTCTACGCTCCCGCCGTATGTCGCAACTCGCACGCCACCTCCTCTTATGGGGTCAGAAGCACCTGAGGTCCCTTCGTGCTATCTACATTCCGGGAGATCGGAGCTTTGCAGCCGACGAGCTGTCACGGTTTCGGCCCATCTCCGGCGAATGGAGACTCCATCCCCAGTCGGTTCAGCTGATTTGGGACCAGTTCGGGGACGCACAGATCTGTTTGCCTCTCACGACTCGACCCATTGCGCCCTGTTCTATTCCCTGACCGAGGGCTCTCTCGGCACGGATGCACTGGCGCACAGCTGGCCGCGGGGCCTACGCAAATATGCGTTTCCCCCAGTGAGCCTTCTCGCACAGACCTTGTGCAAGATCAAGGAGGACGAGGAGCAGCTCATTCTGGTTGCGCCGTATTGGCCCACCCGGACCTGGTTCTCCGAACTGTTACTCCTCGCGACAGCACCTCCTTGGCCAATTCCTCTGAGGAAGGATCTCCTTTCTCAGAGACGGGGCACCCTTTGGCACCCTCGACCCGATCTCTGGAGGCTCCACGTGTGGCTCCTGGACGGGACGAGGCAGGTTTGAGTACCCTGCCACCAGCGGTGGCGGCTACCATCACTTCCGCTAGAGCATCGTCCACGAGACATGTCTATGCGTTGAAGTGGAACCTCTTCGTCAACTGGTGCTCTTCTCGTCGAGAAGACCCCAGGAGATGCTCGATCTCTGTCGTGCTTTCCTTCCTGCAAGATGGGTTGGAGCGAAGGCTGTCTCCCTCCACCCTGAAGGTGTATGTGGCCGCTATCGCCGCATATCACGAAGCAGTTCAAGGTAAGTCTCTGGGGAAGCACGACCTGATCGTCAGGTTCCTGAGAGGAGCGAGGAGACTGAATCCTCCTCGCCCTCCTCTCGTTCCCTCTTGGGACCCTTCAGTGGTCTTAAATACCCTGCAGAGGGCTCCCTTTGAGCCTCTGCAACCAGTTGAGCTTAAGTTCCTGTCTATGAAGACAGCGCTCCTGGTTGCATTGGCCTCCATCAAGAGGGTAGGGGACCTGCACGCATTCTCCGTTGACGAAGCGTGCCTGGAATTCGGGCCCGGTCACTCTCACGTGATCCTGAGACCCCGGCCTGGATATGTGCCCAAGGTTCCCACCACTCCCTTCCGGGACCAGGTGGTGGACCTGCAAGCGCTGCCCCGGGAGGAGGCAGACCCAGCCTTGGCACTGCTCTGTCCAGTACGCGCTCTCCGCGCTTACGTAGACAGAACGCAGTGTTTCAGGACCTCAGACCAGCTCTTTGTCTGTTATGGTGGGAGACTGAAGGGAAAGGCTCTCTCAAAGCAGAGGTTGTCTCACTGGATAGTGGACGCCATTGCTTTGGCTTACCAACAGAGCACATGGCGCCTCGCTGGCAGACATTTGTAGAGCTGCAGGCTGGGGGACACCCAACACATTCGCCAGATTCTATAATCTCCGAGTGGAGCCTGTGTCCTCTCGTGCTGGACCCGCTCAGGTGTCTTCGCTTGCTCGCCATTCCACTCCACGGACTGGATACGTGCGATTATTCCTCAGGTGAGCCTTCCTCTTTGAAGCCCTGAGTTCCTCCTGCACTGTTGACGCTGGCGCCAGTGTCTATTGCCTGGGCGTCGGCTAGGTGCCTCCGTGTGCATGGTTCCTCCCTGAGTAACCCCCACATGTGTATTTCCACTGTAAGCCTCCTTGAGCATGTGTCTTTCCCTTGGCAGCCATCTTGCCCTCCTGGAGTTGAAAGTTGCCACCCCTCGGGCTGGTCACTCCAGTGTTCCTCCATATGTAGCCCTCCGGCCATATGTGTACCTTAAGTCCTCCCTACGGGTAGGCATGCTGCGGCATATCTCCTCTGAGATATGCTTCCCAGTGTACCTTGGTATTCCTGTGTTAAGTAGGACTCCTTCGTCTGTGCCAGTATCACGACAGGGGGATCAGACTTTCGCAGGGCACTGGAAGACAGCTGTGAAGGTGGCGTGATTTCACGGGGACCCCCATTCGTCGTCATCCGACGTAACTCGGAGTGACTACGAAAGGGAACGTCTCGGTTACGTATGTAACCCTCGTTCCCTGAGTAGGGAACGGAGACGTTACGTCTCCCTGCCACTTCCGCTGTACCGCTGGGCAGACGCCTGAGTTCAGTCTCGGCTCCTCAGCGAAGACATACCTGCATGTTGCCGGCGTCCTCCTTTATACCCACGCGGTGGGGCGGAGATACGCTATGCAAATTCCGCAGACCCATGGCATTTCATCGCCATTGGCTCGTTTTGTAATACTCGAAGTCGATAGGTGTTCTAAGCGAAACCCCCATTCGTCGTCATCCGACGTAACGTCTCCGTTCCCTACTCAGGGAACGAGGGTTACATACGTAACCGAGACGTTTCATGTATTCATGACCTCAAGTCTAGATAATTGTAATGGGTGGTTGCCCTGCACGCATAATAATCAAACCACAGCTGGTCCTAAACGCAAGAGCGAGCTCTTAACACATTATAGTCCTTCACGTCTATTGCGATCTCAAAACTCTGGCCAGCTGATAATACCTACAATATCAAAATCGACTGCTGGCGGTAGATCCTTTTCCTATTTAGCACCAAAACTCTGGAACAGTCTCCCTAACATTTTCCGGGAAGCAGACACACTCTGTCAGTTTAGATCTAGACTAAAAACACATCTCTTTAACCTGGCATACACATAGAAAATTATAAATTCCTATTATTCAAATCAGTTAAATTATTGTTAGGTTGCATAAATTAGGTCAGCAGGAACCGGAAACACTTTCTATAACACCCGATGTACCCGTTACATCATAAGAAGAATGGCATCTACGCTAATGTTAGTCTTTCTTTTTATTCCGAGCTTCACTATAACCAGTCGGATCCAGGCCGTATCCAGATCGTGGACCTGCTCCTAGACACGACCACAACGCATAATGTAATCAGCCGGATCCGGGCCGTATGCAGACCCGATGGAGGACCTGGGCCTAGACACGACCACAACGCATCCCTGAAGTGTCAGCAGAGATTGTGTCAACTAGACTCTCCCCTGTGAAGGCCTCATCGACACGACAGCCTATCAGCACGATCGGCACTGATCCTAAACGAACCCGTCTCATGCTTGCATGACTCCGGTCTACTACCCGATGGAACTTGATAATATTCTGATTGTTCCAAACCAATCTGATTTCTGACCTGTAATGCTGCCTGAATCATAATCATACACTGTTCGTTTATTGGCCAGAGGAGAGTTTTGGTTCCTTGCCACTGTCGCCTTTTTCCACCTTTGTTGCCATTGGCTTGGCTTGCTAAGTTGGGTACATTAAATTTAACATTTAATTTAATATTCAACAATAATATTGATCTGCCTGCAATAACACTTTTATACAAGAACTGAACTGAGCTGGACGATGACATCACGGTTTACTCCAGAGCTGGTATATATATATATATATATATATATATATATATATGGTACTATATACAAACTTTTAGCATTATATTCCTGTTATCTCTGTAAAGCTGCTTTGAAACAATCTGTATTGTAAAAAGTGCTATATAAATAAATTTGACTTGATCATATAATGTTTGGATCACCGATCTCATATGATGCCTAATCCCTTATCAAAAATGTGTTGTTTTATCACCTTAATTTTAAAGCACCATCAATGTGAAACCACAGGAAGAAATCAAACAGTGCTGCACAAACAGTTTTGAAGGATTGTTAAACTCAACATTCACTGAAACCATTAAACAATAGTGTCATTTAGACACACACAGACATCAAGAATCAGCCAATGAATCTCAACAATGGTGACAATCAACAAAAATGATAACATAAAATCTTAACATCAAAAAACATGCTACTAAAACTCAGCACAAAACCAACAGCAAAAATAAAAGCAAATAGTAAAAATGAATGAAAATAACCAGACAATTCAACTACATAATTTATTCATGCAGCAATGCATGCATTTTTTGTACTATGCTGGTACCAATCATGCATTGCAGCATGAAACTTTTGATTGTCACCATTGTTGAGATTCATAAGCAAATTATTGATATCTGTTTGATACAAAATTTCACAACATTTCAAACTCAAAATATTTTCAAAATCTTTGTATTTTCTGGTTGTCAAAACACCGATAGATCTCATTCTGTAAAATCACAATGACACTATAATCCAAAATAAAAAACATCACCCATATATATATATATAAGACAATAAATGAGATCAGTGAATTGGGCCACTAGATGATGAGTGTGACTATTAACAAACAGCCATTGTCATTAGATCCCACTTTCTTTCAGCTTTTTTTGTTTACAACAGCCAAAAAAAACCTAATGTACAAAAGTCAAGGGTCAAGAGAACAACTAAAGCAAACATTGAGTCCTCCTCTGGCCAACGAACGAACAGTGTATGATTATGATTCAGGCAGCATTACAGGTCAGAGGTCAGATTTCATCAGAACAGTCAGAATATTATCCAGTTCATCTGGTTGATGATCGGAGTCACGCCGGTATGGAGACGGGTTTGTTGAGGATCAGTGCCGATGGCTGTCGTGTCGATGAGGCCTTCACAGGGGAGAGTCTAGTTGACACAATGCTGTATGAGAGACAGAAACCTGTATAATATGAACTGATGGATTCTAATAAATTGGATTTTCTGATGCTACATATGTGAGAGAGAAGACCGTTTAGGTCTTGAAAGTCATGAAAGTGAGAGGACAATTCAGGATTAACTGATTCACATTAATGAGTCATCCAGTGCTATATGTGAGAATTGACCCTTCGCTAAGCCCCACCCTCCTTAGTTACTGTTGCTACGCCTGTCAAGCTTTCGCGTCTAGCACATCTATTACAGTGTGTATGCACCGGTGTCAGACATTCCCACTGAGATAATTAGTAATTTTTGGCTAACATGTGAAATATCTGAGAGAGCAAGACAAAAGGGACTGCAGTATGCATTCGAGGGATATATCCACGACATAATATGCAACCGATTAGAGAATAATTTAATAAAAATTGAAGCTAAAGCCTATAGTCGCAACAGCTGCCGCCTCATACGCTGACCATTCACATGGGAAACACACAAATGGAGGAACAGCTATGTTCGTGCACAGCAGGGTGAGTGAAATGTGAAACTAATCTAATAATTATAAATCAAACAGTTTATCCATAAATCTTGTGGAATAACACTAACACCGGGAGTGCCGCGATAGGATTGGGTTAAAGTTACTCAGTCAGGGGTAACGTTAGGCCGTAGATTAACAAAATGCTGAAATATATTTTAAAGTATGTCAGTGAGCCTCCGTCTTGTATTTAAACAAACGTCTTATTTTACATTAAAACATGTGCATTATGAACAAAGAACCGTAATTATTTCCAACTTCCAAGCAATATGGGTTTTTGTTAATCCTGTGGACATGTAGTTGTGAATTGGGTCTCCCACACTGGTGATCCACGCACATAACTTCTCCCCTTGGCTTTTAGATTTTCGGGAAGAAAAAAAATTACACTCCCCCGTCCAAACTTTTAGGATACTGGATATCAGATTTGCACAATTCATACGCACAACGCTTCGGCATGTTTCCCTCGCTCGAAAGCTTGCTAGACCATCCCTCGCCTAGTTACGGTTGCTAAGACACGATTGGCCAGTGGCGGTTTTCGGGCTTGGCTTAGCGAAGGGTCAATTGTTAAAGAGATTCACTAGAATTAATCATATTAATTTCACATGCGAGAGGGGGTTTGAAATTTAAACAAAATTGTTTATATAATATAATAGTTAGGATACTTCTTCAAAAAACAGAATCAAACTGAAATTTTTAAATAGAATCTAACCAGAAACATTCAGTTCCTTAATGATTTTCATTCCTAAAGCAAATTTTTCACACCAAGGACAATAACTATAACAATAACTATAAAGTTTTAATAATCATTCTAATTTCATGATAATTGTGAAGTCCACACCACAACTATAAAGATATTCAGATATCACTTTCAGAAAGATTTTTTTAAACTGATGAATGAAATAAAAAATAAAAAAACATTGACAATCAGAATCAGAAAACTGCATTGCACACTTATTATAATAAGTGTAATGTTAACAGAACATTATTAACAGAATATAATTTTTTGTCAGTTTGGGCTCTTTGTTTCAGCTTATTGTTATAATTATTGTTCTTTGTGTGATCAGGGCTTTAGTCTTCTTTGTTTAATGCAAGATAACAGGGCATCCATCAAGTGTATCCCCAAACTTCTTCAGTATGCACAGAACAATTTGTTTTGGATCTTGTCACAAGAGGAGCACACTGTGCATGTCAGCAAGCATTTTGTTGGCAATGGGCATTTGAGCACAGTCAAAGCCAGCGAAGGTCACGCAGTCAGCAGGGGGCGGGGCTGAGTGTTGCTCCTCCCCTTCGCAGTGGGTGGATGGATGGATGGGTCCTGATGTGGAATGTTGGACAGATGGGCTTGGCAGAAAAGACATCTGACCTCTCTCCACTCCCCATCTGTCCCTAAGCTGTGCCTGGGAAGAACGGATCTAAAGTTTGCCTCCATTAAATGTCGATTATGGGAGATACACTGCACGGATGGCAGCTTGTAACAAATGCTCCCTTGACCTTTAAAGGTCAAGCTCAAGAGAGAAAAAACAACAACAAAGCCATTACAAATACTTCACGAGATTTAGGTAAAGAGAAAATGTTTGTGCTCTGACACAAAAAAAAAAAATTATAAGAAAAGTTAGTTCTTACAAGATGCAAATGAGTTAATTTCAGGTCATTCCCTTTTTACCTTTACATTTACACATTCAGCAAATTTGACAAAAAGTCAACAATATTTGTAATATACAAAAAACAGGTTTATTAGATTAATGTCAGAGCAGTTAGTGGTTGACATCTAAAAGACAATTAATCCTGCAATTTTGACGATTATTTTACATACTCTATGTCAACGTACACATTGCTGTTTATAGTGACAATCATGTTTAAATGGATTAAATTTATAAATTAATCCACTCAATAAGACCTCCTGAATAAGTCATTTAAGCTATGAAAGAGCAACCACTATTAGTGACTACTATTATTATTAATGACCAGAGATATATTCATATCCAGCTGTTTAAAGTAAAAAAACACGTTTTTTTCTTCTCTCTCTCTCTCTCGCTCATGCGTGTAGGTAGAGATAGTTGAGCATGTGTATAACACAGGTTTTTTTCATTGTGTGAGGAATTGCTGTGTTGGTTCTGGACTCAACAGATGGTCCAGACACATAAAGGAATCACCCCCTGGTGTGTCCTTATTGACGCTTATGGAATATTAACATTTCGTTAGCCTGTTTCCACACTCACTTATAGGGAAATGCAAGAACTTTACAACAGTTCACTTTCAACGTTTTAAGAAGAAAAATTAAGATGAACTAGAGAAAGCAGTTTCAATGTGTATGAATCTTTAAAGATAAAAATATTTAATTAGGCTAATTAATTTAGCTAGATACTTCCATGAAAATGCAAAGGGGTCTGTGTTTTCATGTAGAAATGTCATGACATTAGTTTGTTGTTCAGTAGTATGTTGTGTACTTTGTTAGTGTACTGCATTGCTCTATGTCAACAATTGTTTTGTTCATTTTATATTTGTCCCAATGAACTGTATTAGAAACATCTAAGACAAAACTGAAAATGGTGCCAAGTCTCCAAAGATTAAAGAGCTTGTTCTGGGCTATTGTCATGTGCTATAAGCAGCCGCGAGTTTTAAAGTATTTCCCACTCACCCATCTGTTTGCTACATATGGCCTAGAGATATGTGTGTATAGGTGCATTATCTGAACTTCAGAAATCAAGTTCAGTATGTAGACAGGCATTCATCCCTACCGCCCATGTCTGGTGGCCCCTATCCCCTGCCCGTCTCATGCTCCTCTGCCAAGAGATTGAGAGAGCGTGCAGTCTAGATGGTACCCAGTAAGCCATGGCCCCCGAGGGCCCTCCCTGCAGAGCCCTTTTGGTTAAATCAATTGTTCGGCCCCATTGATCCCTGACTGGCCATATTGTGGCTCTGTGGGATATCACACACACAAAAGAAGCAGGCCGCATTGTCTCACACTCCAAATGAAGAAGTTCACTTGAAAGCAAAAAATCTGAGCTTGGGGATGTCAGAGGTCGGCCTGAGGATGTGTGTGTTTTTCTGGGCTAGCTATACTTTTGAGGACACAATTGCTGAAAAATGTAAAGTGAACCTGTAGAAAACCTTATGTTTGCTAGCTTGAAGACAATCTAAAATGTACGGTTATCTGTAAATCTAAGAAAAACAACATTTGGCATTGGTTTAGATCATCAACAAAACTGTCTCAATATTTAATCAAGTAATTAAATCACTTCTTTAAGTATTTAATGAGCAAATGTAAAAGCAGTTTTGTTGACACCCCCCTTTATTGAAGAATATAGCGCAATTAGCTTAAAATCACATTGCTATTTTCTGTAAACTTTGCTTTACAAACAGCTTGCACAAAATTTGACAAAAGTTGAACCTTTCTAAAAGAAATTCACATTAATATTACTCGTCTCATTAATGTCATTGCAAAGTGTTTTTAATTAAACTTGACATTGATTCCCAGTTTTATCAATTCCATGAAACAAATCTAGGGTTTGTAAGTACAATTTGACTTCCTAATACATATTTGATCTTACCAACAAAAAAAGAACTTTATTCAAGTGTGCTATTAGTATTAGGTATTTAGTATACTAACTAAATATAGTAATAAATTGATAAATATAGTATTTATTATAACAGGAAAAGAGGCAACAGTTTGTTTGGCTGTACAGCAAATCTAGAAGATATAGTCCAGGTTAAGTAAGTTCAGTTATGGTTCATTTTTGTTGGAATAAAGGAGGAGCGACGACGCTGATGATCGAGAGAGGAACAGGCCTGTTCTCTCTCGATCTTCACAGTCATCGCTCCTCCTTTATGCTTTAACTCCTCTGTGAGAGATGCGAGACCGGTGCGTCCCACAGGTGTAGTTCATTAACGCCGTTCTCTCACGTCCCTCGGCCTCGTCCTTCTCGCCACAATGGTCAATGCAGGCAGATCAATAATAGTGTTGAATATTAATTTTCCCCAACTAAGCAAGCCAAAAGCCAAAGGCGACAGAATGGAGAAAAGAAAAACCTTGGGAGAAACCAAGCTCAGTCGGGGGGCCAGTTCTCCTCTGGCCAACGAACGAACAGTGTATGATTATGATTCAGTCAGCATTACAGGTCAGAAGTCAGATTGGATCAGAACAGTCAGAATATTATCCAGTTCATCTGGTTGAAGATCGGCGGTATAGAGACGTAGCCTAGAAATCTAGACGCACCCTAGTGGCAGCAAAAATTATTTTGCGGCAAAGTTTGGTCTAGCAACTCTCCGTTGGCATTCGAGCTGGAAAAACCAAACTCTGGGCAGGCCAATCACATCGTGTATAGAGTTGGTGGGCGGGCTTAACACAATGACGGCAGAGTTGTGACGGTTCCGCGTGATTTCCATAGGTGATTTCCTTCTTCTACTTGAAAACAAAGAAGATGCTGCTGGCGAACAGCAGTCTTTCGAATTGGCTTTGGCCGCGACTCTGGATGACTTGGAGTTAAGCGAACGTCACTTAAGTCATTCTTAAAAAAGGAAGATGTGTTCGGAGTTTTGACGACCGGATACGCTGACGTTTAAAATATCAACCAGCTCCGCTGGTGGAAAAACGCATGGGACTCACTCTGCCACAACCTTTCGTTGCTCTGGTTGGTTGTAGCGCTGTCCTATTGCGTGCCGAGGGAATTTGAAAGACAACCATTTATCCCGCCCCTCGGATTGAGGTATGCCAATTGTGAGTTCCCAGACCTAACATCTTGATGTAGGTCTGGCTTGCCAGGCTAATAGAGATGGGTTTGTTGAGGATCAGTGTTGATGAGGCCTTCACAGGGGAGAGTCTGGTTTACACAATATCTGCTGACACTTCAGGGATGTGTTGTGGTCATGTCTAGGTGCAGGTTAACCATCTGATCTGGATACAGAAATAAACAGAAATAAACGGAATAAACAGAAAGACTAAAATTAGTGTTGATGCCTATTTTCTTATGATGTAACGAGTACTCGTTACATCATAACAAAATAGGCATTTTGTATAGGCATGTAAAGTTCCTACAGCCGGAACTGTGAACACTTCCTATAACACCCAATGTACATTGGGTGTTATAGGAAGTGTTCACAGTTCCGGCTGACCTAGTTTATGCAGCCTAATTAACTAGGCTGCATAAACGAATGTATCTACGCTATAAAAAATTACACAAATGATATTGCTGTGGTTGCCAGCAATATACTGTTAATTTACAGCTCTCCTTTTTTACAGTATGCTAACGTAAAAATACCATGGAAAGTAACTCATATCATTTGGAAAACGAATTGCTTCAAACTGTTCAAGTTTAAAAACTAGTATTTATACTGATAGTACTGTGCACTTACTTAATTTGAGTCAACTGAAAAGGAATATCTCTTAATAAAACTGCAAACACAGAATGTGTAAAAGTGAATTAATTAAAAACATGACTTTAACTAAAATATTTGCAGTTCGTATTTAGCTATCAATAGAACATATGTATGTGCTAATGTACTTGGCAAGGAGATTGTCTGCATCTGCAACTACACAGTTACTGCCATGAAAGCAATAAAGCAACAGGCAGCATAACATCAGTATTTCTTTCCTCATCATTGACTGAAGCACATGCTCCATGCGAGTGACCCCCGAAACTACAACCCCAAATCAGAAAAAGTTGGGACATTTTGTAAAATGCATTAAAATCAAGAATCTGTCATTTGTTAATTCTATTTAAACTTTTTTAACTGACAAAATTACAAAGAAAAGTGTTCCAATGTTTTCACTGACCAACATAATTGTATTTTGTAAATATCAACAAATTCTGATTTTGATGGCTCCAACACACCCCAAAAAAGTTGGGACAGAGACAAAATAAAAGTGTAAAGATTATCCAAATTAGATTATCCAACTCTTTTGAAACAGTCCACAATGAGCAGGTGAATTGGTAATAGTTGAGGGTATCATGTTTGGGTGTAAAAGTGCTTCTCAGTCTTTTTAAGCAAAGATAATAATGGCTCATCACTTTGTGCCAAATATCATGAGAGAATTGTCAAACAATTAAAAAAAATCACATTTCTCAATGCAAGATTGCAAACAATTTATGTCTTTTATCATCTTCCATACATGATATTGTCACAAGATTCAGGGAATCCAGAGAAATCTCAGTCTGTGTAGGCAGTAGACCTCTGTTGAATGTGCGTGACCTTTGAGCCCTCAGATTGCATTGCACAAGATACCATCATGCTAATACGTTAAATACAGCCACATGTGCTCAGGAGTAATTTGGAAAACCATTTTCACTGAACACAGTCTGACTCTGCATTAAGAAATGCCACTTGAATCTCTGTTACGCAAGGAGAAAGCTTTACATCAGTTCTATGTGGAGATGCCAGCGAGTTCTCTGGGCCTGAGCTCATCTCAGATGGTATAGAAGAAAGTAGAAATGTGTGCTGTGGTCAGATGAGTCCATGTTTCAGCTTGTTTTTGGAAAAAAATGGACACCGAGTTCTCAGTCCCAAAGACGAAAGGGACCAACCAGACTTTCACCAGCTACAGGTGCAAAAGCAAACATCTGTGCTGGTATTGAGGTGCATCATTGCAAACGGTATGGGTAACTTGCATTATTGTGAAGGTACCATTGACATGGAGGCATGTATTGGGATTGTACAGAGACAAAAACTGCCATCAAGATGACATCTTTCCTGGGAAGCAAGACAATGCCAGGCCTCATTCTGCACATGCTAAAACTGAGTGGTTTCTAGACACTCTGCACCATAGAAGGGATGTGCCTCCTGTTTACTGCAGCCCAGATATGTCTCTTATGGATAATGTATGACCCATCATGAAAAGGAGATTCAGGCAATGATGACCACAGACTGTTGAGTGGCTGTCTTGAATCAGACAAGATTGGGCAAATATTCCACTAGCAAAACTCCAACAATTAGTATCCTCAACTCCCAAATGATTAAAAAGTGTAATTAAAAGGAAAGGTGATGTGACACAGTGGTAAATATGTCTCTGTCCCAACTTTTTTGGGGTGTGTTGGAGCCATCAAAATCAAAATTTGTTGATATTTACAAAATACAATTATGTTGGTCAGTGAAAACATTGGAAAACTTTTCTTTGTACTTTTGTCAGTTAAAAAAAGTTTAAATAGAATTAACAAATCACAGATTCCTGATTTTAATGCATTTTACAAAATGCCCCAACTTTTTCTGATTTGGGGTTGTAATTAATTAAACATACAGATCTCTCCTATCTTGTGCAAAAACACATAAAAGACTTCAGTTATTGACTTTTTTCTATGAACTTTCACTAATATTTCAGTGAAATTAACTTATTTCATTTAGTAAATCTGACTGTTTTTTCTTGATTTTACGGTAATCTACTGGCAGCTGTGGTTTCCAGTAAATTGCTGGGTTGTTTTACAGTTTGATGCTGTAAATTAATTTAATGATATAATTCAGTGATTAATTAACTGATGATTGAGCATTAGTGATGAACACCTGCTGAAGGCAGGTTCACAGGTTCACAAGCAGAATCACTGAAGGATACAGGAACCAACAAAAAAAGAAAAAAGTGAAACACAAGAACTACAACTGATTTCAAGCCAGAGAAGACATTACATCTCTCAAGATCATTAAAAAACTCCAAAAATTAGCATTACCAGCTTTACTTATTACTAACCAGATTGACTTTATTTATTTTTTTCATACGTCTAAAAAATTCCTATTGAGAATTAACAGAGTTGTTGTTTTGTTTAATTTGACATTAACATTATGGAAACCATAAAGATCATTAAAGATCAGTGTATTTAGTGGGCCACTAGATGATTCTTGAGACTTTAAGATTAGTTGTGTGTTTTTAAGACACATTTGTTGTGGCAGAAACAAAGCCAACAAAATTAGATCAGGGGCCTGTACCATGATGGTAGTTGAACAAACTCAATCCAAACAGGCTTTGTTGGTACCATGATGCTGATCATCAACTTTATCTGTCAGCTCAGGCTTTGATCCTGAGTTTAGGTGTGACAACCGTAGCGAGCAGCCAATCACAAGCTGAGAAAGAGTGAAACTCATTCAAAACTTATTGAAATTAATTTCTTGCGAGAGAAGCAAGGCAATTCACTTATTAAATAAAAGTATTAAAATAATAAGAATCTAAAAAAAATGACACTGCAAGAAAATAGCTGCCTATGAAAGAGGACAACTAAAAGCAAAAGTCTTGCTACTGTATATCAGTGCAAGAAATAGTTGTGAAGTTAGTTTATACAGTTGATAAAGGTATAGAGAGAATTGAAGATTTAAGCTCACATGTAGTCATTTTATAGCTTCATCTATTGATTATAAAGCGTATTTATATTTACCTTTATATATTTATTCATTTAAAATCCTCGTAATAATAATTGATGAACTAAAATTGTACATGTGTGATCGATTAAGGGTATAATAATTACATAAATAATATCTAAATCATAAATTTATTATTCTAAATAAGCATTACTAAAAGCCAGAAGATTTTGTCTTTAAAAATCCTTTGCTATGTAGTGACCTTTAATTTTGGAGTAGAAACAGGTGGAGCAACTTTATCGCATCAGACATGTGTCATTTTGCTCACATCTGATTGGTCCAAGTTCATTTTGCAACCTCTTACCTGGAACATAACCTGCCCCGGACCAGGTTAGCTGCGTTACTATAAGTTACTAAGTTACATAAGTTACTGTGGCGATGAACACTGCTAAAAGCCAAACCACTTTCATGGTGCTTAAAACCCAGGGTTCATGGTTGGTGCAAACTAAACTGAAACATACCTGGCTAGCCACCTAAACCACTTCATAGGCCCCAAGTGTTGCTGGCTATGTTTTGATTATGATGTCATCACATAATGTTTGCATCACCGATCGCATACCGTGTCTAATCACTTATCAAAATTGTGTTGTATTAATACAACTAATTTTATATTATTACACTGTAAACTACAGCAAAATATCAAGAAATACTGCGCAATCAGTTATGAAGGATCTTTAAACTCATCATTCACCAAAAAATTATGAATTACAGCTTTATTTAGACACACACAGACATCAAGAATCAGCCAATGAATCTCAACAATGGTTACTATCAAAAAAAGTGAACCATCAACTCTGAACATCACAAAACACGCAACTAAAAGTCAACACAAAAACAACAGCAAAAATAAAAACAAAAAGTAAAAATGAAAGAAAACAACCAGACACTTCAGCTGCATAATTTATAAATGTTACAATGCATGCTGGGAGTCATGGACAATTTTTGCAGCATGAAACTTTTGATTGTCACAATTGTTGAGATTCATACGCCGATTCTTGATGTCTGTGTGTGTCTGGAAGTTAAAAAAGTTTTTTTTACTCTATATTTTCTGGTTGTCAAAACTCTGATAGATCTCCATCGGTAAAATCACAGTGATACCACAATCAAAAATACAAAACATCACCCATCACCATTAGAGAGTAAATGAGATCAGAGAATTGGGCCACTAGATGATTATTGTGACTAACAGCCACTTTCATCTGATCCTGTTTTCTTTCAGCTTTTTTGCCATAGAATATGTATTTTAAAGACACAGTTGCAGCTGCCAAAGAAAAATAAGGGTCAAGAGCCCAACTAAAGCAAACACTTATCACCATCATAGTAACATCAAATGAAAATAAAATGACATCTAAACCTCTGTCACCTTTTAATTAGAACTGTAGACGTCTGACAGAAATAAAGTAAATCTGGTTAGTAATAAGTGAAGCTGGTAATGCTGTTTGTATAGTTTGTTTAATCCTCCTCTGCTGAGATCTTCAGAGATTTGATGTCTTTTATCTTCAGTTGATTTAATTTTTTCTGTTCTTCTTGTTCCTCTGTCCTTCAGTGATTCAGCGTGTTCGGGTGTTTATCAGTGTCTGAATTAACTCACTTGTTTTTATTAACTCAGTGAATTGGACTATATTGGTGAACTAATGTAGGGAATAGTGAATGAGGGTATAGGGTGTGATTTGGACCACAGCCTCTGAGTGTTGACTTTGAGCGCTGTTAATTCACAGCATATTCCTACTACTTTCTCAAAAATGACAAATATCACCCAGAATTTATTTTGTCTATGGTATATTGCTGTTTTAATGGAAAACAGCATGTTACTGTAAAAATGTGGCCCTTTTTTACAGCGATTTTTTACAGTGTAACCAGTGCTCATGTGTGAAAACACATACACATAATTTATTCACTTAGAAATCAAAACTCATTGTTTTGAGAACGAAATAATTCATTTTTACCCTCTTGCATTTCTGTTTAATTGAATGACTGCAATATACATAATTTTATGACTTATAAATCAATGTTTTGAAAAACAAATACTTTTTTGACCCTTGACTTTCTGTTTATTATGTAAAGTTTCTGTTTCTATAGTGCTTTATACAATACAGATTGTTTCACAAGTGGCTTCACAATAGTAACAAATTTAAATTCTGCTGCATCAAATTCATCAGCTCAAACAAGTCAATAGTGTAATGACACTATTCAGCTCAAGTCAGTTCAGTGTTGATTCAGTTTTCAGCCAAACAATTTGTGCATCAATTATGCTACACATTTGCATACATACATATAGCATACATACTACATAGTGTATTTGTGCACATATATGTTTTCAGTGCTATGACAAACTCATGTAGACCTACACTGCACACTGAACAAGCAAAAGACACAGAATAGTAGTTTTACATTGTTCACATCCGTGTGTAGTTGGATGTGTATTTGGCTATCATTTGATAGTGTGTAGAGCTACTTAGTTGGGGACATTTAATTTTATATTTAACAATATCATTACAACATTATTTTCCTATAATCTCTGAAAAGCTGATTTGAAACAATCTGTATTGTAAAAAGCACTATATAAATAAAGGTTGACTTGACATACTATGCAAAAACACCCTTTTTAGAATAGTTAACCCCTTACAGTACTTGTCACCCCCCATTTTGCCAAATGGGGCATAAATGACATACCCAAAATAAAAAGGTTGCTGCTCATAAGAAATTCTGGATAGACACATTATCAACATTTAAAAAGACACTTGGGAGTTTTGTGGAACTGATTATGTGAAAATATCTGCTCTTTAGATTTTTTGCATTTGCTTTGTGGAACTGATGATGTGAACATATCTGCTCTTTCCTGATTTTTAGCATTTAGTAAATGCTAATAATCTGAAGCTAAATTAGCCCTTTAGCATTTAGCTAAAAGTTAAGCAAGGATGTACAGTAAGTCACCCTTCAAGAACAGATTTATTGAGGAGTATTGGTCAATATACCATGGAGATTCCCACACACAGTGATGCATTTTCCATTTCTATGTTTTTTGGGGTAAAAACCCCATTAATGGTTAATTCAAACTGTGCTCCAGACACGGAGTGTAACAGTCTTGTCTCCCACTTTACAAACATTCCCACAGTAAATTATGCTAACTGGTATTAGATTAAGAAAGTAGGATAAAACAACTTGTCTCATAAACAGAAGCATAGCCTAGAAACAAAGAGTTAAATGTCTCTATTTTCTCAACTTTCAACCCTCGAAGCTACCTTGAGCTCACCTCACACTGGAATTTTCCAAACACACACACACACACACACACACACACACACACACACACACACACACACACACACACACACACACACACACACACAAGCGCGCACACACACACACACACACACACACACACACACACGCACGCACGCGCGCACACACACACACGCACGCACGCACGCACACACACACACACACACACACATGCATGCACGCAGCCTTGAAAAACACAGTCTGATTAATCTTTTTGCCCTTAAACATCCAAGCAATGAGTCTTGGATGATTTATGTTACTACTCTTTAAAAAGAAACCGATGAAACTGTAGTTGGCGAATATCCAGGGTATGAAAAAGAAACTTAGCTGAAGGGGTTCAGGTGGGATATGTGGAGCTAGTGATATATCTTTAGATCAGATCAGTTTACGTTTCAGAGTCTTTGACTAATCTAGCTTAGGGTTGAAGTAATTATGCTCAAGTACAATATGATGGCTATAAAGGAAGAAACTCTTCTGTTTATGACACATACATGGCAACTGAAAAGCTCATTTGCTCTAAAATGAGGCTGAAAGATCCCTAAGGCCACATGTTAGCAACATGTCACAATAATATGAAACAAAACATCAACAGTTTTTTTTTACATCTAAAATGATCCTGCATGTTGAACTTATAAGAACTGTGTAGTCATAGGAAAAATATATTGCAAATATAATTTTACATTTTCTATAGAAAAAAAATCAGCGGTATTAATACAAAACTCACCGCCATGATGCCAAGTGTTTTGGGGTTTTGTATTAATTACCAGGGTATTGATATGAAGTTGTTACAGTGGTCCGGATGGTTGCTAGGGCATTGCTGGGTATACCACACCTCTTAAAAGTACCCATATGGCAAAAAATATTAATTATAAAAATATACATTTTGTTTAAAGCTTAAAATTAATATTATTCTTACTATTGGGGGCTTTATTGGATAGAACAGCTATCCAGGAGATGGGAAGCTATTGGAGGAGGAGAGAGGGCAACAGGATCAGGAAAGGATCTCAAGTCAGAACTTGTACTTGCATTTTACTAGATCTACATTGGCAATATGTGGGGTTTTTTTGTGTGTTTTTTTACTGTTTTCAGCAGTTTTTGTATATTGTAAAATACTAAATGTATATGTATGTATTTTTTGACAACTGCAACCTCTGTCATATAGAAAATTACTGACAAATATATTGTATATCTTTACATAAGCGAACATTTACTTATGCCAGTCCCTCTGTATTATGTCTTTTATAAATTTTTCTTGCTTGTTATAAATAATGCTTGTTTATGTGTAAGATCCCAGAGGCTGTGAAAGTTAGACCTTGACCTCTATGTCTTTACACAGGCAAGCTCAGCTAATGCCTTGCATCACAATACATGGCACAAAAAAGAGAGTGTACCCCAAAAAGAGTAAGACTTGTCAAACAAAGTGCTGCATTATCAGCCTAAACTTTCAAACACATATGCATAATGCCAGCAAGCTGAAAACCCAACAGCACTGAATTGCCGCCTGTCTCTGTAATGCAGAATTCCCTTATCTTGCCCTTTCAGTCGTGCAGAGCAGAAAAGAGGTGGCTGTGTTTTTGTGTGTCCCCAATGTTATTCCATTGAGGGTTTTTTTGTGGATTGCTTGACACCCCCTCTTTCACCCCACGCCAATCCTCCAGTTTTCAACCCTCCATTGTCCTCTCCATCTTTTATTCCCTAACCAGATTCGTCATGTATGTTTTTATAGGAGTGGGGGAGGAAGTTTGGCATTTGGACAACGTTAGTTGTGTTCTGATGGGCCAGCGGTGCCACACCATCCATATGAAGCTGGCCATTAAAAGAACAAACATCCAGGGTACCATATGGAGCCACCACGCAATCAAATTACTCTTCTTGTTCTTTCTTCTTTTACTCCAAACATGTTTTCAGTTAGCTTGAAGGAAAAATGGTGACCTGTAAAGTTTGCCTTAAAGGGGTCTCGGGGTGACCGGATTATGTCATTGCTGTAATTTACTAATGAAATTATGAGGAGGCTCTTGGCTCATCTATCACCCGCTGTTCTGGGGGTGTCTAAGACCGAGAAGAACAATTTCTGCAAACCTTAAGCTTTTGTTCCTGGTTTAATTTAATCTAATATACAAAAAATGATGTCTGAGAAGTTCTTAGACCTCCAACCATGCAAAATCACTTAAGCTTGTTCTTAAAAGGTTGTCATTGAATCACAGTATTTTGTGTTATAGGCATTGAGATGGTAAATCCTATACCCTATCTAAATTAGTGTATTTTCTGAAAAACTCAACACCAAAATGCTAGCACTTAGCTAAGTTTGTTTTGAGTGGGCTTTAGCATGTTGCTACAGTATATGTGGTTCCTCAGACCCTTGTAAAGAAAAGTGCACTTAATAATCTTTTGTCGTGCTTTAAAGAAGTACGCTTATGTGTTGACTAACATGCTAATTCACATTTAAAATACTTGATATTAATTTTAACTGAAATGTTATTTGATATTAATTTTTAAATTAATATATTTTAAATTTACTAAAACTTTTGGCGTATTACACGCCATAAAGTGCGTATCATTTGGAACAACTCATCCTCAAGTTGTTCCAAACATGTATGAATTCCTTTCTTCTGCTGAACACAAGTCATTGGTTACAATGGAACTCAACTGTTTGGTTACCAACATTCTTCAAAACATATTATTTTATGTTCCACATAACAAAGAAATTCATACATGTTTGGACCAACTTGAGGGTGAGTAAATGATGACAGAATTTTAAGTATGTTTAAGTATCTTGAATCTGAGCACAGTTTGAGACATTGTTGAGATCTCTTCTAAATCTCTAGAAGAAATATGTGAGATTATTATTATTATTAAGATAGTTCAATAGTTCAATCAGTAGAAAAATCTGAAATGCAAAAGACTTTAGTAAAAAAGTCCATTTGCTCACTTGCATAACTATTTATGAGAAACTGCTGTGATAAAAATATTTGCTTTATTGTTATTTGTTGGGATGTGATATTACAGAGAGAAATTTGTTAACACTTTCTATGAAGTCCATGCTTGAATTATAGCTCCATTTATACTATAACTATTACTATTTTATAAATATATCTATAAAGATCCATTTAAGACCTATTCTGCATTACAAGATAAGTTATAGTTACATTTATATTATTTTTAGAATTACTTATAAGTAATGCATTTGCTTTTTCAATGTGCATGCTCATAATCCATTATACACTGATTTTTAAGCATTAGTTAGTCAGTCCATGATTCCATGAATGTAGATGCAACCTATAATGTTACTATATTATGTTACGATTACTTTTTTGTCATTTAGATTTCTGTCAAATAAGTGAATATATTGTGATTAATAGCCGTGTTGTGTTCTTATAAATACTTTTTATGAGTGATAATACCGTTACTAACTTCTATAAATACATCATTGATGGCTTTAAGTAAAGTGAAAACATAGGATGCAATTTTCCTAAATCAAATGTTAATAAATCATGAAGATATGATAATTATATATTTTATGTTGTTTACTTGTAAATCTAACTAGTGAACAATAATTCCTGTAATTAATAGTTCCTTGATGTAGGTCTCAGATTTTCATTTAAGTATCAACCAGTGTTGTGTCTACAGTAACATAACTACTTTTTCGGGTAAAAAGTAGTGTAACGCGCTACTACTGAAAAATTGGTAACGAAACGTAGTTCCTTTTTCAATTCCGTACAATGTTACTTTTCCCAGGGACAGATTCAGCTGCTCGTTTGCAATAGCCACAAGCTCCACACGGTAGGCTGTGACAGAGGCTGATAGCAGAGCAATCAATTCTGTGAATTACACTGCGCAAACCAAAAGTAATACTACCCACCGGATGAAAAAGGCTTGGCTCTCCACAGATCATAAAATATTCATTTTATTGTATTTTTCGTGTTCGCATTTATGAGGAAAGAAACAATGTTATGGACGTAACAGTTCTTCGGACGTGACCGCTCTGTAAAGACTGCTTTAAAACTTTCACACAGACCTCAAACAGGCATTTAAAACACCAAATATTAAGGATTGGCATATCAAACAAAATAATATTCGATGATTGCTCGAAAATCCTCTCCCTCCACATGCTTACCATAAGACGGCGTTCGCTCAAATCCTGCTCCGATATTAAATTTCTCTGTACTGTATAGGCCGGCGTGTTGTCAGCCCGATCTCATGAAAGTGCGTGTATATGATACGCACTTCTCGCGTGCATATGATACGCACTTTATGGCGTGTAATACATTTTTGGTGTATAAATGGCACGAGAAATAACATTCGTGGTATTGATACGCACTTTCATGAGACGTTGGTGTTGTAGCCTAGTCATTAAAGAAAACGATTTAGTTTCATATTTATGTTTAAATAAAATATATTTTTTTTACATTTCATCTATGTTGATTATATGAAAAGTGAAAAGCATGAGTAAGATCATTAGATGCGCAATCGGGAGACAAATGGAGTCAGACATGATTTTGACCCTTTCATTAAGTTTGTTTTTGTAGAAAGCCTTTCTTTAAAGTGAATTTCGTTTTCTATTAATTGTATCTTAATTTTAATCAATCTTTCATCAACCAATTGTATGGATTTAATAAATAAGAAGTAAATATAGGAGGCAATATAATCAGGACTTCTCAGGAGCTCCGTGCCGGCGCGTGAACTGAGCTAGTCTCATAAATGAACCGAAACTCAGCGTACTTACCTCAAAGATCTGAGAAATATATACAAAGCTTGAAATGTGTACTTTAAAACAAAAATATTCAAAACAAAAGAAAACAGCCTACTCTCTGCTTATGCAATCAATATGAAATGTGCATTTCTCTCTGGCGTGTTCACTTCTGCGAAGATCGCGAGTCAGCATCGTCAACTTTATCTTTGCAGCCGACACTGACAAAACACTTGTTTATTAATAGACAATTGAAATGTCTCCTTGCTATATTTGACATATTCATAATCATTACTTTTGCCGGTTCTTTGTGGCATTTTTCATGAACGCGTCACCACCGCTCAATAGTTAATATTGTTCTTTGGTGTTCAGTTTATACAGGTTTTTCAAATGTTATTTAAATAAAAATACATTTTTTTCTATCTCAAAATCTCTTTTTTTCTAGTTTTTCTTTCTTTCTAGTTTTCGAATAAGTAGAGTTCATAGGTGAAGTTTATGTAGGCCTTCACATTTAGGAACAGATATTGGGTTCTGCCCAAAGTCAAGCAACATAAAAGTAACGTAAAAGTAATGAGTAGCGTAAACGTTACTTTCCAAAGGGGGTAACTAAGTAAAGTAACGGATTACTTTTTTAAGAAGTAACGCGTAACGGGCAAACACTACTTTTACTAAAAGTAACTTCCCCAACACTGGTATCAACTTGGTCTAAGATGTTTCTCGATAAAATAAAAATAAAAACAAATGTGATTAATTTGATGTGAAATGTTGGCATTCTTATTGAGATCTTTTTTTTTTTTTTGTGGCTTTTGTATCTTGAGCACAAATCTGAGCACAATTTGAGACATTGTTGAGATCTCCTTTGGGAAAAGGAAATGTGTGAGATTACAGTATTGGGCACTTTTTTTCCGTAATAAATTCCATTTTCTTTCAACGCAGTCTATGAAAACCCTATGACAAAAAAAAAACATCCTCCTTTGGGATTTTTCTTATGGCTTAGCATGTCACATCTCAGTGAGAATTAATGTTGCTCAGGAGAATTAATGGATGTCTCAGATATGTTCATGTATTAACTTTTGGATGTTTCTCCTAAAACTCCTGCATATAACATAAAAATAGACACTTAAGGTCCATTGACACGAAGAAAATTAATTATAAAGATAACTATAATGATGACATTATTAGCACCAACACCAATGGACGATAACTTACTGTTTATTATCTGTTTATTATATACACACTGCAGTTATGTCGTCTCAGTTATGGATTCTGACTGGCTGTTGAGATGTCATCTGAAATTCAGTGAAAGTCTTTTTTCTCAGGAGACAA
Source organism: Siphateles boraxobius (assembly GCF_051911475.1). Classification (NCBI taxonomy): domain Eukaryota; kingdom Metazoa; phylum Chordata; class Actinopteri; order Cypriniformes; family Leuciscidae; genus Siphateles; species Siphateles boraxobius. The sequence goes on from NW_027509192.1 coordinate 18,869,406, forward strand.
ATTGGAGAATCAAGAGAAATCAACACTAGAATTTTTTAGACATTAAAGATTTTTTTTTTAAAGTGTAGTAATTAGGGAGGTTTCACAATGCAACATGTGACACAGTAACACATCAGTGTACAGATCTGTTACGTGCGTTGCCATAACAAGCTCTTGAAAATGGGCCCCCATTTGATTGCGTCTCATGCTGGCGGTCGGGGAGTATGTGCAGTCATTTTTAATGAGCGAGGGGCCTCTTCGCAGTGAGTGCTGAATTGTACCTGACTAATTTGTGTGTGGAGGGACGTGCTCAGCACTGGGCTGCATGCGCAAGGGATCTTTGTATCTGAGGCCGAGGCCGAGGTCGACCTCGCGGGGCTCTGCTAGGGGCTGGAACAAAAGCCACGGCAAGATAATCCACCCTGGGACAAAGTGTGTGATTAACATGAGAAAGCTGCTCGGCTTGGCACTGCTGCCTTGGGCGGAGAGGGAGAGGAATGGTGGTCTACCAGCATTTGAGGGGAGAGACTTTGGAGGCACAGATTAATGCACTGATGCACAAACAAAAAGGCCTCGAAGGTGGTTCTGTTGATCTAAGATGGTTTCAGATGGTTGTTGGGAGAAATCTCCCTTCTTGAATTCCAAACAGAAAGTAAATGGATGCTGTTTGGTATCGATGAGTGAAAGACTCGGATCTATCACAAATCCCCAGTCCTGCTGTGATGACTAAACTGATCCATTGAGTGGCCGCTGTCCTAAGCCCCCAGCATGTAGATTTCCACCTTTTCACAAACTTTCTTGGTCCTGCAAATTAAGAGGATGAGCCGAGCTCTGCTATGTAAACCCCCTCCACCTCCCGGGTCCCTGGTTTAGAGAGTCACAAGTAGCATTTGTTTTGTCTGGGAATAAATATCCTCTCAGTAAATCTCTCAGTCTTGTCTGAGAGCATTTGATGTGTTGAAGATGTCATAGCAGATGCTGTGATTTAAGTTTTTTTAATCATCAGCTCTATTCTCCCAGTATCTCTGTGGCTACATCCTCATTTGCATACAGGCCAGTAAAGTAGCTTTTGAGGGAAGTAAGTAAGAAGTAACACGAATGATTGGTCAACAAAAATTAAATTTTTGGCAGAAATATTTCCTTTAATGTATGTTTTGTATGTTACTATGATGGTAACAAACACCCAAAGCCTGTAGCAATATAATTGAGATTCGTTATTCAGGTACCTGAACAATGGAAGCTTATTTCGGTCATGGAATAAAATATTAAAATAATAAAAAATATTATCTCACAATTCGTACTTTTTCCTCACAAGTTTATATTTCACATTTCACGTCCTGCACCACATTGTTTAAATAGCAAATGCATATGCACCCATTTATGCACCCATGGGCTGCTGGTCTGAAAACGAGGTGTGTTCAGATGCATTGTTGGCGGGTTGCCATTTTGAGGCAACTGAAATAGACAGTGTCATTGACCAACAAAAAGCTGCGATAGAGTCCAGATCTTCTGCCATCAGTCTGAATGTCTGGCTATGCGGGACCATGTAACCATGGCTGACATGTTACATGGGAAAAAAATTCAGCTTTGGTTACAGAAGTGCCAGCCAAAATTCGTTTCATTTAAACCTTCAAAACATAAACAGGTCATGAACACATCAAAGTGATGGGAGCATAGATCCGATAGATGCAACACACTAGAATGGGCACTTTAATACCATGCAGCATCATCAAGCACATCATCATTCAGAAAGACAAATGTAATATTTCATAATGTTTTCTCAGTCTCAAACGGTTGTGGGGCATCAAAATAGGCTTGGTGCAGATATTTTGCTTTATTATAAGCCACTTTGTTCGCTCTAGACCAGTAGTTCCTAACCCTGGAGTACCTCAAGCACTGCACAGTTTAGATGTCTGCCTAATCAAACACACTCGATTCAACTCATGATTGGGGATCCAAGACCTCAGATGGGTGTTTTAAATAAGAGAGAACTCCCTGCATTTGTCTTCTTTGTATTACAGCCTAGCAAAAACAAAATGTCTCCACAGTTTGATAATGCTTGATTCTTTGTGATATCACAAATAAAACAATTGACTACTACGCAATATGCTTTTAAATCTTTAACAAATTTTTAATTGGTTGCCAATTTCCTATTGTTGTCAATTTTTCTATCCCTTTTGGCCACTTCTGTACATACTTAATTAGTGATGGAAATGTAATTGTCAATGTTTAGTAAGCAAATGCTCATTATTTTATACTATCATATAGTGTCTGGATATGAAAGGCCCCGTTATCACGTATTACCTGGGTTTGCATTCTGTCAACTGTTAGCATCTAGTTAAATGATGCTAGGTTTATGCATAGAATAACTGTTATTGCAGCTTGGGGCCTTGCATTCCTTGCCAAGTTCCTTTAACTGAAAAAGAACCATTGCAAGCTACTCCTTTTCCATGAGGCAATGTTAGCAAAATTGGCTCACAAAGTTTGAAAATCCATTTTCAAATTTGACGCATTTACTATGATTTCAGTTGCACTTATTCTAATCTAGCAGGGACAGTACACAAATGGGGTTCATAATGCATCAGTAACATGCAAATAATTACCAAATTGCCTTGAATGACTGACATCTGGAGTTATCCAAGGGGTCAGAAGTTCAGCATGCTGCCACCCTGAGCAACAATATTTACAAATGCTTATTTGTCTGGGGGTTGCCACTTTGTTTTGGTGTGTGTGTGGGTGCATGTGCATTACCCTGTGATATTTTACGACTCCATTGTTGTTTGGCCTTGTGTCTGCAAGCACCGTCTCTTCCTCTTTGGGGTAGAAAGCAGGTCAAACCTTAAGCAAGACATCTCTCTTAAGTGGTGCATTGTTCTGCTTTTGTCCATAGGAAATAGCTGTGAAGATCACTATAGTAACCTTTACTTGAAGTACAGTTACAGGAAGTTACAAATTCAGAGTGACAAAGTATTTGGGCAAAGAAACAAAGTTTTTTTGGAACTTTAGATCTCAGAAAAGATGTTGGCTGATCAAGTAATTCCTTAAGAGAATGCATGTCTGGATATGACTCGATAATTCTCTAAACATTTGTATACCTTTTAAAACATAGAAACTGGAACACTAAAAATGGATATACTTAACAATATTTTTAATTGCCCTTTTGCCTTCTGGGTCATTCATACAGTTTGGACCCATGAAACAACACTGTATATATATAAAAGTATATACAAAATATTAATCAACTGTCTTGCTTCATGGTTAGATGTACCACAGTTAACACAAAATCATAATGACTCATTAATACCTATATGATTAATTTAAAAAAATTAAAAGAAAGATTAAGCACTTGACATTTAAATTCCCATGTCCCAATCATGTTTTCTCAATATTCTCAATAGTATTAGTAAGCATTTATTCTAATATTCTATTTTATATAATTTTATATTTGATGTCAAATACAATTTATTACCATTAAAATAAGTTTGCCTCTCAAACTCCAATCCACTTTTACATTGTCAATTCAAGTCAAGTCACCTTAATTTATACAGCCCTTTTTACAATACAGATTGTATCGAAGCAGCTTGACGGTGATAATAGGAAATTGATTCAACATTGTTTGGGCTGTACAGCAGCTCTAGAAGAAAGTCATTGTCAAGCTTAAGTAAGTTTTTAATATGTTCTGGCTGTTCATTTACACAACAATGGTGTTTTGGTGGTCTGAGAATGCAAACTTTGAAGTAGGATTCAAAGTGCAAGATTTTGAAAACGGGTTTTTGAAAGCGTTACCGTTACCGTGTAAGCTTAAAAAACGTGAATCTGTGAAAATGGTGACGGCATGCACATGCGTATTACGTCTATATAGGCTCTAGCCTATTTGCACGTTTGAATGTGTATGTGTGCAGGTGTGTAGTCTTTCTTTACAAAGTGACATTGCCAACTACTTGTCCGGCACGCATAATACAGCATTTTAGTCATTTCTGTGGATGGGTTTGAACGGGAAACATTTTGATAACGCTTTTATCTGTACAGATGAAAAAAGTTTGTTGTGGAAAAAAAAAACTTTTGTTAGGTCGATGAGGCCGTCACAGGGGAGAGTCTAGTTGACATGGTCGCTGCTGACACTTCAGGGCTGCGTTGTGGTCAAGTCTAGGTGCAGGTCCTCAATCTGATCTGGATACGACCCAGATCCGGCTAAGTACCTTAAACCTCGGGATAAACAGAGAGACTAATATAGCGTGGAAGCCATTCTTCTTAGATCAGATGTTATGTAAAGTGTTCCCGGTTCCGGCTGACCTAGTTTATGCAACCTAATACATGATTGTACATGATTTGAACTATAGAAATTGATAATGTGCCAGGTTAAAGACATGTGTTTTTAGTCTAGATTTAAACTGACAGAGTGTGTCTGTGTGTCGATTTTGATATACTAGGTATTATCAACTGGCCAGAATTTTGAAATCGCAATAGACTAGAAGGAATATAATGCGTGACGAGCTCGCTCTTACTAAACCATTTAGTTATTTGTAAGTAATCTGCAATATTTCAAAACGTATACAATTTTAATGGGGAGCAAATGCAGTTTTGACAGAACCTGGCTAATATCGTCATACTTCCTGGTTCTGGTAAGAACTCGGTTTTGAACCAGCTGTAGTTTGTTTATTAAGCGTGCAGGGCAACCACCCATAAGAGCATTAAATAATCTAGCCTTGAGGTCATGATTAACTGTTTCGCATTTGTCATTGAAAGCATACGTCGTAATTTAGATATCTTTTATTGTGGAAGAATGCATTTTTACAGAGGCTTCAAATGAAGGATTGGTATTAAAAAGGACACCCAGGTTCCTAACTGCCGACGGAGACTTGACAGAACATCCATCAGGTATTAAACAATATTCTAGGTTATTACGTGCTTAGTTTTTTGGGTCTAATGTGTTTTTTCAGAATTAGGAAATTACTAGTCATCCAATTTTTTATATCAGCTAATGCTTTTCAGATTGGTGCTACTTCCTTAAATCGCATAAGTTTCATCAGTTTTAAAGAATCGGTTATAAACATTTCTATCTTTTCCTCATTCTCAAAAGACTTATATAACAGTGTTTAAACATAACGTGTCGATCCTGCTGTGTCAATTTATATTGGACATGAAAATGTTTGATAATTTTTTTTAAATAGACTTTATACATCTATTAAAATTCTTCCTAAATGTTAATCTTCTGCTTTCATGTTTTTCCCCCTAGTAATGGGCTTCATTCGCTTAAAACGTCCACTCTGTTACACATTGCATTGTAAAAAATTCATGTTACGGTTGACACAGGGTTTCAACAAGCCTGCACAGTCCAAAATCTACCAAACTGAATGAACCTTCTACAATATAGTTAAGTCAAAAGACAAAAAGAGTGGGGGATCTTCTTCTTACAAGATGGCGCCGCAGATGGCTGCCTCGGTGTGGGGCTCTCCAGCTATTGTGTTGTTTTTGTTCGTTTGTTCTGCGTTTAGTCATTCTTTTCCTATCAGTTTCACCAAAGACGAACTACTGGACATTAGGAAACACACACCAGAAACCTTTTCTACAGTTTTTGATTATTCGGACGTTTTGCTGGACATTCTCGTCGGAGGGGAAGCGGTGTTGTTCAAACGCGCGGTCAGACGTAAACGCGGGAAGCGAGCCAGCGCGCTGGTTAAACTCCACGAGCGCGGCCTGCGCACTGCACTTCCCAGTATTCATCTTGCGAATCTCCAATCCCTTCCTAACAAAACGGATGAACTTCTTCCCTCACCCGCACTAACAAGGATTTTTTAAACTCTGCTGCTCTGTGCTTCACTGAAACCTGGCTGAGTGAAGCCATACCGGACAACGCAATACATCTGCCGGGCTTCCGGCTGTTCCGAGTGGATCGCATCGCGGAGCTAACGGGGAAAACGAGAGGTGGTGGACTGTGTTTCTAAATTAACGAAAGTTGGTGTTCAGATGTAACAGCACTGAAGAAGATGTGCTCGCCTAATTTAGAGGCACATTTCATAAAAAATGCATTTCACTCTGTCCCACGGGCAGCTTTGGGGCTCTCTGATCACTGTTTGGTTCATCTCATACCGACCTACAGGAAGAAACTGAAATCAGCTAAACCTGTAATAAGGACTGTAAAAAGATGGACTAATGAAGCAGAGCAGAATCTTCAGGTCTGCTTTGATTGCACTGATTGGACTGTTTTTGAAGCTGCTACCAACAATCTGGATGAGCTCACAGATACTGTAACATCATATATAAGTTTCTGTGAGGATACATGCATTCCTACCAGGACATTCTTATCATTTACTAATGATAAACCATGATTTACTGGGAAACTCAAACACCTTCGTCATGCCAAAGAGGATGCCTACAGAAGTGGGGATAAAATCTTGTACTCTTCCAGAGTGAGGAAGAGAGCAGGTAAAATCATCACAGACTCCACTCACCCTGGACACCACCTGTTTGAACTGTTACCGTCAAGACGGAGACTCAGATCACTGGCCACTAGAACATCTCGGCACAGGAACAATTTCTTCCCACAGGCCATTTCCCTCCAGAACAGTTAACACACCTCCCAAAGCATATGCATTTAAGTGCAATACTCCCACTGTTTAGTGCAATATCCTACAACTCAGGTGATACTTATATGTAGATTTATTTATTTATAATATTCAAAACACTGTAAATATGTTCATAATCTGTAAATCTGAAAATGTCTATTCTGACTTAACCCAACTGTGATACTTTTATTCTCATATATTTATATTTTTATTTTTTATTCTTATAATTTGTAGTATTTTGTTTCATGTTGTATTTGTATTTGTATATGTCCACTGGAAGCCTCAGTACCAAAACAAATTCCTTGTGTGTGCAAGCACACTTGGCAATAAAGCTCTTTCTGATTCTGATTCGGATAGTATGTCGAATGCAGGATTTGAACCTACATCCTCTTGAGCATAATTCCACAATCACACATACTACCCACTATACAACAGATGCAGCTAGACTCTACATTATAGTATTTTTTCCCAATGGTTATTCATGTCTGCTTTGCTAAACGAGTCTGCTTTTGGTGGTCACAAATCAGAAACAAGGCTAAAAATATCCACCCTGGTTCCCCTTTCTCTCCTCTTTTTTCATCTGAGTGAGTATTCATCCCCATACCTGTGGGAAAAAGATGGGAGAATAGTTGATATATTCAAGGGCGAGTATATATATCTACTTTTAGGGTGAAAGCGAACAAAGTTTGATGAAAGAACAAAGGCAAGAGCCATGATTCAGCAATAGATTTTAAATTAAGCAGTCAGCATTTAAATTACTTTGACACTTTAAATTATTACTTTAAACTTTGACATGCAAAGATACGAGAAAGTATCTGTTTACACACACAAAATACAACCATAGGTATTGCATGAAAAATGCATAACCAGAAGTGCATCTACAAAGAAAAGTAGTCCTACTTCTATTTAGACAACTTAACAATCAAAAAACAACTTTTTTAAAAAAAAATTTTAACAGACAACTAATTTACAAAAATATATTTAAAAAAAGATTGCATATGTGCTTTTTATATCTGATGCATCAGGCATTTATGCTCTTACAGGATAATATGGAGCTCGTCGATTTTATTCAGAGGCCCAAACTGAGCAAAAATATGCAATTTGGTGCAGTTGCTACGGCCAAAAACTACAATGGAATTCTGATAGCTTGTAATGTAAATCAATGAGCTCTTTATAACAGTATAACAGACAAAAAAACTGCATATTTATACTTACATAAAAAAAAATTATGTAAATGCAAAACAATGATGATTGAGAGATGTACAAATAAATGTTCCTCAAAAGCCTGATCTATCCCATTTGAAACATTTTAACACAATGTTTCTAAAAAAATAATGAATGGATAATCAAGTTGTCACAGAGCAGGTGGCTGCGAACAAGTGCATGACAAAGGACATACTCAAACTGACTTTAATCTAACAAACAGGAGAACAACTGGGAGAAACAACTGGGAGAAACAACTGGGAGAAACAACTGGGAGAAACAACTGGGAGAAACAACTGGGAGAAACAACTGGGAGAAACAACTGGGAGAAATGACAACCAGTCCACATCGACGTAAAACAACAGCAATGCAAGACCAGGGGCCTGTACCATGATGGTAGTTGAACAAACTCAGGGTTACAGGATTAGTTTAGAGTTGACAAAACCAAACCAATCCAACCAGGCTTTGTTGGTACCATGATACTGATCATCAACTTTCTCTGTTAACTCAGGCTTTCATCCTGAGTTTAGGAGTTTAAGTGTGACATCAGTAGCGAACAGCCAATCACATGTTGAGAAAGAGTGAAACTGAGATTAATTTCTCGCAAGAGAAGCAGCGCAATTCACTTATTAAATAAAAGTATTCAAATATTAAGAATTTAAACAAATTTACACAGCAAGAAAACAGCTGTCTATGAAAGAGGACAACTAAAAGAAAAAGTCTCACTACTGTATATCAGTGCAAGTAAAAGTTGTGAAGTTATTTTATACAGCTGATAAAGGTATAGAGAGAATTGAACATTTAAGCGCACATGTAGTCATTTTATAGCTTCATCTATTGATGCTAAAGCGTATATATATTACCTTTATATATTTATTCATTTAAACTGCGTAATAATTGATGAACTAAAATTGTACATGTGTGATTGATAAAGGGTATAATAATTACATAAATAATATCTAAATCATACAAATTTATTATTCAAAATAAGCATCACTATAAACCAGACGATTTTGTCTTTAAAAATCATTTGCTATGTAGTGACCTTTAATTTGGAGTAGAAACAGGTGGAGTGACTTTATCACATCAGACATGTGTCACTTTGCTCACAGCTGATTGGTCCAAGTTCAGTTTGCAACCTCTTACCTGGAACATAACCTGCCCCGGACCAGGTTAGCCGTGGAGCGTAAGTTACTATGGCGATGAACACTGCTAAAAGCCAAACCACTTTCATGGTCCCTAAAACCCAGGGTTGACGCAAACTAAACTGAAACATAGCTGGCTAGCCACCTAAACCGGCTTCATGGTATAGGCCCCAGGAACAGACAGAAACTGAGAGCTTAAATACAGGCAAACAAAGGAGCTAATGAGATAATTAACAAGGTACACCTGAACTGAGGGCTCTAATCAATCAGAAACATAGGAAACACACAGGCAGGGAACAGAGGAGATATGAACTAATTACCAAATTAACTGCAAACAGAAGCAGAACTCAATGAAAACTAAATCAAAACAGAACATGCATGTGACACAAGTAAACATACGTAGCTTCAGACCAGTTCATGAAATATTACTAGTATAAAAGTTATTCTTAACTTAAAAAAAACAGTTTCACAGTAAAAGGTTTGATCTAATCACAATTTAGAGAGGCCTATCAAATATTATGGAGTAGGCTGTACAGTCAATGAATGCTCTTTACCATACAAGCTGCCCATTTTTGCTTTTAAACTCTGCACTTACACCTTAAGACTTAGGCTACTTTACACAATTTAAAAAGTTAACAGCAACAAATCTATTGCATTTTGCAAGATTAATAATTTATTATTTATTGGATATTTAAATTGCAGTCTGTCGAATAAAAAAAGATGTATATTCTTTATATTTTATCAGTAATAAAAGCTGTAAAAAATTATATATATATATATATATATATATATATATATATATAAACATTTAAAAAATAGGCTAAATGTGTACTATTATTAATAAAACCTATTTGTTTATTTGTGAAATATTTGTTGCAGACGCTAAAGCAGTCCTTTCCAAACATATTTCTTTTGTACACAGCTTTGTTGATTATAATGGGAGTGTTCTTGTTGTGTCCCGTCCCGTCAATCACTTGCAGTGTAGACACAGCGTGTGGAGTGATGGCTGAGTTCAGGGGTGGATCCCTCCGGCCCCTTTGACAGGCACAAACATAGAGGGTTGCTGGTGACCAGGATGGGACGAGGGTATGAAGATGCGGGGGGTTTTCACCTAACACCGCTCCTTCCACTGAATAGGCCTTCATTCTGCGCCGTTGTCCCACTGAGGGGAGGGTGTCCGGGGCTAGAGCCAGGAACAAAAGCCCAACTCAAATCACATCAGCCCTCTTAGCGCTACACTTTCTGCCTTTTCTTCTCAATATTCTTTTGTGCCTGTTTGTTTCTGACCTAGCTACACTTCGGCCGTAGAATATTTATAAGAGAAAATAAGCAGTATGCTGATGAAGCGCTGTTTTTGATAAATGCGTCTGCAAGAACATGGGCTACACAAGAGTATTCGGCGAGTGCACACACAGCACATTGCATTTATTACTGATACAGAAAGTCATATATCACAAGGACGTCGAGGAGACAAGAACAGGGCCTTGATAAAGTGTAACACTGGTCATTTGAATTCACACACGTTCTGATTTTACTGCCAACAACCACTCTGCATTATGTCTTCTGTTTTAATGCGCTTTGCCGCTTTCGTTGTGTAGCTACTTTACAATAAGCCCCATTGACCTCTTACACTACCCTCTATTGTGTGAGTGCCAATTACAGCAAATTTTTGTCTTTTTCAGCCAATTTCCACCTTGCAACCTGGAATGCACAGGACAAAAGTGACATTCGTTGTTAAAACATACCGAGTCCTGGACATTCAGGAGATGCAACCCTGCTTTGTGCTTAATGATAGTACAACACATTCACTTATTTACAGCCTTAGAAGTGACATTTATTTTGCTAATTTCTGGCCCATTTTTGTCAACTCAAAGATTTAAGTTTGATTCAACCTAAAGAAAAAAAAATTGTATTTCAATTTCAGTTAGTTTCAAATCTTTCAGTTTTGTTGATACAAAAAAGTTCTTGTATATTTTTAGGAAGTCTTAAATGTTTCTCTTAAAAATAAAGCTTCTTTAATGATTCTTTGCACCTATGTTCAATAATAGAGTCAGTTTTTCATATCAAACAATTTCCTGGATATCTTCATGGTTTTATTTTATGTGGATTCCTTAGGAACCTGATTACTATTAGGTTACACACACAAACACCCCCCCCCCCCCCCCCCCCAAGAAAACAAACCTATGTGTGTCACTGAAACTAACTATGCAAACACTATGCAAAAGTGAGATAAGACCAAAGTGAGCCAAGACTTCTTATTCAACTGGTCTGAATGTTTCTTTCACTGTGTACTTGTCTGTGTGTGCACAGCACAAGCTGTCCGCTCTCTGATAATGCCACAAAGGGGATTTCTTAGTATGCAAGTTCCCACCCTGCTCAGAGTGTCTGCTGTCTCTTGTTGGGAGCCGCACGTGGGATGCTGCCAGCTGTTCTATTCTCTTCTTTGAACCCGGTCTGCTTGTCCTACACTGCATGGCCTGCACGCCATCAGATAACACCCTGCATGCTGTAAGAAATCTTCTGAGGCACTCTGAGCTAACAATACACTGCAGACATTTACATGTGAAAACACTGGGCCTTATCTTAAGTTCAGTGAAGGTTTAGGACAAGAGGACTCAACTTGCCTGTGTGAGCATGCAGATCTGTAACAGGTAGGTCTCTACTGGTGGATGAAGGCTGCAATGAGGCTGTCAGCTCTACAAAGAAGCACTGAAACTATAGTATTCCCAAACTTCCCACTCCAAAAGCTTGATGAATAATGGTGATCACTTCCATCGCTGTGTGGAGTCTTGCTGCCACCCACTGGACAAGATATGAAAACAGTGTTACTTAGAGCTTTTGGCTCTATTCGAAAAGCATTTTGTACAGTATATAGTGTCAACAATTGTTTATGCTGTATAAATGCTTTACATTTTGCAGTATGCAATGATTAATGTTGTAAATTTTCAGTGTGCTTGACTATTTTTTGATTCATGTTTTATTAACAAAATTAAGGGGGAGCATGATCAGATAATTAACCTAATTAACATGGGAGGAGCTCATTCAGTTATCAACTCAATTAACATCCAGAGGTGTATATATACACACACACACACACACACACACACACACACACACACACACACACACGCCTCTGTTCTAAGACAGTTTTCCAGCATCCCACCACCACCCCATCTCCTCACTTCTATTCCTATCCCAACCTGGGATGGGGGAGTACGGGGCAAAAAACAGCACGACAATTACACATAACCTTTACTCTTATTTAATCAACTGTGAAATGCAAGTCATCAGTAAACTATTTAATCATCGATATCGGATTAAATTATTTTATTTTAATTTTACTTTTACATATTTTATTTAGAGATATTTCCTTTCTTGGCATTGAGAATATTTATTGGTATTTATTGATAAATGTTTATATGTTATTCCCAATAGCCATCAATTATTCCCTAACATGGCTAAACCCTATCGTCAATTATTGGTTTGCATACAATGGCAGATTATAAATTTGATATTATTATATTGCAGAAACTTAATTTTTTTGTACAAACCCACATCAATAAAAAGCAAAAGTGAAGTTATCTGATCAGCATTTAATTTTATTTCATGGCATAACTGAGAACAATGTTACTTACAACAGGACTTTAAATTCTTAAAAGAGTGAAAATGTGCTTTGGTTTTCATAAACAAGGTGCAAATACTTTAATATCATTATTTTTTAACAAAGTACTTGACATTTCAAAAGCATTTGAAAACCACATCAAAACCATACACGTACACACAAACCTGTACTGCTAATGGAAAGAGCTGCCATACCTTCTGAAGGCATATTGTGTCCGTCATAGTGAATATAGAAACGTGTCTAAATCAAAATAGCTGCAAAAAACATTTGTTAATGGTGCTTTATGGTTCAAAAAGTTCATTGGTATGTGTCCCTAAAATGTTCCCTGAGGTTTGCAGAGGATGCAAATGAAAGTGTTGTCACAGTTTTGAAGTTCAGTTTCAAGCCCCACTATATAATAAAAAGTTCCTGAATATTCTAGAATTATATTGATTTACAGACAACGTCAAATAATAATATAAAGCAGAGACAGAGAGAAAAAAGCAAGCACAACTGAACAAAGAGTGCCTGTAATGGCAATTCAGCAAATTAAATAATTTGACTAGTTGATCTATTATTTAAAGTACCCTTGTTGATATTACCAGAACAGGCAACTAACTAAAAAACATCAGAATTAGGTATTGTTTATAAAGCCCTCCAGCAAGATGAAACCCAACCCAGAGGTAGTTTAAAAGAAACATGGTTTAAAGATATTAAACCGCAAGAAAATCATTTCATATCTGAACAAGTAAAAGTTTCAGTGATGTATCAACTGATAACAATAACATGTAATTTACATTAAGATGCCCAAAGATATTTACAGTAGGTTTTGATTTTAAGCTTTTGGTCTCATTTCAACATTAAATGCAAGAATGCAATCTGCTAAACCTAACATTTTTTAAATCATAACAATAATGCACATGCCACAAGAAAATATGGACAACATGCTGTATACATTAAGCCATTGGTTGAAGCATTGGAAAATAATTATAATTAAAAATCCCAAAAGAAAACCCCTGAAAAAAAAGAAAAGAAAAGATTTATAATATAAACCTGAATTGAAAGAAGCATAAATTAGACTTAAATATTTAGCAAGAATATAGATTTGGTTATATAGTTTTACAGTATTTCTTCAGTATTTCAACATTCAATATTTCTTTGGAACTGTACATAAAAAACACCCTAATTGCTCAAGCAATATGACTTCACAAGCTTAGATAGCAACCCTACAGTGAAGTATTACCTGACCCCCTGAAAAGTGTACATTAAAACAGGCAGTGTGTTTTCCCCTGTTTTGGGTCAGATGTCAGTTTAAGCTCATTAATTAAACTAGACAGAGTGACTGTGTTATGGAAGACAGCATGTAGGTTTTCTTATCCAACATGTAGTCTTAATCTCATACAGGCTAATCAGAGGGTTTGGTTTAATCTGAGGTAGCAAGTTTGTGTATTCAAGTAAACAACCAGATAGCTTTATTATAGCGGTCAGTTTCTGAAGCCTAAACTACATCACAATTCCTAATTACATTCAAGAGGTATAGCAAGTCACTGCTGTAAAACTGGTATCACCAGGAACATTCGGTTGTTTCAGTTCGGAGAGAATTACTAGCAATTTGAGGTAATTTTCATTTTAATAGATCAAACTACATCACTAAGTGGATAACCTTGATATTTTTTTAGCTACACACTAACAATAACAATAAACAATTCATGCACAAGAAGAAAATGTATAGAAATTCATAGAAAGAGGTATAACAGCAGGTATTGGCTGAAGTTGGCATTTTTATACTGATCAGGAAATGGCATCGCCATTCTTCAACGAAGATCAAGATAATTCTATGTAGCATTCTAGAGGAATAGCGAGCAAAATTGGACTCTAGATTATCTAAAAAAAATGAACTGTAGAGAAACCTTAGATTAGACAAAAGTTCTGAACATCTAGATGTTCGGAGGTTTAATTTGCAGCTAGAGTATTCTAGAATTTGTGGATGAAAACAAACCCTAGATTAGCTCAAAAAGAAAATCAGTTTAGAGAAGAGTTAAAGGATTCTTTTATAGAGTCCTAAAGGACTCGAGATCCGCACTGAAAACTAGATTAGCTCAAAAGCTAAACTAAATGAATCTTCATATAGTGTTCTAGAGGATTTGTGGCCAAACCTAGTCCCTAGAATAGGATACAGAGGTTTCCTTTTGAGAGAATATAGAGTTCCGTTTTGGCCACAAATTCTCAGAAATCTACAAAGAAAGCTCTTGATCAGGGCTCCCGAACTCGAACTCCTGGAGGGCCACAGTTTATCACCCCTGCTCTAGATCGGGGTTTCTCAAATCCGGCTCTGGAGGAGTTTAGCTCCATCCCTAATCAAACACACCTATACCAGATATCAATAGTTTGCAGGAAGGCAGCCCTCCAGGTTGGCTACTCCTACGCCTCATCAGACTGTCAGTCCGAATCAGATTTTTGTGCATATCCGATTGAATCTGATCATATGTGGTTTGAAATCCTATTTAAATTGCATTTCTTCGTTTATGTCACTTTCTAAGGCCACGTTAAACGTAAACATGTCAGACGTTGTTATAACAAACATGCTGAAAGTCGCTGCAAAAACAAGGTTGTTTTGTTGCAAAGTGTCGGTTAAGCATTTAATTAGAATATAATGTTGAATTCTAAGACTGACAGAGACGGCAGCACGGAAAAAAGCCGCTCATACCAGACTCCTATGTTTCTGCCGCTGCCTCAGATGTAGTAGACCAGTGCTGTGGCTACACATTGTCAAGTTGTAAATAAGACAACATCTGTATAGCAAAACCCAACGTTGCTGTTGTTTTTGGCGTATGCCTACTAACGCAACGTCATTGCCATAGAAATCCAATGGAGATATTCTGGAAAACGAAAGAGCACCACAGTTACGATACACAGTGTGGACAGTCAATAATGTAGATCAGATTCCAATCGGATACAGAAATAATCAGATTTGGACTGACCGTGTGAACATAGGCCTACTCTAGATCTTCAGAGGTATCATTTTTGAGCTAGAAGAATCTTTGTAGAATTTAAGAATTTGTGGCTGAAACTGAACCCTAAATTAGATCAAAAAGTAAACTTAGCCAAAATCGTATTTTAGATTAGACTACAGAGGTTTCCTTTTTGAGATTCGAATTCTGGAAGATTTGTGGATGAAACTAAAACTGTAAAGATCTAGATGAATCTTCGTAGTGTTCTGGAGAACTTGTGGGAGAACTGAAGCCTAGTTAAAAGAACCTAAACCAAAGCACAATGGAGAACTATCAGTATCTGCATTATCCAAGTTTAGGGCTCTTTGACCTGTTCTAAGATGCTGAGGTATGCATCCGCATGTGACTAATGAGGTTTCTTTGTTGCGTAAACTTTCCACCACAGACCTGGCACTCATACGGTTTCTCCCCTGAATGGACACGCATGTGCTCAGTGAGACGGTACTGCCTGGTGAAGCGCATACCACACTCCTCACACGCAAACGGCTTTAGACCGAGGTGGCTGCGCATGTGGCGGGTCATAGTACCGCGCTGTGTGAACATCTTGCCGCAAATGTTGCAAGGGAATGGACGCAAGGTGTCAACATCTTTGAGGGACTTTCGGGGACTTTGCTCCAGGCTTTCGGAAGCTTCTTTCGAGACTCTTGTGACTCCAACGTCTCCATCACGTTCCTCTTCCTCCTCATCCTCAATCTTTACATCCAGGTCTCCATCCAAGTGACTTTCCACATGGGACTTGAGACTCTCAGAGGAGGGAAAACCCTTTTCACATGGAATGCAAACGTAAGGTTTGTCCCCTTCAGCTTCTTTGAGAAAGGTCTCCTTTTGATATACAAAATTGGTGCTGCCATTGTTTGGTTTTTGGCCATCAGTTTCATCTGTTTTCCCTCCAATTCCTTTCTCTTTCTTTACAGACAACTGTAAAGTGAAAGTCTGATTCTGGTTTAGTTGACTTCCAACCCTGCTAAGAGGAATGTAACCACTGACCTTGGATTTTCTTCGGGATCCCTCCCTTTTTCTTTCCTGAGCTCCGTCCAAAGGAATTATCCACTTCTCTTTCTTTGGAATACACTTCCCATTTATTCCTAGCTGCATATTGTTGGAGATGGTTCTAGAAAGAAAAAACGTATCATTCGTCTCAGATTTTACATTCTTCTTAGTCAAATCCAACCCCAAGTCCTGATTTTTCCTACATTTACTTTCAGCATTATGCCTTTTTTTGGGAGGAGTCATACACGTGTACGTTTCAGTGTCTGATGAGTGGTCTTCATACAGGCGAAATAGAGATTTGGAGCTCACACATGCTACGCTATTAAGGGATCCATTTTGGTTAATCTTAGTGGAGCACAGGTTTGCGAGGTCATTGAGCTGGAGAAAGTTAGCTGTGGTGAGTAGAGAGCTCAAATCCACAGCCTCAAAAGTCTCATCTGACAATTTGCCAGTGTAAATGAAATCTAGAATTTGCTGGAAAACAACTGGATCCACCATATCAGGGTCAAGGTGGATGAGGTTATCATGAAGGACAAGGGACTTGAAGTAGTGGCTGGTGGCGGCAAGGACACTTTTGTGGGCTCGGAAGAGCGTATTCTCAACCATGATGATGACATCGCACAGGAAGCCCTTTGAACGCTGTTGATTGAGCTGGAGAAGCAGTTGACTGGCGTAGTTGGGGAGCTCCATCGCCTACCCTTGATGTTTTGCATTGGTGTCACTGTAATAAAAGATAACGAAATGTTATTTTGGTGTGACACAGACCCTAACGGATAATCAACAACATCATCTTTGCCTTAAAGGTGCTCTATGAAGGATTTTCTGAAAAAATAAAGTATAGACTCGTACAAAAATAATGCCTTTCAATCATTACTTATGGTCCACTAGAAGTGTGTGGTGGTGTTTCTGTCAACGGAAATTGTCCTGAGCCTGTAATTTCTTAATTTCTTCTTGAATTCCTGTGCTCAGGACGTTTCTGGACGACAATCTTGCCAGTGGGTGTGTAGCCCCAGCCAATCACAAAACACTGTGCAGGTCTGGGCGGGACTTTAACGTTGGTGTCTGAAGCTCGGGAAGCTCTGAAAAGTTGTCACGTCTCAACACAAAAACAATCAGCTAATGTTGTTATTGCCTGTTCTGTAACTCGAGTCAGATTATTAGGCAATGTAATTATGATTTTATGGCAATAATTATTAGCGAGCTAGAGAAGATGGCTAAAACTCGCTCACAAATTACAGCCAGTCATCTTAATATTAGCATAACTATTATTTCATTTACAAATTATTTATGCATGACAAATAAAAAATGTTTGTAGTATCGCTCATCTTCCCTGCAGGTAGTCTCTCGAGCATCGTGTGCAACTGATATATCAGGGGAGAGGGCTTGTATGGGATGAATTTAGTCTCAAAATGATTTAACACATGCATGCATATCCATGAACTTGATAAATGTTGCAGATATGTTTCAATATCCACAACCAAATGCCTTTCAACTTGCCTGTGCAAAATTCAGAATTAAATGATTCAGAATTTGTGCATGCAACTAGAAAGATGTGCATTTGTGGATCAGGTGACACATATGCATTCATTGACTCGTTTCGGAGTCGATCCCATTTGATTAATTTGGATTTTGAGACTTTTATTCCACCGGTTTAGCCTTTCACGATCCACACAGTGTCTGAGAAAAGCTGCAACCACTAGATGGCAGTAGCCTGCTAAAACAGACAATGGCACAGAAATCATGCGTTCTACCAATGCTTTATGTGGCTTAAGAAAAGTGATATTGGAGCACCAAATTTAGTACACAACTTATTAATAAAACTAAGTTTACCTTGTACAGACTAACAGAAAAATATGACCTCAAAACACACAAAGTTTCAGATCGAATGTTTCCTCGTTATAAAGAAAACGCTTAACGTAATGAATTAAGACAAAAGGCTAACATTAAAAGACTAAACTCGGCAAGACTATTGGCCTGCCTTATTATTAAAGCATACTTTGTACAGGCAAGCATATTAAATCAGATTATGAACAACACGCAAGGTTAAGCATTTCTCTCTCGTAGAAAACCATTATAAAAACGCTTAACGTGCATTATAGTTGCATGTTCAATAAGGTGTACAGGCTAGTGCGTTTTAGTATATCCCCATCTTACTGCATTAAGCCACGTTAAGTGTTTTCTTTATAATAGGGTCTATGGGAGTAAAACTATATAGACCTACAAAAAAGAGCCTAAAGAATATTTATGCAATGCGCCAAGTTTCACATGAAGGGCATTTTTATCCCGTAGAGCCTGTTAAAAAGAAAACACTTAACGTGAAACTTTGCATTTGTAGGGGAAAGCAACCAGAAGCGTAGTAAAGTAAGTTTTAGGTTTGATATTCACCAAATATTCTAAAGGCACTGTCTGCAAATTCCACTTACAGTCCAAAAATATAAAGTCCAATCATTCATTCAAATTAACGATATTTACAAGGTTATAGTAAATGCCTGCTGGGCAGTCTAACATACTGTATATGGACTTCAGCCAATATCTTATAGTATATAATATATATTTTACAGTACAATCTTTTTTTCTAATTATTATAACTCACCAAAAGTCTTTTTTTTTTCATGTTCCAAAGGTTGTAGTACGTTCCTAATGACCATTGTTTTGGCACAATTTCACCAGTAGTAAGTCAGTCTGGGCACTAGGATTGTACTACAATCATTTGAACATGAAAAAAAAAAAACTTTTGGTGAATTACAGTAATTTTGCTGAAAATAATTGTGTGCTGTACATACATGAAGGGAAGTACTGTAAAAATGTTACTTGTAGTAAGTCAGTCTTACCAATAGGAACCTACTATGAGCTTTGTAATTTGAAAATGTCTGTTTTTAAAAGTTTAAACCGGCGTTCGTGGTTCGACTGGTGGAGACTGTTTTCCAAAGATGGCTCCTGCCTGTATACGCGAAGTTAACTGTCTTTATAAAGTATCTTCTTATTAAACTGTCTGTACACAATGCTACATGCTTCGGTTTGCAGGTAGAGACCCTTATTAAGCTACTGTGTTAGTGTGGGGCTATTTTTAGCCTTGTTAGTGGTATTAACTAGCGATTTTTATTTTTACTTACTCTATGCCCTATCTATGCACTAGCGTTATAAGCTAATCTGTGGTTCGAGCTAAAACTGGGTACATTTGATTATCATGGAGAAACATCCCAGAGAACGGTCGACTCGGTACCCATGTGTTATTAACCCCTAGGTTCATTTTGCGCCAGAATTGTCCTTTAATAAGGTACGCCTATAGTCTTGCAGAGTTTGGTCTTTAAAATGTTAGCCTTGTGTCTTAATCCATTACGTTAAGCGTTTTCTTTATAACGAGGAAACATTTGATGTAAAACTTTGAGCGTTTTGATTTCATATTTTTTATGTAGGCTTAGTTTTATTAATAAGTTGTGTACTAAATTTGGTGCTTCAATATCACTTCCTTGTGCCATATTAAGCATCTTACATGGGGAAGAACGCTTGATTGTGGTGCCGTTGTCTTTGCAGGCTACTGCCATCTAGTGGTAGCAGCTTTTCTTAGCCAGCTGTGTGTGGAACCATGAATCACCTGATCCACAAATGCACATCATCTTTTTTACATCTGCAAATTATGATACACTAATAAAAAAGAAAATATGTGTATTCACAAAAATGTCTCTATTTGTACAAATTGTTACACATTTATTTAATTCTGAATTTTGCACACACAAGTTGAAAGACATTTTGGTTGTGGATAGTAAAACATATCTGCAACATTTATCAATAATTGTGCATGCGTTAATCATTTTGGGACTAAATTAATCCCATAGGGCTTGCGCTTCTGGCGGTGTTCTTGTACCTCGATTAATACATTGTGATGATTTGACGGATGCCAGATCTTCTAATCATAACTGATGTCTGGCTAATTTGGTTCAAACGAATTTGCAGATTTGATTAAAATATCTGGATTAAGTTGTCTGAGATAACTGCACGTTCTTGTGTTCACAGGAAAGGGCAGATATATCGATTCTCGGAACCATGATCAGTAACCTGCTGTGTCTTTATTATGATAGACTACACAACATTATAATATTATTCGTAAATTTACAATATAAATACATATTATAATATGGTTCGTTAGAGTACTTCTCGTAAGAAAGTAGCAATGGCTGGGACAGACTTTAACTATCACCTCCGCTTAAAAAGATGCAATCTAATCCTGTCATGAAATAAACCAGCTCTTGAGCAGGTTTGAGTTTACGGACCTGTTGCTATGACAGCACCTCCAGGATGAGCTTCGAAGAACCTAACAATTCTGGATCATGTCAAATCGGCAACAATGATGAAACCCAGCTAATTGAGTAATCCACGTACGAAGAACGGACCCCAAGTTTCAATGTTATATTTACAAACAATAACTGAAAGTCCTGCACCATTAACTAAAAAAAAAAACTACGGGACGACAAGCAGATGATAAAATGCTTAGATTACCTATTTTTAGAATGCAACTTCACTCAACCATACTATGCAGTTATAAATAAAGTCAGTCAATAAGTCGCCATTTATATAGCGCTTTTAACAACATAGATGGTTTCAAACCAGCTTTACAGTGATAATAGAAAATTAAAGTAACAGATTGTTTTGGCTTTACAGCAGCTCTAGAATAAAGATATTGTCCAGCTAAAATTAGTTTTTGATTGATTCACTTCCATTGCAAAGATCATTAATTATTAACTTAGGGGCCGCTTACACAACACCGTTTTAACAGAAAACAAAACTTTTAACGCGGTCTGGCCATTCATTTGCACGACTACAGTGTTTGGTGGCTGGAGAACGCAAACCTTGAAACAGGTTCCAATGCCCAAGTTTTGAAAAATTTTGAAAAAGTTATCTCTGTGTAAACTTCAAAAACGTGAATCTGTTAAAACGGTGACCGCGTGCACATGCATGTCATGTATTCATTGCACACCAACTGAAATATTTCAGGTCTTTTGTTGTTTTAATACTGATGATTTTGGCATACAGCTCATGAAAACCCAAAATATCTATCTAAAAAAATTAGCATATCATGAAAAGGGTCTCTAAACGAGCTATTAACCTAATCATCTGAATCAACTAATTAACTCTAAACACCTGCAAAAGATTCCTGAGGCTTTTAAAAACTCCCAGCCTGTTTCATTACTCAAAACCGCAATCATGGTTAAGACTGCCAACCTGACTGCTGTCCAGAAGGCCATCATTGACACCCTCAAGCAAGAGGGTAAGACACAGAAAGAAATTTCTGAACAAATAGGCTGTTCCCAGAGTGCTGTATCAAGGCACCTCAGTGGGAAGTCTGTGGGAAGGAAAAAGTGTGGCAAAAAACGCTGCACAACGAGAAGAGGTGACCGGACCCTGAGGAAGATTGTGGAGAAGGACCGATTCCAGACCTTGGGGGACCTGCTGAAGCAGTGGACTGAGTCTGGAGTAGAAACATCCAGAGCCACCGTGCACTGAAATGGGCTAAAGGTGCCGCATTCCCCAGGTCAAGCCACTTTTGAACCAGAAACAGCGGCAGAAGCGCCTGACCTGGGCTACAGAGAAGCAGCACTGGACTGTTGCTCAGTGGTCCAAAGTACTTTTTTCGGATGAAAGCAAATTTTGCATGTCATTCGGAAATCAAGGTGCCAGAGTCTGGAAGAAGACTGGGGAGAAGGAAATGCCAAAATGCCTGAAGTCCAGTGTCAAGTACCCACAGTCAGTGATGGTCTGGGGTGCCATGTCAGCTCCTGGTGTTGCTCCACTGTGTTTTATCAAGGGCAGGGTCAATGCAGCTAGCTATCAGGAGATTTTGGAGCACTTCATGCTTCCATCTGATTTCATTTTTCAGCACGACCTGGCACCTGCTCACAGTGCCAAAACCACTGGTAAATGGTTTACTGACCATGGTATTACTGTGCTCAATTGGCCTGCCAACTCTCCTGACCTGAACCCTATAGAGAATCTGTGGGATATTGTGAAGAGAAAGTTGAGAGACGCAAGACCCAACACTCTGGATGAGCTTAAGGCAGCTATCGAAGCATCCTGGGCCTCCATAACACCTCAGCAGTGCCACAGGCTGATTGCCTCCATGCCACGCCGCATTGAAGCAGTCATTTCTGCAAAAGGATTCCCGACCAAGTATTGAGTGCATAACTGAACATAATTATTTGAAGGTTGACTACTTCTTTTATTGGTCGAATGAAATATGCTAATTATTTGAGATAGGAATTTTGGGTTTTCATGAGCTGTATGCCAAAATCATCAGTATTAAAACAATAAAAGACCTGAAATATTTCAGTTGGTGTGCGATGAATCTAAAATATATGAAAGTTTAATTTTTATCATTAGATTATGGAAAATAATGAACTTCATCACAATATGCTAATTTTTTGAGAAGGACCTGTATATGTGCGCAAGCATTTAGTCTTTCTTTACAAATTGACATCGCCAAATTACTTATCAGGCCTGCATAATACAGTATTGTTTGTCGTTAAGTAATTGTCTATGTTATAAATAATTCAAGTGCACAAATATTATGACTCTGCAAGTCAGCTGAGCTCAAGGTGTCCACCCACTTTTTTTCAGTGACTTTGGTTCTGGCATTTTTCACATAGAAAAAAACAACAACAAATAAAACCATTTGAGCTTTGAGATACATTGGGGCTTAAAAACGATCTTTGATTGAAGCAACAAAAAAAAAAGGATTAGCAACTGGGAAGGTTCAAGACTGTGTTGTGTGTACTGCGCAATGTAATGGAAGTTGGGTTGGAAAATGGAAAAATACCGGTATATATTATATTTCAAATGGTACAATAATGATTTCGCTAATTTCAGTACCAGACATGTTAATGCTTCCATGTCAATTTCTGTAAGTGCAGTCAAATGTAACTGTTTCCAATGCATTGTAGCCCATCACAGACATATCTGTAGAGCAAGTGAACCAAAGGATTTGCGAAGTGCTTTGGCTTAAATGTATGAGCTTGCTCGTTTAGAGAAAGCTCATAAATTTAAGCCAAAGCATGTTCGCAAATCCTTTCAAAAAGAACAACACTATGTAAAAAAGAGATTCATTGATTATAACAGGAGTTTTCTCCAAGTCAGTAAGGTGTCGGCTCTGAGCTTCAGTGATTATAATGGGAGCGCTCTTTGCTCACTTTTTGTGTCATGCTTCTAACTGCTCATTTCAAAGTTTCTGGATTGACAACCTTATTTAAATGGTGGATTGAGTTTTGATAGTGATAACCATAGAAACGGACGAGACCAAAAAACAACAACATCCTGATACTGTATGTCAAAATAGATCTACCCATTACATCCATGGATCGTAAATGCAAGCTAATAGATGTGCTAATAGATGTGTAATTTCTTACTTTTTATAGGAAATTTCACTTTTTTATGATTCAATTGAAAAAAATAAGTTCACTTTTTTATAATTCAATTGAAAACAATTTTTTTTTAAGTGTATCAGTGCATCACTGAGAAGTGCTGTTTATATAGTTATGCTTGAAAACCAGCAATACATGTGTTACTGCAGAGTTTATCTACTGTTTATCTTACAGTTATCTTTTGAGGCTGCAAGTCACCTATGGTAAATGTAGTATCGATACAGAGGTATTAAATCCTGCTAACAAGTCGCTTTGGATAAAATAGTCTGCTAAATGGTTAATGTAAATGCTATCGTACTGAAGCCAAAATTGTGGTATCGAGCCAACCCTAAATGGAAGTAGCGATATATATAAAATAAAATAAAAATTTCACAAAATCATTAAGATGCATTTTTTTAAATTCTTTTATGATACAGACTACTCCAATGAATCGTTGGGGATGACATAAATGAACCAAAAATAATGGTTCAATAGAAAATTAGTGAAGTTATAAGCAACTAATTTTAAACAAAGGTTGACTGTAAAATATTCACATACACCAAATGAGTAGTTTGAGAGTGTTGTAGTGACCAACTATGATCGATTACAATGCTTCATGGGAGTTTCCCAACAATTTATCTACTGAAAAAAACTAAAAAAACTAATGTGATTTGTACTGTTGTCACTCAGTTGTGTTCATGAAGTGTTTGGAAGGCATTAATATAGAGAAAAGAAATATAATATATATAAATGTCTCTCACCAAAAACACCCATGGTACACATTTTTTGCTATAACAGTCACTCAAGCTATTGTTACTAAAAATTAAACAGTGGTAACTTTATATCAGCCAAGACAGTCAACAAAAAATAAATGTATAAAGCTTACAC
Organism: Siphateles boraxobius; assembly: GCF_051911475.1. Classification (NCBI taxonomy): domain Eukaryota; kingdom Metazoa; phylum Chordata; class Actinopteri; order Cypriniformes; family Leuciscidae; genus Siphateles; species Siphateles boraxobius. Next base: position 18,894,180 of record NW_027509192.1, read on the forward strand.
TATTTGAAGAAATACAATGATTTTACAGTGATAAACACTGCACAAACTACAGCATTTTAGCAGAAGCTAGTTCATTTTCAAAGGGACATTGGCATAGTCATCATTGTCATAATTAAATTAAAAGTCAATACCCGTTTTTGAGCCAGGTATGGTGTTGTATTGATCCACAAACAAGAATCTAACATTTAAACACTACGGCGGGTTACAGATAACAAGTCCAAACGCGCATGTGCTAATTAATTGGGTCTTGTCTTTGATTAAAATTGCAAAACTACGGGTTTTAAATCATTTCAAACTATTATTTAAAACAACACATCAACATATACTCCTCGAAAACAGCATGTCCGTGAATAACACGCCCGAGCTCGTTACGGTGGGTCCTAGGTAAAAAATACACGTATCTGTTTCTTACTAATAAATGCGGAACTGCGGATACCAATCATTTACACAGACATGCTTACGAGCGTATGACAAATTAATTTTTTTATAATATCTCTCACGCCTGAATAGTATGGATGATAGTATAGATGTTAACAATGAGACAAACACTGAACAATTTTTAAACCCGTTTAAAGTAAAAAAAAAAACACACACACACACACCAAAAAAACAGGAAATGATACCTTGCAAGGCTGCTGTGGGCTAGGTAAGCGGATCGCGCTATGGATTTAATGCCGTTTGTGTTTTAATAATCAATATTAGTTCTTAAGTACAACACAATGCGTTTATTTACATCATATATATGCGAAAACAAATATATATATTATTTTCAAATACCTTTTAAACAAGGGCAGGGGTCCTTACTTCTCCCGTCGTCATCAAAACGCCATCTTAGGAGCTTGTGACGTAGGCAGTTTGACCCCTGAACCAGTTAAGATTAGTCTCACCCCCCTACCTGTCCTTCTGGAGGCATTACCATAGTATTACCATAGGTTATTCTCTCGGAGTGACACATACTATAAATACGGTCACCTGAGCCTGAGTGATGATAAATAGTTGAATAGAATAAATGTATAATTATATTAGACAAATTGGAATACAATATAAAATATTCTAAAGAGTATTCTAAAACAATTATTCTAAAATGACAAAATACTGAAATGAAAGAAACACCGATAAAAATACATTTATTGAGTGCACCTAACTGTACAATGGCTTTGCCATAAAGGATACATATGCTTAATAAAAAATATTTTTACTATGTAAACGCATTATCAGATATATTATGAATTTAATAACTAAAAACACTCACTTTACAATTTTCATTTGTAACAATTGGACATACAAAAGTGGTGAGCCACAAATTTAAACAAGTTAGTCATGAGATAACTTTAAATTGTCTTTTGTATGAAGATCTGGGGCCGTATTCACAAAGAATTTTAAGGCTAAAAGTAGCTCCTAACTGGCGAATTTAGTAGCAACTCCTAAAAATAATGGGCGTGTCACTCCTAACTTTAGGACTCCTAATTTTTTTCACTAAGAGTAATTCACGAAGCATTTTAGGCCTAAAAGTAGCACCTAAGTCTGGGACAGCTTAAAAGAAGTCGAGAGGACTCCTAACTCACTAAGACCTATTCACAAAGGATTGTAGCGCATCCCACCGCCTCTGCAGTCGACCGGGGTCTGCGACACAAGCGGGAATGCTGCATTGATCTGCAAACAAATCTTCTCCTATGTCTCACGCTTAGTTTTACTTGAATCCCAGTGTCGAATTTCCATTTTATTTTTATTTATTTATTTTTTCAGCACCAACTGGGCCAGCAGCAGTAACTGATCCTGCGTCCAGTTGGGCTTTCTTTTTCGTTTTGGCGAGTTCATAATCCACCGTCATTCAACTATTACATTACTTCAATAGGAGCAATATTTACTTGCTTTAAGTAGTCTATTTAGGCTATGGAAGCTTGTTTCCGCCACAGAATGAAAAATAAAAAAGCTAATTGCGACTTTTTATCTCACAACTGCGACTTTATTTCTCACAATTCTGACTTAGTATCTCGCAATTGTGAGATAAAAAGTCGCAATTATTTTAATTTATTTTTATTCAGTGGCGGAAACAAGCTTCTATATTAATAGGATGTCAATTAACCAAGCAAGTGTTAATGCAAGAGTCGTTTTTCATTATTAGGAAAGTGGCGGTTTCATTAGGGTATTAGGCTACCTTAATTTAATTTAATTTAATTCACCACTTTTCTCTCTCTTTCGGCCTTTTTAGAATTACACTTCACTGGGGCCTGCACAAACATGTCATTATATATGCATTTCGATGACATTACTATTATTATTTTGTGTAGGACACAGACATATTTAGATGTCGTAATTCCATGATTTGTTGTGTCTGTGTTATGTTCCGCATGATGGCCCTGTCATCTAACAACCAATCACCGTGATCATTGCGAGGAAACTCGTGCATGAGAATTGACGTCATCCATAGCAACGAAGACTCACTCTTAGTTTAGGAGTTGTCATTTTTCCTTACTAAGAGTAGGTCTGAAAGGCGTTGTGAATAACTTTTAAGAGAAAACTCCTAGCTAAAATATTTTAATGGGATTTAGGAGTACTCCTAGTGGTAAAATAAAATTCTTTGTGAATACGGCCCCTGGTCTGATAGTTGTCAAGGTTGTTAAGGAAGAGAAGGTTATAGAACCGTGGCCTCCTGGATAGCTTCAATCCATCTATGAGAGAGATAAAATTTTATAAGATGATTATTATTTAAATGTAACATTATTATGTAATTATTACTACATGTGTACCTTCATATTTAAAATATTTTACATCAATACATTTACCTTTTAAAGATCTGGCTGTCACTTGCTCTGAAAATGTAGTAGAGCATGTTTTTGTGATAAAGTTTAAAATGCAATGAAGATTCTGGTTTCTCTGTTTGGAGAGAGAATCCGAGAAGGGGTTGACTTTCCAAAGCTGCTACATCCTGCATGATACAACAATTTAAATAATATATAAATAAAATCAGTAACAAAATTTGAACTGAAAAAATGTATAATGTAAAAAATACATTTATCAAGTGCAATGAACTGGTAACAGTGGATTCATTAGTTGATTAAATACAATAAAGTGTGATCATAAAGCGAAAATATAGCAGCATAACATGATTTTTACGACATCATGCAAAAACAATCAGATAAATTAAGCAAAATCACTGAATAACTACAAAACATTCACTTCACAATATGTAATAGAGAAAACAAAAAAATCAGTTTATATTGGTGGACATGCTTTGTACTGTAAAAAATAAGGAAAAACTTAATTAATTGTTAAAAAGTTAATTGAAACTAAGCTAAAAAAAACTGCTCACTCATTTGCTGGAAGTTTAATGACAGAAACCACACATTAAAACATGATTGGCCAGATTTACACATCAATTACTGTTTTTGTGCTCAGAAACTTGACTCACCAAGTCACTTGACAGCAGATGCTATCATTTCAAATCACCAGGGCCCGTATTCCTAAAGAATCTTAATGCAAAAAGTAGCTCCTAGTGACAAAATTCTAAGAAAATCCTTAGAAATGTGGGCGTTTACTCCTAAAATTAAAGAAAAAATCCTAGTAAAGAAAAAAGTAATTCAGAAAGCATCTTAACCCTTAAAAGAGGTCTTAAGGTCAAAATTGTTAGGAGCACGGACGAGGACTTTTAAGAGGCTTAAGAGTTTTTTTAGCAGAGGAGAAAATGGCAGAAAGACGAAGAGGGAGAAGAAATGCATTGCAGACAATTAGTTGATAGTGAGTTAATAAGAAACTATAGATTAGATCATGCAGGGATCATGTTTGTGACCGATTTTATTAGAGACACAATAACATCTCCCACACAGCGCAGGAATGGCATAGTGCCAGAAATGAAATCACTACTGTACATTAAGATATTTGGCAGCTGGGAAAATGCATCAACGCAGCAGTGATGATTTGGGTCTGTCACAAACTTCTGTAAGCAGAGTGATCACAAACAATTACAGCACTTTCAGAACCTCTTATTGTGTTGCAGTTCATTTAGTTTCCACTGGACATTCCCACATTACAGGCTCAAAAAAATGCATTTATAAATATATCAGGCTTCCGAACAAGGAAGAGGAATGAACCGTAAATAATTTATTATTAACCGCTATAAGCTCCCACGTCTGCTTCTGTGCAGTGACACTCAGCCTGATTTTCCTTTAAGGATGGCCTTGTGTTCATCCACTAACTGGGCTCACAGTAAGCACTGTTCCTCTGTCCAGTTGAGCTTTCTTGTCCCTCTTGTTTTTTATTCCATGTTTGTTACATTAAAACCAACATTCAAACCACCACTTAAATAGACAGTGGAACAATTTTTATCATTCTAATCCAATTAAATACCTTATAGGAAATTAACAGTATGGTAAATAAAAAAAAGGATTTATATACACAAATATAATGTGTGTGTGTGTGTGTGTATGAGAATGGTCAAATAGGAAAAATTACACATGTAATTTCAAAGTGACGGCTTAGAATAGACCCTAATCACTCTTTTTTTCCTTCTTGGACAACCAACCAATCACAGTCTTCAAACGATTGTGTCATACATAGCAACGGGGTCAGCCCCGCCTCCTCACTAAGATAAAAGTTTTTGTCTTTTCCTTACTCAGAGTTGCTCTCAGATCGGTCCCGAATCACTCTTAAGCTAAGACTCCTACGTAAAAGTTTTTAAGCTAAATTAAGAGTTTTCTAAAAGGATTTAGATTCTTTAGGAATACGGGCCCAGAAGCACTAGACATAGGAGTAGCATTTACCTCCCTGATCATTTCAGTCCATTTGAGACTAATTTTTCAGGTTTATTTTCTTAATACACCTTGGTATTATTGTGCTCAATTCACGTGTGCATGCCATGCCAAAAACCAAATGTCACTTTATCAAATAAATGTTTTTCTCTAATACACGTTGGGGTTAAATATCTAAATAGAAGTATTTTCCCATTTATAATATTTACACTGACTAGGTGCATGACATTATCCAACGATGACTTCCTGTTTCACAGAAGCATAAACCTGGGGAACACAAAAGCCAAACTCCCTAAATCATCCATCACAATGGGAAAACCCAAAAAATATAGTTCCCTTTCAGTCGATAACGTCGGACGTAGTCGACGCCGACTGAAATGGGATCTCGCTAGAGAGCCTGTCTTCTTCGAGTACTATTGAACGAGCCAATGTAATTGGCGTGCGTGATTCGCATCACACACTCCGCCCCCGCGGCGCGGGTATAAATACGGAAGTGGATGCACGCACTAGTTGCCTTTCGCTTCGGAGCCGATCGTTTGATGTCTCTGAGAGTGCTGTTGTCTACAACGAGCGAGTGTGTCGGTGTTCTTCAGGAAGACTCTCCCAGTGCTGGTGTTCTACAGCGCGAGTGCAGCGGTGATCGCGAGCTTTGAGCTCTCAACTGCTGTTTTAACAGCAACAAATTTCTAAATGTTTGTGTGTGTTGATGGCTGGTTAGAGGGCGGAAAAGTGAGTGCTTCACTGTTTCAGTTCTCTGTTCAGTGTTGCCGCGGTCATTCCCCTGTGTGCTCCGGCACTGGTGACGGTCCTATTTTCTGAAAGAGCAACACGGGTGCGTTTGCGTCTTTTTCAAGATGTCATTCCGCCCGTGCGTTTCTGGGTGCGGTCGTTCCCTGTCTCTCTCTGATGGTCACAACTGTTGTGTCACGTGTTTGGCTTACAGCACGCTGAGACAGCTTTTGTGGACAGCTCATGTTTTCACTGTGGGAACATGACTGTCGCAGTGTTGAGGGCGAGACTCGCCTTCGTTCGCGGAGAGCGAGTCCCCATTACCATGCCCCACCCTCGGGTGCTGTGTGGGATGGGTGACCGGAGGATAGTGTTGGATGTCCCGCCCGGTAACCATTCCCTGTGGGCTCCTCACTCCTCCCTTCCACTGCAACCACTGGAGCCTCCTGTGTTGTCTGCTGGTCCATCTGTAATGGGTGGGCCAGCGGTTTCACTCGGGGCTCCCCTGGAGGACAGGACGCCGATTGCAGCATCGGAGGGTGAGCTGACTTCTAGAGATGATGACTCGGCTGCATTGTCTCCCTCCGGGAGTTCAATGTTGCCCGAGCCGGATCCAGAATTATCAGCTATGCTGAAACGGGCCGCCGAGGCTGCCGGGCTCGAGTGGAACCTCCACCGTGTCCCGTTCAGTCTCGGTTGGAATCTGGAGTTTGGTATCTTGGGGCGGGCCGCGCTGGTTCTCAGCTCGCCGCCCCAGTGCCTTTCTTTCCCGAAATGCATGGAGAGCTTATCAGGTGGTGAACAGCTCTTTCTCTGCCAGAAACTGCCTGAATAGCTTTTCCCCCTCATTACCCTTGATGGAGGAGCGGTGAAGGGTTGCGAGGTGTCCCTCCATTGGAGCGGTCTGTCGACACAGGTGCACCTGTGTCCGGCGGCCGCTGCCTTTTGGGGGGATCCTCGTCTCCCCCCTAAGGCCTGTGAGTTTCGTCTGTTCCGACGGGCAGAGCTTACAAAGCCTGTGGGCAAGCCCCTTCCTCTTGCGTGCCATGGCGTTACTGCAGGCTAGGGCACCCATGGCATGCACGAGGGTAATCCAGACCGTGCGCTCATAGGTGAGCACCGCACTGCATCCGACCTCACCCTCCGGGGTACGGGTGTCGTAGCGTGCGTGATCGGTCTGGCGATGTCCACCTTGGTGGTCCAGTAGCGCCTTCGTTGGCTCAGCCTGGTTGGTATGGCGGATGCGGACAAGGTTCGGTTCCTGGTCTCCCCAATTTCCCAGGTTGGGCTGGTCGGCGACGCGGTGGAGAACTGCATCATACAGTTCTCTGCCGCTCAAGCGCAGACAGAGGTCATCCGGCACATCCTGCCCCGGTGGCCAGCTGCTGCCTCCACCCGCCGCCGGTGGCAGCTCCTCCGCCTGCTCGTCGCCGTGGGCGTTTTACAGTTTTACAGTATTTCAGAGGCTGTTCATTAGTCGAACAGGCCTGACACACAACCTACATGCCAAGAGAAAAGAATGCATGCCCACATAAGCATCATTGAACAATTATATGCAACAGAAAGACAACGAAAACTTTAAACAAGTAAAAAAAATAATAATAAAATTTTCCTTACAATCACTTAACAGCCACCGGTGTCGCTAGTAGAGTTGTGCAAGAATGATGTCAAAACCTGGAAGACAAATTTTCCTATGGGTTTTCATTATGGGGTTTTCAATATCGAATAAAATTTGGTAAACATAAGTTGACGATACTCAGACGTTTTGCCAACATAAATTTCTCACACACGCCAAATTTTTTAATCTAAATGTCCAATATTGTCAACTGATGTTTACCACAGACCTTATTTTACTCATAAATAGAAAAACCCCATTATAAAAACCCGTAGGAAAATCACAAGGGTACCACTGGTGAATTAGTCTTCCAGTTTTTGACGTCACGATTGTAGCACTCTATAACAAGGGTTTCTGAATTCTACACTAGCCCCTTTAATTCATAAATAACAATTTAATGTAAGATTTTTTTGGAGATAAGACCAAAATATCATCCCACTTTAATAACGCGATTACCTTGATCTCTTTAAGAGCCAATCCCAAACATCGAGCCTAAAAACACTTGTAATAAGAGGACATGGCAATACTGCAAGAGCATGCTCTGCGAAGCAGCTTCCAACATACATTTTCAAGAATTTGATTCTTTTAATCTTGATTTTTTTTCTTTATATTAGGTATGACGCTAGGAAAGTTTAATCACCCTGACATTTTTAACTTTCTAAAAGTTTGAAGTTTTAAAAGCTACGATGGATTGAAGATATATTTTTTGCTTGTTTCTTCTAGGCTATAGAATAAAACATGGAAATATCTTGAGATTGTGTTAACCACAGAACTCTTTTCAGATATTTAATTAAAAAAAACTCATTGACTTGGGACAATGGCACCGGAAGTTCAAAAATGCTGACTTTCCGAGTTCTACGACTCATTTCTGCGGCACTCTATTACACCTGGTATCATGTCATCATGCCAGTTCACAATATGCCTGCCAAGCCAGAGCTTGTTCACGTCATGGCTGCCACACCTGAATCTTCAGCCAAGATAGCCGCCACGCCTGAGTCTTCAGCCAAGATGGCCGCCACGCCTGAGTCTTCAGCCAAGATGGCAGCCACGCCTGAGTCTTCAGCCAAGATGGCCGCCACGCCTGAGTCTTCAGCCAAGATGGCCGTCACGCCTGAGTCTTCAGCCAAGATGGCCGCCACGCCTGAGTCTTCAGCCAAGATGGCCGCCACGCCTGAGTCTTCAGCCAAGATGGCCGCCACGCCTGAGTCTTCAGCCAAGATGGCCGCCACGCCTGAGTCTTCAGCCAAGATGGCCGCCACGCCTGAGTCTTCAGCCAAGATGGCCGCCACCCCTGAGTCTTCAGCCAAGATGGCCGCCACGCCTGAGTCTTCAGCCAAGATGGCCGCCACGCCTGAGTCTTCAGCCAAGATGGCCGCCACGCCTGAGTCTTCAGCCAAGATGGCCGCCACGCCCGAGTCTTCAGCCAAGACGGCCGCCACGCCCGAGTCTTCAGCCAAGACGGCCGCCACGCCCGAGTCTTCAGCCAAGACGGCCGCCACGCCCGAGTCTTCAGCCAAGACGGCCGCCACGCCCGAGTCTTCAGCCAAGACGGCCGCCACGCCCGAGTCTTCAGCCAAGACGGCCGCCACGCCCGAGTCTTCAGCCAAGACGGCCGCCACGCCCGAGTCTTCAGCCAAGACGGCCGCCACGCCCGAGTCTTCAGCCAAGACGGCCGCCACGCCCGAGTCTTCAGCCAAGATGGCCGCCACGCCCGAGTCTTCAGGCAAGATAGCCGCCACCACAGAGCCTCGTCACGCCAAAGCCGCCATGCAAGTTTCCCCTAAGGATTTTTTGGGAGGGGACTATAGGAGACAAGCTCTTGTGGATGCAGAGCTTGGTTCACCGTTAACCTCCTCAACGCTCTCAAGCCAAGTACTCCCAAGTCCAGTGGTCCCAGAGATCCTACCACTGTCAGCTGCACCCCCCATAACGGGGATCGCTCACTGGTGTGTTTGGGCTCCACACACCTCTAGTCCTTCAGAGGCTGTCCACAAACTCTCTGTGCCTCATGTCATAGCCACGGAGGCCGTCCTCGAACTCTCTGTGCCTCATGTCACAGCCACGGAGGCAGTCCACAAACTCTCTGTGCCTCATGTCATGGCAACAGAGGGTGTCCATGCCCGCTCTGGCCTTCCAGACCAACTTCTGCTCCACAGTCCATGGTTTCCGTCATTACTCTACGGCCCAGGTCTGCCATCGCCCCATGGTCCAGGTCCACCGCTGGACCATGTTTAAGTTCATGTTTCAAGCCAGATCTTTGTTTATTTAGCATTTTGTTCATGTTTGTATTAAAATAAAACTGCCCTCGGGTTGCCCTGCAACTCACCTTCAGTGGACTTGTTACACCGAGATTCTTCATATCATGGAATAAGTACATAGATTTGCACTGAATGATCATGTGCTTTAATGGTCTGGTGGTAGAACTTGTGTGTCAAAGAGGTTCTGGGTTCTAATATGCCCTTGCATTGTGATTTCACCGAGTCAAACAGAGTCTCCGCAATGGCATTGAGCCATATATTGAAGGGCTCATCTGTGTAAAGTGCACAAGTGCCAAGAGAGCACAGTTGCTTCCCGGCACTGCTGACAGTGGCAACGAGCACTCAGCATGATTTCAAAAACAACACATTCCATTGACAGATCGGCTCTTTTTTAACGCAAACAAATGAATTGCTAATCAAATGAAGATGTTTCTTTTGTATTAGGTACATTAGTATTATGCCGCGAGATGTTTCAAAAAATGGTGGGGACAATATCGACTCTGGCAAAAAGTGGTGGGGACATGTCCCACCCGCAATTTATGCCTATGACAGAAAGTGTTTTGAGTGATTGGATCACACAGTGGACATGCATTGCCACACTGGTTTTGCTGCTTGTGATCGGATTACCAAGAATGGAATATAATATCAGATGTAAATGGGGTCTAAAGGGAGCAACATCTTCTCACCTTCCCACAGGCTCTGCAATGGTGGCGTCTCCAGGCGAGGGTGAACTCAGACGTGCAGATCATACACATAGTGACTCTGTGATCTGGGATCCATATTGGGCGTCTGGTTCCCAGCTGGGCATTAATGTCTACAATGTCTTGGGTTGCCTAAAAAATGTAATTGATTTAGTTTACAACAAAATTGCACACATGAAGATTATTAAAAGTTTATGAGTCAGTTTACCATCTCAGGGTTTCCAACTGAGGTGAAGGTGGTCTCTTTCTTAGTATAATCGTTGATTCCAGTAGAAATAGTCTGTAGCCACTCATCTCGACATGCAGCAGAGCTTTGCGGATAAAACAATGAGAGTGTGTAAATCAGAAACATACACATTCAATTGTATGAATTTGTTATGGGGCATAAAATAAATAAGGGTCAGTATTCACATATTGTTGGGAAAAATGTAGCACAAATTATGAATATTCTAGCATAATTTATGCACGCTTTTGTCATACCAAGTAAGGAATAATTGACGACGGGCTGTTGAATTATATAAAAAAAAAAAAAAATGCACACCCGAGGTGGTAATGTGGCCACAACGTGAAGCAGATTACACCTCAGGTGTGTATTATTTTTCTAATAATTCAATGGTCCAGAGTCAATTATTCTGCTACTACTACAGCTACCACACCTCAAAACATTGTTCAGATGATTTATTTCAAGACATTTCTCAGGTGTTTGTCCTTGTGTGTAGGACTAATTTCGTCTTACGACCTCCCAACCTTTTGTGGACAGCACTGAATAAGTTGTTGGATGACTAGAATTCCGATTGCCAAATGATGTTGTATTTGGATATATGGTGGATTAGTGCAGCTCTCAGGGAAAGAAAACTTGACACTGAATACTCTGCGCCGGACTGGTTTCGGACGGTGGCATAGAGAGCTCGCAGCTGGGCATTTAAAGTGTCGGTCCCCTCTCAATCTACTTTTTTGGCCTTAAGCAGGTTGTTAAAAAACATTGACAGCCCAAGCTGTTGTTTTGTTGGTGTTTTCTTCATGTTTTCCGCCTTCGGGTCTATCCAGCTGTTCTTCACTGACTGTTTTATGTCTTCTGTTGTTGCTGAATAATTGCACACCTTAGAACGTTCGTCAGCTAGTCAGATTCAAGCGTAGCGTAGTATAAACCTGTATAACTTTCTTGCTTCTGTGGAACACGGAGGATATTTTGAAAAATGACTTTCCCTTGTCCATACTGTCACGTTGGGTTGCAGGAAGGCAGACGAGGATATATTCCCAAAACGAAGGTTTAATTAAACACAGGAAGGCAGAACAGGTAGCAACACACTAAATAAGACGAAGAACGTACAAACACTGACTGGACAGATGGAAACACAGATGACAAACACAGATGACACTGATTAATAGAACACAGGTGATACAGATAACGATGATGACTAAACAGGTGACACAACTGAACTGTTGATGACAGTAACCATGGATACGAAGGAGTGGCGGGAAAAGAACAAAGGAGAACAGGAAACAATCAAAATACAGACTAAAAGTCCAAACAAACACTGACACGTGACACATACAATGTTGCCACGGACAAAAGAACATTCTTTAAAACTTCTTTAGTGTACATGTAGGTTTGGTACAACATAAGGGTTAATAAATAATGACAGAATTAGATTTTTTATTTTTTTCGGTGAACTTTAAAGAGTAAATGAATGGATAGGACAAAAAATGAGCGTCACATCATCGACCCACATGATTTAAAACTTTTTAAAGATTCTCACCTGGCAGATAAAATGATAGATCGTTCAACACTCTCAATGTTCAGCTCATTTTGATACCCCTCTTGACTAGGTTTACTAACCTGGGGAAAATACAGATAATAACAGAAAAAAAGAAAATATGAAATTTATATAAATATTGCACTTATTACTAAAATGATTGATGCCAATTGTTTAATCATTTAATTTAAAATAAAACTATATTTAATTTTAATATGATACATTTAGAATAAAGATCTCACCTTCATCCCAGCCAATGACAGTACATTGTTCAGTTTGAAATTGCCCGATGCTACTTGCGTGGTATAAAGAAGACTATCGTGTCTGTTCAAATACAATAGAAATACATTTTTATAGAGCAAGAAAAAGTAACAAAGATATTTGAGAGTTTTTGTATGTTAAAGTTCACATAAAATCAGCATTAAAAAAAACACCACAAGTTCTGCCTTTGATTTGATTTTCTTTTCTGTATGCTATATATTCTATTATTGACTAATACTATCATACCCTAACATCTATAAACAAATACAAGTCCTATGGTAAAATGAAGCCCTGCACACTGAATAGTGTTTCACCTGATAATATGTCTCATATACAGTTGCATTGTGAATATTGTTTCATGTATTTTTTTGTAAAATTTAATGAGAATTGTGATAACTGTCACTTACTAAGAAGAACATTCGAGGCTGCATCACTTTCCTGGAGAGCTTCATCAAGATCCCTTCCTTTAACAAAACCTAAAGAAACATACATTGATATATTTCAAAAGCATTTGCTGTTGCAAATAGTTCAACAAGACTGAACTGTTGTTAACTTACCCTTCCTGGTTGGACAATCACACGATTCCAATTAAGCGGCACTGAACCTCATAGAGCTTCTGGGAGTTATCCTGTTTGAAAACAAAAAATTGCATTTCTCAAGATCTACCAAGAAAATGTATAGTTCTTTTAGAAAGTAAACATATTAAAATATTAATATTCTGAATTACCTTTTGTCTTACGAATTCATTGGCATGATTAGCCACCTCCTTTACTATCAATAGGGCTGCTGTAAAGATTTATAAAGACATAACTTTTTTTCATATAATAGAAGATTCAGATCAGGTTTTAGTTGTACTGTATTTATTTAGATGATTTAAAGGTGTGCCTAATAAGTGAAGATTTCGATAGCTTTTATTTTCACCTTCTGCATCTCTGTAGTCTGGGGATTCTTCATCTAGATTGTTCAAATACAGTAATCTGAGGAAAAAATAAATATTTAAAAATATGAGTAATTTAAAAATATTTGAAACGCATACATTTTCATATATATTTTTTTAATAATAAACAATAAGTTGTCATCTCACTATCTTATTTTTAGGCAATTTCCATTATAAGCTTCATTTAGTCGCGTAAGGGCATCTCTCGGCGGCCATTATCCTTCTTGCATTTGTTTCAAACTTTTACTCAGCAAACATAATCACGTGTTGCAAATGCTGCCTCCATGATGCTGCCTTTAGTTTCAAACCAATAGAAGTTGACTGTAATGTAATTCTAATAATCTACAATAATCCTTAGTTACTTATGTAATCAGTGCATTAGCATTAATAAATACATTTTTTACATTTTTGTATCATTAAGGCTCTACTGCTTACACAACACAAAACGTGGCCTGTGGCACACAAATCAGATTTCTGCTTTGTAAATCTGATTATGTTTTTGCTGTAGTAAAATAAAAGCATTAACGCCAACATATCCGACATATCACACACAAAAATTCTGAACGCAGGTTCTTTTGTTTAGATATTTGGATGTTACAACTGGCCATCTGAAAGTGTCCTTGTTTATGGTGTTTGATAAGTAAAGCATCACTGCTACTCTTGCTCTTATTTATGAAATCTGCATTTATCCCCAGCAGAGTCGTGCACGGGAGGGGGTGTAGGGTTGCCTGGTGGCAAGGGCCACGTCACCTATGCCCTGTACAATCCACTTTACAGACAGTGGTTGATCCATAAATTGGTAATTTGGTAGTTTGTTTTTGTATTTCTGTCGGTAATATCCTGGTCTTCTAATAGTGCTAACAACTTGTGCAAAATATCCACGTTCTTGGAAGATAATTAATTCTTGTCTAAAATTATTGTACCTGATCTGATCTAATATAAACAACACAAATAAATAAAACACTAATAAATAAATAAATAACATTTCTGTTGTCAACACACTTTGTAGACAATAAACAATGTCGTCACAAAATGAAGACAGACTGAGAAAGAGTAAAGGGAGGCTAAAGGCCATTCAACATTGCAAACATGGATTCAAAGTTCCAGAAAGCCAGCGGGTAAATCATCATACAGAATATTTAGCAGACAGTTTTTTACACTTTAACTCATGTAAAGTATACTTCCCATTATAATCGATTGTCTTAGTTGACACTTGTATCTTTAATATAAAAACCACTCAGAGCACTTTAAAAACTGCATAGCAATGTGCTAAAACCCCATGGAACACGACATACAAACACCCTGGCTACCACCGAAAACCCTAGTAACTTGTACTAGGTTTACTAACTTGCACTTGTTCTAGCCTTGGCCGGAAAATGAAATTTTACTTTGTAACGTGTTCAATATGAATATTTTTCTTACACAAACCCATCGCTTTGCTTCAGAAGGCCTTTATTAACCCCCCGGAGCTGTGTGGAGTTCTTTTATGATGATGGATTCACTTTTTTAAGCTTCAAACTAATTGGATTCCAATCCACTGCCATTATAAAGCTCAGAAGCATCAGGGTGTTTATTAATAACTATGATTGTATTTGTCTGAAAGAAGAAAGTCATATACACCTAGGATGGCTTGAGGGTGAGTAAATCATGGGGTAATTTTTATTTTAAAGTGAACTACTCCTTTAATAAAAGTTCCCAGATAAAAGTTTAAATGGAATAAAATTTCTTTTTCACACTGAAAAGACCCGCTCACCCACTTATCTTAAACTGTCGTTGGACTGATTGGGCGGGCCTTAAAAGTCTGAAATATGTTGCTCAATCAGGGAATAAAAAACACATCATCATAACTTATTTAGACAAATAACGCAGATTGCTTTATTTCCAAGATGATGCATGGTAAACTTTGAAATTTAATACAATATAGTGCAATATAGTAACAGTGGCTTGTATTAATATTTATTGTATAGGCTTTCCTAATCAATTCCAGCAACTAAACACAGATATACTGTATGTTCATGTTTAATATTTCCTCCATGATTATGTACATAAAGAAATATATTTTGTGTTCGGTCGGTTACCTTTGTCAGAAGTGTGCAGTAGACAACCACATTAACAATTTTTTAATACAATATAGTGCAATATAGTAACAGTGGCTTGTATTAATATTTATTGTATAGGCTTTTCTAATCAATTCCAGCAACTAAACACAGATATACTGTATGGTCATGTTTAATATTTCCTCCATAATTATGTACATAAATAAATATATTTTGTGTTAGGTCGGTTACCTTTGTCAGAAGTGTGCAGTAGACAACCACACTAAAAATTTCAATATATGACTCATCCTTTCCGAAAAGACCATAAACATTACAGATAACATCGGAAGTAAAAATTAATTTACATACATATATCGCAAAACTAATCCTGTGAGACTGAGATGCTGCAAATCAGGTGATTTTAGGTCAATGTTTTGGCTGTAAATCAATGAGGCCCTCTGTCGGTAGGGAATAGAAAGATGGCCGCTCAAACACTTCCGGTGGCTTCACCGCCTGATGGCAGTTTATAACGCAATGAGCAATTCAGTCATTATACAGATCAGTGCTAGCAACTGCAATGAGCTAAAACCTCTTACCTCTTACATGTACTAAAACCACACTTACTGCATGTTGTGCTAAATAGTAGGGGTGGCACGATCCGCTTTTTTTGCCTCCGATACCGATCCCGATACCTGGGACTCAGTATTGGCCGATACCGATCCGATCCAATACTAAAATAATAATTTAAACAGTGCCAAATTACCTAATAAACTGTATCTGTATGCCTCACTGTGGGGAAGAGACTGGGATTATTCTTTTGTTAAAGGCATCAAAGCTTGACTTAAACATTATTTTCCTTACTTTGTAAAACAATACAGACAAAATATATACTATATAATTAAAATACATTTATTTTAAAATTTTAAGCGCAACTTTTTAATGAAGCAGCAACATATGATACATAGATTGGACAGAAAAACTAAGGCTATCAATAAACTGCCATTGCGCAAAAGTATTGTAATATGAAAGGCTCCAATTCAGAGCGGCACGAAACCTTATGCGCTTCCCCTGCGCAGAATGATGCGCTCGAAGCAACATTGAGTCACGGCGCGCAGCGCGTCGCATTGAAAAGTTCAAAGCACAAAAGTAAGATATACATATATTTCTTTATTTATTCATTTGTTTGAGCCTTTTAACAGTTTTAAATTTCAGTTAATGTGCGTGTGAAGAGCAATTATATCGCTCTCTACTCCAGTGTTGTGATCACTGATGAGTTGTGTTGTGATCTAACAGACACCCGTTTGAAAGTAACATGTGAAACTCCAGCACGTTAAAGTCCTCTTATGCGAACCATAGACCTTTATCTACATATATACAGTATAATAATAGGAACATTGACTCATCTTGGAGAGAGTTTCATCGTGTTGACTGTTTTTCCCGAGCGCGACGCGCTGTTTGAGTGCTGAGAATGACTGACAGCCGCAGCGGAGGGAAGCACTTAGGTGAAGATTAATTTAACGATTTAAATCTGTACCTCACATTAAACTATATGTAATGGCTTCAGAAATCTTGGAATACAGTACACGAAAACATTATAGTGCTTTATAATGTTTTTGTGCCTTTTGTGTTGTATAACAATAACATACGTAGATACAATATCGGATCGGATTCGGATGATCTTGTCTGGCGATACCCGATCCGGCAAATATTGCTAGTATCGGAGGAATACCGATACTGAGTATCGGATCGGCGCACCCCTACTAAATAGTATCCAGAATACCTTAGCAATTGGATAGCAACAACCTGGCAACCATCCACAATACCCTAGAAAACTGCGCTACAATGTGTTACTAATTGAAACACCACATTGTCACGGTTCCTCTGGTTTTCTGGTCCTGTCCCGCACTACATTTCCCAGCATTCCCCTGGATCCTCACCTGCACTCGATTCCCTCATCACCACACCTGATCTCTATCACGTCATAATCATCTCATCACCAGCCTTTATATTCTGTTTGCTCTCACTCCCTCACTGCTGGGTATTATATGTTACACATTATTCTGTTCCCTTGTGCCTTTTAAAGTTCTTGTGCAGGGCTAGTGTCTGTTGTGTTGCTAGCGAGGTGGATCCTTGTGTTATCAATAAGACATTCAGTGGATCGTTTGAGAGAGGACTTCACTCTTCTTCTGTGAGTTATATGATGAGGATCGTCCGAGAGAGGACTTCACTCTTCTTCTGTGAGTTATATGATGAGGATCGTCCGAGAGAGGACTTCACTCTTCTTCTGTGAGTTATATTCAGTGGATCGTTTGAGAGAGGACTTCACTCTTCTTCTGTGAGTTATATGATGAGTATCGTCCGAGAGAGGACTTCACTCTTCTTCTGTGGGTTATATGATGAGGATCGTCCGAGAGAGGACTTTACTCTTCTTCTGTGGGTTATATGATGAGGATCGTCCGAGAGAGGACTTCACTCTTCTTCTGTGAGTTATATGATGAGGATCGTCCGAGAGAGGACTTCACTCTTCTTCTGTGAGTTATATGATGAGGATCGTCCGAGAGAGGACATCACTCTTCTTCTGTGAGTTATATTCAGTGGATCGTTTGAGAGAGGACTTCACTCTTCTTCTGTGAGTTATATTCAGTGGATTGTTTGAGAGAGGACTTCACTCTACTTCTGTGAGTTATATTCAGTGGATCGTTTGAGAGGACTTCACTCTACTTCTGTGAGTTATATTCAGTGGATCGTTTGAGAGGACTTCACTCTTCTGTGAATCAATTATCTTCAGTGAGTTATGTTCTGTTGACTGTCCGAGAAAGAGGACCTCTTGTATCTTCTGTGAGTTATCCTTAAGAGACATTTCAAGAATGGACTTCCTGTGTTCTATTATAGTTTAAGGTGATATTTCTGTCTGAAGACTTTTCCTAAGTTCCTGAACTTCTATTAGTCTGTGGAATTGCCTTAAATAAACTCTGTGAATTGTATCCTGGTCTTCAGCCTGGTTATATTGTGACAGAATACCCAGCCACCTCAAGGCAAGCTCCACCCACTTCCTCTACTTGCGCTACCAACGCTTTTCAGTCAATTATGGATACTGCTGCTTCCACCGTGGCACCTCAGTTGATGCAAGACATCGTCACTAGTGTTCTTCCTTCTGCTTACATCAGTCCCATGGCATTACCGGCTACATATTCGGGGGAAGATGATAGCAGGGACTTCCTCTTCTATTGTGAACTTTACTTTGTGGTAAACTCAACTCATTTCACTTCTGACACAAGTAAGATTGCCTTCATTCTCTCCCTTCTTACTGGCCACGCCCAGAGGTGAGCACAAAATCTGTTGGTTTCAGATGCTTCTATTTTCCAGAATTTGAGTTACTTTACCAAAAGTTTCCATGCCGAGTTTGCTCAGTCGCTTAAAGCACAGCCCTTTGAGCAAGAACCCCTAATTCGTCCTGGACTCAGTGCATGGCCCCGAGCACGTAATCTCGTTTCAAATAGTGCCAACATGATGTCCAAGTTATCTGACCCCGCTTTGATGTCCGTCCGTGGAGCTCTCAGGCCTGCACTTCTTGCCAGTCCAGAGCCAGAGACCGTCCATGCTTCTCTGGAAGATACTGTGCTCATTGTGGGGTCCATGGCTGTTTTGTGTGTATGGGCAGCACACACATCCGATACAGCCCATGAACCCAGCTCAAAGCCCACTTCCATGCTGGTTCCGCCCAGTCCAGCCGAGCCTGCCCTGCTGGTTACGTCCAGCCAGAGCCTCACGTCAGCCACGTCCAGCCAGAGCCTCACGTCAGCCACGATGCTCAGCCAGAGCTTCACGTCAGCCACGTCCAGCCAGAGCTTCACGTCAGCCACGTCCAGCCAGAGCTTCACGTCAGCCACGTCCAGCCAGAGCTTCACGTCAGCCACGTCCAGCCAGAGCTTCACGTCAGCCACGTCCAGCCAGAGCTTCACGTCAGCCACGTCCAGCCAGAGCTTCACGTCAGCCACGTCCAGCCAGAGCTTCACGTCAGCCACGTCCAGCCAGAGACCGCCCGGCCGGGGACCGTCCAGCCAAAGACCTGTTCACCGCTGGTTCCGCCCAGCCGAGCCCTCTTCATCGCTGGTTCCGTCCAGCCCAGCCGAGCCCTCTTCGCCGCTGGTCCCGCCCATCTCGGAACTCTCTTCGCCGCTGGTCCCGCCAAGCTCGGAGCTCTCTTCGCCGTTGGTTCCGCCCACCTCAGGTCCCTCTTCGCCGCTGCTCTCGTCCAGTCCTGAGCCGCCTTCGCCGCTGGTCCAGTACAGAGCCCGTCTCCGAGCAAGAGCCAGAGCCCGTCTTCGAACCAGAGCTATTCGTATGCTCAGTCAGTCAAGGTCCAAGCCTAGTCCACATTAAAGTCATCCTCTGCTCCGATGAACCAGCTCAATGTATTAGCCCCGTCGTATCAGTTCAATTCTTTTGCACAGAAGAGCCAGTTCAATTAATTTGCCCAGTCAAGTTGAGTCGTTTGTCTACCCAGTCGAATACGAGTCAAGTCCGACCGAATGCTAAGAGTTGCCCAGACGAGTCTGTGACGACGGTCTACCAAGGCAAACTCGTGCCAACTGTCAGTCCAGTCGAAATCAAACTCAAGACTGTCCTCTGCACAGTTAAACTATTACCTCTCGTCGGCCCAGCCAAGTCGGAGCAAATCTTCTGCCCAGCCAAGTCGGAGCAAATCATCGACCCTGACCAACCCTATTTAGAACCTGCTCCTCCGTGGGCGGTCACTCGGCCTACTCCACCATGGCTGACCACTCGACTCTCTCCGCCCTGGCCTTCCGAAATAGGGTCTCCACCCGAGAGAAAGCCTCCACCCCGGTCACCTGAAAGTCACGTCCGCCCTGGTCGACCACACAATCTACTCCTCTCTGGCTTCTCCCCGGCTCCATCCTGGTTCCACCCTAGTTTTCACTATGACCTCTCCCTGACTCTCCCTGACTCTCTCCTCCCTTCTGTTGTTTAGGCGCGAGGACGCGCCTCCGAGGCGGGGGGAGTTCTGTCACGGTTCCTCTGGTTTTCTGGTCCTGTCCCGCACTACATTTCCCAGCATTCCCCTGGATCCTCACCTGCACTCGATTCCCTCATCACCACACCTGATCTCTATCACGTCATAATCATCTCATCACCAGCCTTTATATTCTGTTTGCTCTCACTCCCTCACTGCTGGGTATTATATGTTACACATTATTCTGTTCCCTTGTGCCTTTTAAAGTTCTTGTGCAGGGCTAGTGTCTGTTGTGTTGCTAGCGAGGTGGATCCTTGTGTTATCAATAAGACATTCAGTGGATCGTTTGAGAGAGGACTTCACTCTTCTTCTGTGAGTTATATGATGAGGATCGTCCGAGAGAGGACTTCACTCTTCTTCTGTGAGTTATATGATGAGGATCGTCCGAGAGAGGACTTCACTCTTCTTCTGTGAGTTATATGATGAGGATCTTCCGAGAGAGGACATCACTCTTCTTCTGTGAGTTATATTCAGTGGATCGTTTGAGAGAGGATTTCACTCTTCTTCTGTGAGTTATATGATGAGTATCGTCCGAGAGAGGACTTCACTCTTCTTCTGTGGGTTATATGATGAGGATCGTCCGAGAGAGGACTTCACTCTTCTTCTGTGAGTTATATGATGAGGATCGTCCGAGAGAGGACATCACTCTTCTTCTGTGAGTTATATTCAGTGGATCGTTTGAGAGAGGACTTCACTCTTCTTCTGTGAGTTATATTCAGTGGATCGTTTGAGAGAGGACTTCACTCTACTTCTGTGAGTTATATTCAGTGGATCGTTTGAGAGGACTTCACTCTACTTCTGTGAGTTTTATTCAGTGGATCGTTTGAGAGGACTTCACTCTTCTTCTGTGAATCAATTATCTTCAGTGAGTTATGTTCTGTTGACTGTCCGAGAAAGAGGACCTCTTGTATCTTCTGTGAGTTATCCTTAAGAGACATTTCAAGAATGGACTTCCTGCGTTCTATTATAGTTTAAGGTTATATTTCTGTCTGAAGACTTTTCCTAAGTTCCTGAACTTCTATTAGTCTGTGGAATTGCCTTAAACTCTGTGAATTGTATCCTGGTCTTCAGCCTGGTTATATTGTGACACACATAGAACACAGCCAAAAAAAAATGGTTGCAACCAAGTTGAGTCATCTTTATTTATACAGTGATTTATACAATAAAGATTATTTTAAATAAGTTTTACAGTGATAAACAGGAAAGTAATGATCAAGAATGCAAACAGAATTAAATTGTGATGTAAAGCAGCTCTAAAAAGACAATAGTGTCATTCAGTTCAAGCTGAAGTTCATCAATTTTCAAAAAATCATCAATATTAGAGTAAAACTGAGGTCAAAGCCATGGATGAATGGTGATATTTTAGAAGCAATTAGTAAGAGAAATAAGGCCTTTTTAGTTTTTAGGAAGAGTAATGAGCAGGATGACTTGGATAATTATAAGAAGCTAAGAAATATAGTGCAAAAGATGATAAAAATATGTAAAAGGGACTTTTTTCATGATAAATTAACTGAGCATAAAGGTAACCCAAAGAAACTTTGGCAGTCATTGAAACAAATTGGGTACAGTAATAGACTTAAGACAAAGACAAATAATATCTGCTTAACATCAATGGGGAGCTTTCCTCTGATCAATTAAAGGTTGCGGATAAATTTAACTCCTTTTTTACTTCTATAGCTGGAAATTTAGTTGAAAAGTTGCCAAGTAAACGTCCCGGGTTACGTATGTAACCCTAGTTCCCCGAAGGGACGGATGCTGCGTGTAATCGCAGTGGGAATGCCCTCCAGCGTAACGCGTCTGAAGCATGAATGAAATCAGTCAATGGAGAGATGGAGCGTCATAGCTCCATCTCTCCTGACGTCATCGACCAGGAAGCTATAAATATCCCCTGAGCACACAATACGCCAGCTTAAAGTTACTGAAGCAAGCGACCCAAGGGGATGCCGGGAGTATGGCAGGACACGCAGCGTCCGTCCCTTCGGGGAACTAGGGTTACATACGTAACCCGGGACGTTCCCCTTCAGGGACTACCGCTGCGTGTAATCGCAGTGGGAACGCAATACCCACATCCCCATACGACCAAATCCCCGTCGTGTGTCATTAGGAGACACAAACCGACGAGAGAACCTGAGCCCCGGGAGTGGAGCTAAGATCAAGGGAATAAAATCTAACGAAAGTGTGCGGTGAGGACCAGCCTGCCGCATCACAAACGTCCTGAAGAGAAGCTCCTGAAAGAAGAGCTGTAGAGGCAGCCATACTCCTGGTGGAATGAGCCCTTAAGCCAAAGGTGAAGGCTGATAGGCCGAACCATAAGCAAGCGAGATGGCCTCGACCACCCACTTGCTCATCCTTTGCTTAGATGCCGGACACCCTTTCTTAGGTGACCCAAAACAGACAAACAGTTTCCGATCTCCTCCACAGGGCAGCTCTGTGGACATAAGCATCTAAAGCCCTGACGGGGCACAGCAAATTAAGTCTCTTCTGGTCTGACGTCACAAAAGGCGGAGGACAGAAACCCTGCAGAACTATAGGTCTAACAATAGTAGTTGGCACCTTAGGAACATAACCTGGTCTCGGACAGAGAAAGGCCTTAACCATACCAGGAGCAAATTCCAGGCACGAGGGAGCCACCGAAAGTGCTTGAATATCTCCAATTCTTTTTAGAGATGAGATAGCGAGAAGAAGGATAGTCTTTAGCGTAAGAAACTTTTCCGAAACTTCCTCGATGGGCTCGAAAGGAGCTAGGGAGAGACCTTCTAAGATGATGGCCAGATCCCAAGCTGGTACCCTCGTGCGAACTGCAGGCCTCAACTGCAGGCCAAGCCCACAGCCTCCATAGTTCTGGGCGGGGGTGAAGGATCGACCCACTCGCCTGAGAGAGTAGATCTCTCCTGATCGGTATCTCCAAGGGAGAGCCGTCGAGGAGAGACACTAGGTCCGCAAACCATACTCGGGCCGGCCAGAACGGGGCTATTAACAGAAGACTGAGCCCGTTGTTAATGGAGATGATTATTTGCAATTACTCTGTCTTGATTAATGTCTGTTTTCCTTTGTAGTACTTTTATGTAACCCAAATTGTAATGCTGCATGAAAATGTATTGGAAATTATATACAAAAATTAATACCAATTATGCATGTATACTTGACCTTATAAAAGTAGTAGATGTTTATATTAAGTAACTTAGAGTAGAGCATGTATGTATTAGATAAGAATTGCTTTTAAGAAAAATGTAATGCTGTAGATAAGGTATATTTTACAGACGAAGAAACTGAGAACCAAGAGAAAAAGAGCCAAGAAGAGAGGGCAGGCTACGTCGGAAACACCTTAAAAGGGTCATGGAAGACTTGGCAGCTCTCCAGTTGATGACAACAGAAGAGAGTTTGACTTCGGCAGTGAACTGTTTGAGTATAAAAGACTGATGAGAAGACTGAACAAGCAGATACTGATTTAGCGGTATCTCTCGACGCCAGAAAACCAGCTGATTGTACCTTTAATTTATACCTTGCTTTATATTGTAACTTTGCTATTAGTTTTGGTTTAACTTTTATTTTTGGAATATTAATAAATAACTATTATACTAATTGCAAGCAATTGTCTACCAGTATTGTTGTTAATAAACCTTGAGCAAGAACTAAACCACAGAGGAGTCTTCTGAACAAGTTGTAAGTACCATTTGAACGCTTATGATTTAGGTCAGATTTGACTTGCTCTACCTAACCTGAGGATAATAAATAATAAGGTTAAAGGTGTAAGGTTAAAGCACACACCGTAAAACACCGTCCCGGCGAACCCTATCCAGAACTCCCGGGAGCAGAGCGATCGGGGGAAAAGCGTACAAACATGACCTTGGCCAAAGATGTACCATCGCGTCCAACCCCAGTGGGGCTGGCAGGCTGAGAGAGAACCACAGTGGACAGTTTGATGTCTCTCGGGAAGCAAATAGGTCTACCTCGGCACGACCGAAATGCTCCCATAGGAGCTCCACCAACTCGGGGTGAAGACTCCATTCCCCGGGCCTTGGCCCCTGCCTCGACAGGATGTCTGCACCCTGATTTAAATACCCCGGGAGAAAAATAGCTCTCAGAGAAAGAATTTTCCCCTGGGACCATAGAAGGATCTGACGTGCCAGTTTGTAAATTGGGCGAGAACTCAGACCCCCCTGATGGTTGATATAAGAGACCACGATGTGTTGTCTGACCGGACAAGAACATGGTGGCCACTTAGGTCTGGGAGGAAATGTTTCAGTGCCTGAAACACTGCCAACATCTCTAGACAATTTATGTGCCATAGACGGTGATGGTCCTCCCACAGACGCTGAGCTGGGCGACCACTCATGATCGCCCCCCACCCCGTGAGAGAGGCATCTGTCGTTAGCATAACGCGACGACAAGGAGCTCCCAACACAGGGCCTTGGGACAGAAACCGAGGATCTTTCCACATAACCAGGGCGCGATGACACCGTCGCGAACTCATGATCATGCGAAGCGGATTTCCCCTCGGGGAGAATCCCCTGGTTCTAAGCCACCACTGTAACGGTCTCATGTGCAGGAGGCCAAAAGGTATCACGTTGGACGCAGCTGCCATGAGACCTAACAGTCTCTGGAACTGTTTTACAGTGGATGACTGGCCTAGCTTGACCTGATCTACTGCGGCGAATCGAAGCAACACGAGCAGGTGACAACTGTGCCTGGATCGTCGTCAAATCCCACACGTCACCGAGAAAAGTGGTTCTCTGTAATGGAGAAAGAACACTCTTCTTGGCGTTGCGCCTCAACCCCAACCTCTTGATGTGAGCAAGAACGACATCTCGATGCCGAACCGCCTGTTGTTCTGATTGAGCTAGAATTAACCAATCGTCTGTATAGTTCAGAATACGGATGCCCTGCA
This sequence comes from Siphateles boraxobius, assembly GCF_051911475.1. Taxonomy (NCBI): domain Eukaryota; kingdom Metazoa; phylum Chordata; class Actinopteri; order Cypriniformes; family Leuciscidae; genus Siphateles; species Siphateles boraxobius. The sequence continues at coordinate 18,919,145 of NW_027509192.1, forward strand.
GCCTCAGCGGGGCTATAGCCGCATCCATACACTTCGTGAACGTGCGGGGTGACAGTGCTAGGCCGAACGGAAGAATCCGATATTGGTAAGCCTCGCCCCCGAAAGCGAACCTCAGGGACTTCCTGTGTTGAGGGAGGATAGATACGTGGAAGTAAGCGTCCTTTAGATCTATCGTGACGAACCAGTCCTCAGATCTGATTTGACACGATCTGCTTGTATTTAAGAGACGCAGATCTAGAAAGGGACGCAGCCCTCCATCTTTTTTCGGAAAGATGAAGTACCGGCTGTAGTATCCTAACTCCCTGCTGGGTGGAGGAACCCGCTCTATAGCTCCTTTCGCTAGGAACTCTACTAAGGGAACCAATCTCTCGAGGCTGGCCTCTGGATGAACATCCCGAGTGACAGACACAGCCCCGAGTGACAGACACAGTACTGGCAGGGAACAGCTGGTCTGGGCACTCCACAACCCTCCTCGGAGGGGGCAAGCGTCCCTCGGGAAATCGCTCGCCGAGTCTCTCTACGCCCTGTATAGGCAGGGTTAGTAGAGCAGACCCCTGAGGGCATCGGGAAAGACAGGGCACCGTGTTTTTGTGCAGTGAACTCAAGTCTTCCACGATGGGGACCACCCTTAGAGTCCTGACGTTCAGCACGTCAGGATTTTTTCGATGCGGCCTTCTTTACGATAATGACTGTCCTCAGATCAGCCCTACCCCGAGAAGGTCGCGCCGGAGAGCGCCCCGCCTCGTCCCTCCAGTTTCTCTGCGGGGGGGCACGAAGCGACACTCCATTTCTGCTGCGCTCTTTTTGAAGTACTCGGTGGCTGGGACTGCCCTCGCTCAGCAGCCCCAGCGACACGCACTTTAAGGGGCATAAATTTCTGAAAAGCGGCCGCCTGTTTCTTCTCTTCCTGGAACCTCTCCGTGACAGAGTGAAGAGCGTCACCGAAGAGGCCCGCAGGCGAAACTGGAGCATTTAAAAGAAGAGTCTTATCTTTCTCCTTCATAGAGGTCTGACTCAACCACAAGTGTCTCTCTGTGGCCACCATGGCTGCCATAGACCGGCCGATAGATTTAGCGGTCTCCTTGGTGGCCCGGAGAGTGAGATCAGCAGTCTGCCTGAGCTCATTAATCATATCCACAGAAATTTCACCCCCCCACAAGCATCTTTAAGGAGGTCAGCCTGATAAGCCTGCATAATGGCCATAGTGTGTAGACATGCAGCCGCCTGACCCGCCGCCGAGTAAGCCTTCCCCACTAACACAGAAGTATTTTTTAGTGGCTTAGAGGGCAGAGCCGGTGCTTTAAGTGAAGATGACGAAGCAGGAGAGAGATAGCTAGCGAGCGTCTCCTCTGCCTTCGGCATGGTCACGTACCCTGAATGTTTTGCACCAAAAATGTTTCCATAAGCATTAGACTGGTTAGTATAAATTCTATTTGAAACAGGTCTAACCCAGGTCTTTGAAACCTCAGAGTGAAGATCTGGGAAGAATGGCAAGCACCGGCGAGAAGGCTGAGGACGTGCAGACAGAAGTCTATCATCTAATTTGCTTTTATTTCTAGACTCCTGCCTATCAGTTGGCCACTCGATGCTGAGCTTTTCAACAGCCCGAGATAACATCTATCAGCCCCTCTTCAGCAGTATGCTGGAGTGACGAGTCAGTTTCTTCTGATGCAAAACTTTCGACATCGAGCTCCTCAGAACTGGATAATCTAAGTTCGACATCATGTGCCTCGACCCGGGCAGAAGTAACCGCCGCAGCGCGTGCTTCTAGAGCCGGGTGAGAGGCACTAGATCTCGCTGGAGATAGCTGAGATAGGGCGGAGCCCGTCTCAACGTCGCCAGTGAGATCCATCTGCGAGCCCCAAGACAAGCGACGTCGCTCTGCCTCAACAGAAGCGGGACCGGAGCCTCGGGGAGCTCGCAGCAAACCACTCTCCTCGAAGAGCGATCGCCGCGAGCGCAGAGTTCTCAAGGGAAAACGCTCGCAATGCTCACAATCGACCCCCTCGAGAGCCGACTGGTCATGCTGCAATCCCAAACAAGCAACACACAGCTGATGTGTATCCCCACCCGTGATGTATCGTGTACAGGGGGAAACACACTTTCTATATTGCTCGCTCGTCACTTTGACACTCATATTGGTTTTTTTATATATATATATATATAGTGAGAAACTCCTGTCTAAACAGACAAACACATTCGCTAGATTTCAGACACACACAGAGCTTGCTGAAGTAACAAAAAGCTGGCGTATTGTGTGCTCAGGGGATATTTATAGCTTCCTGGTCGATGACGTCACTCGCTATGACGCTCCATCTCTCCATTGACTGATTTCATTCATGCTTCAGACGCGTTACGCTGGAGGGCGTTCCCACTGCGATTACACGCAGCGGTAGTCCCTGAAGGGGAACCTGGGTTAAATGATGGTGAGGTTATGTTTAAGTATTATTCTAAGCTGGGAGTGGTAGCAGACTCTTTTGGCCTTTCTGTGATCTCACAGGATAAGGTATTAAAGTTATTGAATGATCTTAAGTGTTCGAAGGTAATAGGGCTAGTTGAAATACGTGCCAGATTTTTAAAAGATGCTGCAGAATATATTTCTCCATATCTCACTCATATTTTTAATCTTTCAATCACGTCAGGTAAAGTTCCGAAAGATCTGAAGCTTGCTAGGGTTGTGCCGCTTTATAAAAAAGGGAGCAAATTAGAAGAGGGCAATTATAGACCAGTTATAGAGGGCAATTATAGACCTCAATCTGGTTTTAGAACATCTTATTCTACGGATTCCTGTTTATTATATATGACAGACTATTGAAGGAGAGAGATCGATTAGGGTAAACTCTGTGGCTTGGTATTGTTAGACCTCCAGAAAGCATTTGACACCGTTGACCATCAGATTTTGCTGATTAAACTAAAAGCCCTAGGTTTTAACAGTATGGCATATGAATGGATTAGATCATACTTGACTGAGAGGCATCAAAGAGTTGATATTAACAGCACTCTGTCTGAGGCTAGAGAAATAACATGTGGTGTGCCACAGGGTAGCGTCCTGGGTCTATTGTTGTTTCTCTTGTATATAAATGATATGAAATCTGTTTGCAACTGTAAACTCTTTCTCTACGCGGATGATTCAGCCTTAGTGTTCTCTCATAAGGACATAAAAGTTATTGAGAACCATTTTAATGATGAGTTAAAGAACATAAGTGAATGGCTGATAGAGAACAAACTGTCTTTGCATCTAGGGAAAACCGAATCTATTCTATTTGGTTCAAAAATAAGGTTGAGTAGGACTCCTGAGCTCAGAATTTATGTGGGTGATACCCAGATCGAAGTTAAAAACTGTGTTAAATATTTAGGTTGTGATTTAGATAGTTCTTTGAGTGGAGAAAGTATGGGTCAAAAGGTTATCACTAAAGTGAACCAAAGAATTAAATTTCTGGCACGAAAGGCACATTTTTTAAATAAAGAAACTCTAAAAATGTTAGCCAATGCTTTAATTCAGCCACACTTTGATTATGCCTGTACTACATGGTACAGTAGCTGACCCAAGAGGATACAAGTTCAACTTCAAACGGCACAAAATAAATTAGTTGGGTTGATTTTAAATCTTAATAAACGGAACCATGTCGGCTCCTCTGAACTTAGGAATTTAAAATGTCTGACAGTCGAAAATAGGGTGAGACAGTTGAAACTGAGGTTAACACGAAAGATTTTGTATAGGAATGAGCCAAGGTATTTTAAAGATTATTTTAAGCTTATTAGGAACTCTCATAGCTACTCAACTAGAGGCAGTGCCACAGACATAGTACCTTGTACTTAAGAGCTGTTGTACTTAAGAGCTTGTATTTAAGAGCTGTTCTGGGAAAAAACACCTTTTTGTACTTGGCAGCAATAGAATGGAATAAACTCCCAGTTGAGATTAAGTTGAGCCAGTCAGATTGCTGTTTTAATCGAGCATGTGGTGAATGGTTGCGTACTACTAATTTGATTTAGTTTTTATGTAGTCTTAAGGAATATTTATTATTGTAGTGTATGCATTTGTTTTGTATTTGGATGTGGTTGAGTATACAAGGTACTTTTTAGGAGAGGTGGGAGTAAGTCACACATGTGCAAGTCACAAGCAAGTCTCAAGTCTTAACCTTCGAGTCTCAAGCAAGTCCAAGTAAATTTTTTATAAAGGCAAGTCAAGTCAAGTCAAGTCACTGCCTTATGTCAAGCAAGTCAAGTCGTAGCTTGGGTCACAAGTCACTGGCAAGTCATACAAACGTTTGACGATTTCACTGAATTTATATATTAAAATAAGTTAAAACTACAGAAGTTGTGGACTATGGTTTTATTTGCAACTTTATTTTTTTTATATATATATATGCATTTCCACATATAGCTGAGTGGTTACTACAATAAAAATCTAAATGTAACTGAAATTAGGCCAACATTAAAGCATGAAAAAATAAATAGGGGAGCGCGGGGCACAACCTAACGCGGGGTTAAATGTAACGCTGACCTTTTACATAGTTAGTCAGGATCAAGCAGATTGTGTTTCCGCTCTTTTTCTCCTGCTGCCAGAAGACTCTCTCGCGCGAATTTGTAGAAAGTTTTGATAAGATTTCGTGAAGATACTGGACAAAGAGTGTTTGACACCATGCAAGTAAATTTTTTCATCATAGGTTTTTTTCGGTTTCTTAGTGTGGTGTGTACGTCACCAAATCTAACTTTATCTGACATTAATCACTGTCTTGTTGGCTAAAACATAGCACCATTTTGAAACATGTCAGCAACTCCTAGCAACTGTTAGCTAGGCTTAAAATATTTTTACACAGCGGGGTTAGTTGTAGCACTGTGTTACAACTAAGCCGCCAAGTGCACAATGATAATCAAATGAAAACGGGAGCCACACAACGTTTCAGGTTTGAGTATTTATTTATATATTTAACTTTGTTGGACTTTCACAAACAATGTTGGAATTTTTTTTTTTTAGTTTACTATGCACTGATCATGCCTGATTGTTTGATTGTCATTGATTGTTTAGCCTGTTTTTAATGCAATAAACCATTAAAAATTTTATTTTAAGCTCGTTTTTATTATTTTTACTGTTATTATTATTAATAATAATAATTTTACATGCAGCTGCCACACACAAATGTAATTAAATTGCAATTACAATATTTGATGATTTTATTGATTTATTTATTGCAAAACTGTGCAGCCCTTTCCTATATCTCTATCCATTATATTGATCCATAACAGAATGATGATTGGATGAGGGATGGATGTATGGATATCTATCTATACAGATGCACAAACAATATCAAACTATACAGATACAATAGTACAGAATGATGTGTGTTACAACTAACCCCTCTGTCTGTTACAATTAACCCAGCATATGGGGTAAGTTGTAACATTTAGACTTCTGTCACTTTCAGTGCAACTGTACGGAAATGGTAGGTCCTAGAAAAAAACTTTAAGTGTTCATTTGTAGCAGAGATGTGTATGTTGCTTGTGTAAAAAAAAGATGAATCTAACTTAATTATTTTTTTTATAATTAAGCCCAAACCAAAATGTGTTAGGTTGTGCCCCGCTCTCCCCTATGCCTCAAACATTGCAGAAGACCATTAAAAGGTATTAAACAATTCACAATTCAAGTATAATTCCTATGCGACCAAAGGCATTCTTCAAACTGGCATCCCCTTAATACAAGTTATATATTTTTAATTATGAAGTTAAAACCGCCAATGGGTGGCGCCAAATTACCGTATTAATGTACGAGTCATAGAAGCATTCATTTAACTTATGTTCAAAACCATACCTGTCAAGTATCCCGTTTTGGCCGGGAAAGTCCCGTATTTAACCCTTCTTTTCCGCCGTCCTCCCGTATTAGTATTTTCCCGAAAATCTCCCGTATTTTAACCTGCGCTATTAAAAAATAATAATGGCCCGGGCGGATAAAAAAACATTCCCAATCTGAGCTCTGTCACTAGCCACGCGATAACTGCCACCTGCCGTAGCCTACTACAGGTACTGTCACTGTGGGTAGCCTGTAGGTGGCAGTTGTCGCGAGGTTAGTGTGTGAGGTCAGATTTTGACTGACAACGCGGAGGGAAAAAAGAAAGAAAATCGGAGACCGATGATGGACGCTACGACAGAGACGGAAGGCACTCCAAAAAAACCCAAAACCCTCATGTAAATACCGCGATCAATGGGACAGCGAATTTACTTTTCTGAAGAGGAGCAGGGTAGGGGACAGTCACGCGTTTTGTAACTGCGACTTTAGCATCTTAAAACCTGTTAACCGTTGCCAGTGCGCCGACGCACTGAAGCGTTTTTTTTTTTTTTTTAAATAGTTCAAAGTTACTATCAGATTTAATGTTGTTACCTTGACAAACTAAATCATTAAAAAGATATAATACTCAAGTTTCAGTATTTGACCACTATTGTATTCTCAGAAACTTTGAAGATGTTTCATACAAAATAAATTTCTAATAATTTTACAAAACTTTGTAGCTATTAATAACTATTTTTTCATTATGACAACAATTAATTCTACATTTACAATAAACCGCCAGGTGTCAGCTTTCAAATGAGATCATACTTTTGCTATTAGTGCAAAGTGTTAATGAACTGTAGGCTATCTGTTTCAGTTTGGGTATATGCCATTTCTGAGGATTTTTCAAAAGTGGGGTTGCAGCCTAACAGGTTAAAGAATGCAAAGTCTGCAACATTCAAGCTATAACACTTGTCTTAAAATGTAAGGGATAACGTGACTGGAGCTTGGTTGGGGTGGTGGGACTGCTTGCGGTGGGCGCCGGAAAATTTCCCTTATTTTCAAATCCAAAACTTGACAGGTATGTTCAAAACGGCAGATTCGTTCTGGAACTAAGCAACTAGGTCACTGAATTACAAATACGCATAACTTTTTCTGTGGCTTGTTTGGAACTATTGTCATTGGAGAAATCGAGCAAAAACAGAAAATATTTGGAATATTAGGCTATGTCTAAATGTCACATCACAATATTCACTCTTTGTTTTATAAATACTCAACTGTTTTATAAAATCATTATCACATTTGCAATCGCGTCAATATTATGGAATTTTTTTTTAATATCATATGTTATAATTATGAAAATAACTCAACTCATTTTGAATTTTGGGTGCAATATTATTTCTGCTGGCATTTTGATAACATCTAATAGATGTAACCCCTGATAAATATCTAACCCTGCTTAAAGAGAAACATAAAACAAGACAAAACATTGACAGTTTTCTATGTTGTTTTTTGTCATTGGAAAGAACGACATATTTGGCTTTAAAGCATGATTTAAAAAGAAATGTGGCAAATGTTATACAAAACATATGACATCATTAATTATCATTTGATATTGACAACATTATGCTACATTTGAAAACATAATTGTGTATAAAGAGGCATGCTATTTTGATCAATATTCTCGATTTAAAGATAATCAAATTAACTATAACAAACAGGTTAAGCAAGCCATAGCTTACTTTTAGACGTGGTGAATGAAGTTCGACTGTTCGAGGTTGTGATGGTCGGCCGATATCCCTTGCCAGTTATTATGCGTACAGCAAATCTTCTTGTATGAATATAGTCAATTTCTAGTGTTTATATCCAAAAAGAAACGATGCTGGGAGATGTTTTTGTATTTAGCGCGCTCACCGCGATTGTATGTTTTTTTCTGGGCTTGTGCAGTGTCACGCAATCGCGCAGAATCTGATGACTGGCGTCAATGGTTCCGTTGCTTTCATTTTGTTCATCAATTGATGTTGCGATGATAAATGTATATCAAGTCATTCTCGAGTCATACAGTTCAAGTCAAGTCAAGTCTCAAGTCATTGGATCTCAAGTCAAAGTCAAGTCGAGTCATTTTCTTAATTTAGTCAAGCAAGTCTCAAGTCCTTAAATTTGCGACTCGAGTCTGACTCGAGTCAAGTCATGTGACGAGTCCCCCATCTCTGCTTTTTAGTCATCTGTAGCTTGTCTGGCCATCTTTATCATACTACAACGAGGACCACAATGGAAATAAGTTAGTAACTTTCTTGTGATATCCTTGACAGTTCTGATAAATGTATAATGTTACTGTGATGCCATCTTGCTATGCATTTATTTTTGTTAAGGTCTAATAAATTCAAAAAATTCAATTGTGAAATTAGTTAAATAAATGTTTAGCTTTGCAAAAAACAGTGATGTCGTCAACCAGCTCAGTTCAAATCACGTCCAAAAGTGTCAGTTCAGTCAAACACAAATTGCAATGTGCTAAAAAAAAGTATCTGTTACGTATGTAACCCAGGGAACGGAGACGTTACATCAGTGACTGTCGAAATGGGGGTTTCGCTAAGAAGCCTATCACCTTCGAGTTCTACAAAATGAGCCAATGGCAAGGAAATGCCATGGGTCTGCGGAATTTATAAGCATCCCACCGCGTGGGTATAAAAGGAGGGCCGCTGGCAATCTTGCATTATGTTTTCCTGCTGAGGAGCTCAGACTGAAATCCAGGCCGTTCCAGCGGTACAGCGGTTGTGGCAGAGAGACGTAACGTGTCTGTTCCCGCCTCAGGGAACGAGGGTTACGTACGTAACCGAGACGTTCCCTTTCGTTCAGTCACTTAGAGTTATGTCAGTGACTGACGAAATGGGGGTCCCAATTTAAATCATGCCACAGAGACTGTTTTCCAGTCCCCTGCCCAAGACTGAGCTCCCTGTCGTGAGACTAGCACGGACAAAGGGCTAGGCTTAACACAGGAATACCAAGGTACACTGGGTGGCATATCCCAGGAGGGATATGTAACACAGCGCCTACCCGTAGGGAGGACTTAGAATACAAATATGACCCGAGTACGGGATGGATATGGAAACTCAGAGATATCCAGCCTGCAGTGTGGAATGTTTCAACCTTGAGGCAAGGGAAAGACACATGCTCGGAGGTGACTTACCATGGAAATACACATGTGGGGGTTGCCCAACAGGGGTACCATGCACACAGCTGGTCTGAGGTCCTGAAACACCGCATTCTGTATACGTAAGCACGGACAATTACGGAGTATTGGACAGAGCAGTGCCAAGGCTGGGTCTGCTTCCTCTGAGGGCAGCACTTGCAGGTTCACCATCTGATCCTTGAAAGGAGTGGTGGGAACCTTGGAAATGTATCCAGTCCGGGGTCCCAGGATCACATGAGAGTTAGCCGGCCCGAATTCCAGGCACGCTTCGTAAACCGAAAATGCCTGCAGGTCGCCTACCCACTTGATGGGGGCCAAAGCGACCTGGAGCTCTGTCTTCATAGTCAGGAACTTCAGCTCCACTGATTGCAATGGCTCGAGGGAGCTCTCTGGAGGACAGATAAGACCACTGCGAGGTCCCAAGAGGGTATGAGAGGAAATTGAGGAGGATTTGTCTCCTCGCACCCTCAGGAACCTGACGACCAGGTCGTGCTGACCTACTGTTTTCGACTCCACAAGGGCGCGGTGTGCAGAGATCGCAGCCCACCAAGATATAGCGGACTCACCAGAATCAGGGAGGAGACCATGCAAACTGAATCCCATAGCTGAGCCTGATGGTTCTCGCGAGCCAGTGGGACAGGCTCCAAAAAACTGACCAAGCATGTGGACATCACCTGACCCAGGGAGCGTGCAGTCACCTTGGTCACCCGTAGAGCGAGGTCGGTGGCGGAGCGAAGCTCTTCCATGAGCCCTGGACCAGCCCTACCCTCGTGCATGTCTGTGAGCACCCTGGTCTGGTAGACCTGGAGGATGGCCATAGCATGCAGTGAGGAGGCAGCCTGCCCAGCAGCTCTATAGGTCTTTGCCACCAGAATAGACGTGAACCTACAGGCTTTGAAGGGGTGCTTAAGGTTGCCACGCTAGGTGGAGGCGCTCTGGGGACACAATAGCATAGCCAGAGAACGCTCCACTGGGGGGACACCAGTGTACCCTTTGGCCGAGGGTAGAGAAGGCGGAAGATGCCGCTGAGCAATCGCGAGAAGTCAAAGGAGACTTCCATGAACTCATGACCTCTTCATGCACTTCCGGGAAGAAAGGAATTTGGGGCGGGTGCTGGCGGGTGTCAAAACCCAGTCATCCAGCCGCAAGCGCTCGGGACAGGGTGGAGGATTCCATTCCAGCCCAATGCTCGCAGCTCCCTGAAGGTGCCAGCACAGTCGAGTCTTCATCTCCGGAAGACTCCAGCCCACCTTGTGATGCGACGATCGACATAGTCTCATCATCTGGAGCGCCGAATGAGACGCGGGGCGGGTACAAAGGCCGGCCGATAATATCATCCTGCACACTTGTGGGTTGCAGTGCGCAAGAGGTGGATGTGGCCCGAGGAGGAATCGTCGGGCTTTGTTCCACACAGTAACCCTCAGGTCACCCTGGCCACCAGCCAAAGTATCGCCTCTCGTGGAGGGGCTGGAATAGGGTGTTGCAGAGAGGACTCTACCTCCACAGAGGTCATTGAGACAGACTCACAATCAGTAAAATATAATCTAATTATTATCAACAAAACATTGAAAATATTGAAATATATTTAGGTCAATATTGCACACCCCTAATGTACGGCATGAATTTTGATTTCTTCAGGTCTTAAAAAGCCTTAAATTTGACTTTAAAAAGTGTGCAGGAACCCTGTAAACAGTTAGACATAGTTACCTAGCAAGTCAGTTATTTTCAGTAAATTAATTAAGCTTCTTGGTCCCCATTGTTTTTGCTCTATAGTTCTCACCAAAATGAAGAGAAAGAAGGACATCATGTCAATTACAGTTACTGTGACTAATACTGAATATGTAATGCAAATGTAAAAATATAATGGAAATGCAAATACATTGTTGAATGATAATAAACATAAACAGTACAACTGGCCCCAGCTTGGCCCCCCCAGTTGAAATGGTCTAGAACCGCCTCTGCATGGGTAGATGGTAAATAACAGAATGAAACCGGAAATGAAATAAAGCTAGGGAAAAGATTCATTGAACATGAAAACAATCATCAGCTTATTATTTTAAGAGCACCTCATTAAATTTATACTTGCATGGCCTTTGCAGTGAAAGCATTTCTTGAAGTTTCAGAAAAAGGGTATTGATGGTTCCGTGAGTGTCAAACGTTGAAGTTGCAATCGGTTTCTGCTCATTTGGATGAAGATATGATGAACTTTGCATGGTTAGTTGGACTCTGTTCTGGTTGAAAGTTTTCTCTCTCTCCATGAGCACATGGCTGGTTGTGAGTCCAAGGCCTGCTGCCCTGGGGCCTGCTGAGGCCACGCAGGACAACACAGCACCCCAAACGTACCGAGAAGGCCAAGAGAGGGGCGGGCTTGTGTAGAGGCCATTTAAAGGCTGAGTCCCACCTTTCAAGGTTGGCTCAACCAATAAGAAATGGGGAATTTCTAAGCGGGAGATTCATCTGTTGGGAGGATTTATGACACTATCTCAAGTGTGGTAGACATATGGGTTATGGTTTGTGTCAATAAAATACATTCTGTAGTATCAAAGACATAATAGTACACAAGACAGTAAATCATTCACACAGTGTCCTGGGGTGCATGTTCACTTATAGGTCAGTTCGTCCATAAATTGATGCAAAATCTGTTTCAAGGGCTGTGTGTATTTTCTATGGCCTCTGCTTTTTCCACGTGACCACATTTTTTAACAGCAATAAAACTTATCTGATTGTAGTCATGGGAACCAAGACCCTTCTCGCCCTTGTTGGGGGGATGGGACCATAGATCCCAGAGTGAGTTTTAAAGTTTATTGTATGATTTGTCTCAGTCGTTACATAGGCCTACATTTATTTCATACTAAGTACTCTACAAACCCATTTATATATTTATACCCATATTCCTTGAGACTTATAATAATATAAATATTATAATTAAAACTTTATCTGGAGTTCTTTATTACACAAGGCATATTTCTTAATATTAAGCCTAAAATGTGTTTAATATCACTATTATCAAGGATAGTATAATCACTGTATAATTTAAATGCAAGATATTTAAAGTATACCTAAAGTATAGGCCTACTTTTCTAATAGTTCCACTATAACACAATCAAATATACTTAAGTATATCTTTAGTTGGACCTCAGCATTATTTATGGATAATTAAAGTGCATTATGGACAAAATTATTTGTTCTAATTTTGCAGACTTTAAGTATACCAATTTAGTATTCCAATTGCAGGGTATTTATATTACATAAGTAAATAAATATGTAATTGCATTTGAAGTATATTTAGCATAAAATAAATGTATTTCAAATACATTTTAGTATATTTATTTTTCACAAGGGTAGTTTTTAAGAATGTAAAAAAAACAATGAAAAAAATATAGCTGCGAGCAGCGATTGCGGGCCCAAGCCGGTGGCACCGCCACCCCGGTGCCTTTACCTAAAGGCACCGGGGTGGCGGTGCCGCCAGCTTTGGCCCTTCATCGCTGCTCGCAGCTATATTTATATATATAAATATATAAGAAGCCGCTGACACCGCCACCCCGGTGCCTTTAGGGTTATTGTGCACGACGTGCAAAAACGTAACCCCGCTTTGACTGTTGAAAAGAAGTGTGCTGTAGAGCTTGCATCAGTGTGGGCTCTGCAAAAGTGCGCATCGAGGGCACATATCAACCACAAAGTATGCGTGAGCCAGAGATGGGAGTAAGTCAAGTCTCAAGTCCCTACCATCAAGCAGAGGGCCTAACACTTATCGCCATAACGGTGGCTTACAATTTGTGATTTGTTACAATTTCTCCTTCAGTGATTCTGCTTGTTAACATCAGGTGTCTTCAATAATGGTCAATCATCACTCAATCAATCACTTAATTATCTCATTAACTTTAACACTATTGAGTGTTAATTTAACAATCATTTTAACACTTTAACACTCTTGAGTCTGGAGCCAAATGAACTCTTAGGAAAGTTCATTTAACACTGAAGTTTTTGCTGTGTGAGTTCATGGGTGGAATAAAAATATGGCAGGACTTTTAGGGGGCTTTTCCACTGGGCTCGTTTGCTGCGGTCCGAGCCCGAGCGCGTTTGTTCCCGGCGCCCCCCGCAGCGTTGGTCTGGTTTCACACTCAACTTGATTCTATCGAACTCTGGTGCGTTTGCGTGCATCTTACGTCATTGCAAACGTGCACGGCGCATGATAGAAAACACGACGCGGGTCAATATATTGTGTTTTTTATTAATTTGGTGCCATTATTCATAGCTGAGTAAACAACCCAGGTTAACTGTGTGTGTGTGTGTGTGTGTTTCGCATAAGCTGTTTTTCCGCTGCTTGCAAATGGACTCTTTTGAGGAGACAGTGGATTTCCATTAATTTGTTGCCCTGATTGCACGCACTATGCGCGAATACACTGCAGACTCACTCTTGCTCGTATCCAGGGTAAATCTTCATCCCTTACGTGTGTTTTATTTAACTAAATACATCATAATCGACTAAAACGCATGCGCAGGATACTTTACTTCCTGAACAAGTGCGCACCCGAGTCCGTGTAGTTTTCACATACACGCGAATCGCAGCACGGTTCGGGAGCAACCGAACTCAGGCCACCTCCTCCAGGTAGTCTGGGGGTCGGTACCCCAGTGCGCACCCGGGTCCCATGACAGGGTTCACATTAGCGATTTTTCATGCGATCCGAGCCCCGTTCCGAACTAAACTGCCAGTGTGAAAGCCCCCTTACTTTCTGACCCCTGGACTTTCCACCTCTGCTTGATGGTAGGGACTTGAGACTTGACTTACTCCCATCTCTGGCGTGAGCAACCTTCTGAAACCTAAAATGAAAAATGAGACAGCCTACGGTCTCATGGATTTAACGGACACATGAAATAAGTACACAAGACCGAAAATTCATATGAATTCATGCTGACAGAGTATCGTGGTGTTTGGATTAATTCTCTAGGAGAAGTATATAAAAAATAAAAGCATGCATTTTCAATGGATGAAAAAAATCCATTGAAAATCTTCGCCTTTTCAAGGCTTGGGCCCTAATAAATATATATATAAGAAGCCGGTGGCACCGCCACCCTGGTGCCTTTAGGGTTATTGTGCACAACGTGCAAAAACGTAACCCTGCTTTGATTGTCGAAAAGAAGTGTGCTGTAGAGCTTGCATCAGTTTGGGTGCATCAAGTGCGCATCGAGGGCACATATCAACCACAAAGTATGTGTGAGCAACCTTCTGAAACCTAAAATGAAAAATGAGACACCTCATCTATGGGTCTCATGGATTTAACGGACACATGAAATAAGTACACAAGACCGAGTATTCATATGAAGTGTCCCATTTGGGACGGGGCCTATGATCTTGAACCACAATAGCCACATATATGAGATAATTTAAATATAGAATAATTTTTAATGTCATAGGATGTCATAGCTCAATATGTTTTTCAGCACTTAAATGTGTAAATATAGAAGCGCAGTATTTATCTGGAGGTCTTTGTACAGGTTTATTAATGTAATTATATTTTACGCTTATGTGTCCTGATATGTAATGGAAGTAAATTTTAATGTTTAACATGGGTGTATTCACAACACATAGCATCCGATATAATATCTTAAAATTATTCATCATTATGTTGTCTCTGCCTTTTCTGTTTTAATGATATTCAGAACAGAAAAACTGGTAACACTTTATTTTACAGTGCCCTTGTTGCATATGTTACATGTACTTACCATAGTAATAACAGTAAATTGTGCATAATTACTTGGAACTAACCCTCAACCAAATCCTAATCCTACCCTAACTCCATAGTAAGTACATGTAGTTAATTATTATTACTCAGTACTTAAATATATAATTACACTGTAACAATGACACCTTAAAATAAAGTGTAACCGAAAAACTAAATGTTCCTTATAATTTTAATTAACACTAACTTTATTCTCATCTGAATTATAAATAATTGATTTCCGTATAAAATGATTTCAGCGCCTCTCTCTCTCTCTCTCTCTCTCACTCTCTCTCTCTCTCTCTCTCTCTCTCTCTCTCTCTCTCACTCTCCCTCTCTCTCTCTCACACACACAAAGTTCTATCGCGCCAGCCCGCCTCTCTCGCGCGCACACACACACTCCAGCTTAAGAGAGAGGCGCGCGCCATCAAACTGTGTTTGTGTGAGAGAGAGAGAGAGAGAGAGAGAGAGAGAGAGAGAGAGAGAGAGAGAGAGAAGCGCGGGCGCGATCGAACTGTGTGTGTGTGTGTGCGCGCGTGTGAGAGAGAGAGGAGCGGGCGCGATCGAACTGTGTTCGTGTGTGAACAGTGGAAACATACTCCGTCATTTTTTTCATACAGGACATCATTCAGACTGCAAACTGTTTACTTATATTTGTGTACACTCGCTATAAAACACCACATCCTCAGTCACATACGTAATATATTTATATATAAATATAATTTTGGACACAAGAGGGCAGTATAGCCCTATTTATGATTTTGTGTTTAAACTATCACTGGAAGAGACCACCCCACGCCGCCCCCCCCTTTCCTTCTCACCCTCCCTACACAGACACACACACACACACAGAGAATGGCAGGGAACACTCTCTCTGTCAGAGAGAGGGAGAAAAAATTCTCAGAATCCACATTCAAACCACAATATCTGACTTTCTGTTGGTCCGAACTAATAACTGTAAATTAGAAAGTTGTTCGGCTTGAAGAGAACAATATACACGCCAAGTTCTGTAACTGTAGGTAAAACTAACTAAGTTATAACATACTTTATGTGTCCTTTTTTAGTCATAAATTCATTTCCTCGCCACGGCCAAACCGTTCGAGATATCAAAAATCCGCTGGCAATTTATCATCCTCAATGCCTTGACTTCATGCTGACCGAGTTTCGTGGTGTTTGGATTAATTCTCTAGGAGAAGTATATAAAAAATAAAAGCATGCATTTTCCAAACAACCCATAATTGCTGACTTCCTGTTGAGCTGTCGTTAAACTTAGAGCACGAAAGTTGTTCGGCCCGATGAGATCTAAATATGTACCGAGTTTTATATTATTACATGCAAGGATGTTTGAAATATGGACAAATGTTCGAATCGCATTCCAGGGGGCGCTGTCGAGCACCCCTGCCACGCCCGGGTACCAGCTTCAGCCCGGCCCTGATGGCCGCGGGTTCTGACCTGTGTGCAAAGTTTCAAGAGTTTTCGAGCACATTAAGGGCCCCAAAACCTTGAAAAACAAAAACAAAAGCATTCTCACTCAGCAGACAAATCCCCCTCCCCCCAAACACACGGAGAGACGTAGGGTCAGAGAGAGAGGAAGAGAAAATTCTCCAAAACATCCACATTCAAACCAAAATATCTGACTTCCAGTTGGTCTGAGCTAATAACTGTAAATTAGAAAGTTGTCCAACTCGATATGAACAATATACATACTGAGTTTTAAGATTGTAGATAAAAATATAGACCTAACTCCCCCTCTTTTGTCAAAAGGTGGCGCTACTGAGCCCCTGCACCACGCCCGTTTCTGAAACTTTGCACATGTCTACTGGCTAATAAATGTGATGTGTCTGTCGAGTTTCATGCAATTTCAAGTATGCTAAGAGTCTCAAAAGCATCAAAAAATAATCTTAAAGTTTGATGCGTTACCACGGATACAGTATCTAAGATATCAATAATCCTTTCACAGGTCTACATCTGCCGTGTGTTTACATTATACACATAAAGTTTTAAGCAAATCGGGTTAAAATAAGAGGGTGATTTAAAAGCATTTTGAAAGTGACACACTTCCTGCTGCCAGTTGGTGGCGCTATAACTTTGACTCACAATAGTCACATCCATGTGATCGGCCTCTTACAGCGAACACACTGCTGAAGTTTCATCAAGATCAGTCAATGTATGCAGAAGTTATAACACACTTCCTGTTTCCATTATTCGCCATAAATTAGTTTCCTCGCCACGGCCAAACCAATCGAGATATCAAAAATGCCCTGGCAATTTTTCATCCTCAATGTCTTGACTTCATGCACACCGAGTTTGGTGACGATCGGGTGAATTCCCTAGGAGAAGTGTTTCAAATTCCTGAGCATGAGTTTCCAAACAACCCATAATAAACGACTTCCTGTTGGGCTGGCGTAAAAAGTAAGAGTGCGAAGGATATATGAAACGATGAGATCTATATGTGTACCGATTTTCATATTAATTCATGCAAGCGTGTTTGATATATGGACATGTTTTCGAATCCCGTTCCAGGGGGCGCTGTCAAGCCCCCCTGCCACGCCCGGGTACCATCTTCAGCCCGGCCCTGATGGCCGCGGGTTCTGACCCGTGTGCAAAGTTTCAAGAGTTTTTGAGCACGTTAAGGCCCCCAAAAGTGCCCAAAAGGTAGTAAAATAATAATAATAATAATAATAATAAAATATAGCTGCGAGCAGCGATTACGGGCCCAAGCCGGTGGCACCGCAACCCCGGTGCCTTTAGTTACCTAAAGGCACCGGGGTGGCGGTACCGCCGGCTTTGGCCCTTCATCGCTGCTCGCAGCTATATTTATATATATATATATATATAAAAAGCCGGTGGCACCGCCACCCTGGTGCCATTAGGGTTATTGTGCACGACGTGACACAAAATATCTGCTGGCTATCTGCCGAACGGCTCTGGTAGTTCAGCTTCAGCACTGATGATGTTGTAGAAATAGTGCGCTCTGGTTGGTCTGGATTATTCGGGATTTTTTATTTTATACAGAAATAAGTTATTTATAATTCAGATGAGAATAAAGTTAGTGTTGATTAAAATGAAGGAAAACAAATATATTGATCTGAAATATAGCACATTAATTTTAAATTTATTTAGGTTCAATTACCAAACATACAATCTTAATTTAATTTAAAGCAAACAATACATTTAAAAGATATGGGTTGTATGCACTTTTTTTTAATAAAAAAAGATATATATCCAAAAAACAAGGCCTTAAAGGGTTAAACTCTTGTCACTGTAACAGACACAATCTCTCTCACACACACACACACACACACACACACACACACACACACACACACACACACACACACACACACACACACACACACACACACACACACACACACACACGTCAAGTCACTTCCATTTTAGATGCAATATTGAATAAGCAGAAAATTCGGATTTTCTGCTCTGAAAATATAAATAAGCATAAAAATTGAATAAGCACTTTTAATATTCTAAACAGAATAAGCACTAGTCGCTAATGAATAAGTACTAGTACTTAATGGAATAGATACTAGTATCTAAAAAATAAGTACTAGTAGCATGAAAATAGAGACTAGTAGGTTAAAATGATAAAATGTTAAAACGGCTTGCCATATTGGCTCAGAGAGAGAGAGAGAAAATGACCTTTTAGATACTAGTACCTATTAATAGATACTAGTATTTATTCAATACATACTAGTACTAAGTCATTAGATACTAGTATCTATTAAATAGATACCAGTACTTATTCATTAGCTACTAATACGTATTCAAAAGAATATCTAAAGAATAAGCACTAGTATCTAAAGAATAGGCACTAGTACTAAAGAATAAGCACTAGTCGCTAATGAATAAGTACTAGTACTTAATGGAATAGATACTAGTATCTAAAAAATAAGTACTAGAAGCATGAAAATAGAGACTAGTAGGTTAAAATGATTAAATGTTAAAACGGCTTGCCATATTGGCTCAGAGAGAGAGAGAGAGAAAATGACCATATTCAAACCAAAATATCTGACTTCCTCTTGGTCTGAGCTAATGACAGTTAATTAGAAAGTTGTCCGCCTTGATCTGAACAATATGCGTACCGAGTTTTATGATTGTAGGTAAAACTATAAAACTAACCCCCCCACTTTTGTCAAAAGGTGGCGCTACTGAGTCCCTGCACCACGCCCGTTTCTGAAACTTTGCACATGTCTACAGGCTAATAAATGTGATCTGTCTGTCGAGTTTCATGCAATTTTAAGCAATTTCAGGCATGCTAAGAGTCTCAAAAGCATCCAAAAAGAATATTAAAGTTTGATGCGTTGCCACGGCACCAGTATCTAAGATATCAATAATCCTTTCACAGGTCTACATCTGCCGTGTATTTACATTATACAGATGAAGTTTGAAGCAAATCGGGTTAAAATAAGAGGGTGATTTCAAAGCATTTTGAAAGTGACACACTTCCTGCTGCCAGTTGGTGGCGCTATAACTTTGACTCACAATAGTCACATCCATGTGATCGACCTCTTACAACGAACACACTGCTGAAGTTTCATTAAGATCAGCTAATGTATGCTGAAGTTATAACACACTTCCTGTTTCACGTTTCTCGCCATAAATTCGTTTCCTCGCCACGGCCAAACCGTTCGAGATATCAAAAATCCCCTGGCAATTTTTCATCCTCAATGTCTTGACTTTATGCTGACCGAGTTTCGTGGCATTTCTTTGAATTCTCTAGGAGAAGTACTTTAAATTCCATTGCATGCGTTTTACAAACAACCCTAAATAGCCGACTTCCTGTTGGGCTGGGGTAAAAAGTAAGAGCATGAAGTATATATGAACCGATGAGATCTATATGTGTACCGAGTTTCATATTATTACATGCAAGCGTGTTTGATTTATGGACCAAGTTTTCGGACCCCGTTCCAGGGGGCGCTGTCGAGCCCCCCTGCCACGCCCGGGTACCATCTTCAGCCCGGCCCTGATGGCCGCGGGTTCTGACCCGTGTGTAAAGTTTCAAGAGTTTTCGAGCACGTTAAGGGCCCCAAAAGTGCCCGAATAGTCGTAAGAAAAATATAGAAAATGAGTTTCCAAACAACCCATAATAACCGACTTCCTGTTGGGCTGACGTAAAACTTAGAGCACGAAAGTTGTTTGGCCCGATGAGATCTATAAGTGTACCGAGTTTCAGATTATTACATGCAAGCATGTTTGATATATGGACAAGTGTTCAAACCCCGTTCCAGGGGGCGCTGTCGAGCCCCCCTGCCACGCCCGGGTACCATCTTCAGCCCGGCCCTGATGGCCACGGGTTCTGACGCGTGTGCAAAGTTTCAAGAGTTTTTGAGCACGTTAAGGCCCCCAAAAGTGCCCAAAAGGTAGTAAAATAATAAAAAGAAGAAGAATAAATATAGCTGCGAGCAGCTTTCGTGGCATTTCTTTGAATTCTCTAGGAGAAGTACTTTAAATTCCATTGCATGCGTTTTACAAACAACCCTAAATAGCCGACTTCCTGTTGGGCTGGGGTAAAAAGTAAGAGCATGAAGTATATATGAACCGATGAGATCTATATGTGTACCGAGTTTCATATTATTACATGCAAGCGTGTTTGATTTATGGACCAAGTTTTCGGACCCCGTTCCAGGGGGCGCTGTCGAGCCCCCCTGCCACGCCCGGGTACCACCTTCAGCCCCGCCCTGATGGCCGCGGGTTCTGACCTGTGTGCAAAGTTTCAAGAGTTTTCGTGCACGTTAAGAGCCCCA
The DNA here is from genome assembly GCF_051911475.1 of Siphateles boraxobius. Taxonomy (NCBI): domain Eukaryota; kingdom Metazoa; phylum Chordata; class Actinopteri; order Cypriniformes; family Leuciscidae; genus Siphateles; species Siphateles boraxobius. Next base: position 18,939,584 of record NW_027509192.1, read on the forward strand.
AAAGTGCCCGAATAGTCGTTAGAATAATAATAATAATAATAATAATAATAATAATAATAATAATAATAATAATAATAATAATAATAATAATAAATATAGCTGCGAGCAGCGATTACGGGCCCAAGCCGGTGGCACCGCAACCCAGGTGCCTTTAGTTACCTAAAGGCACCGGGGTGGCGGTACCGCCGGCTTTGGCCCTTCATCGCTGCTCGCAGCTATATTTATATATATATATATTAGTGCTGTCAAACGATTAAAATATTTAATCGTGATTAATCGCATTAATGTCATAGTTAACTCGCGATTAATCGCATTTAATCGCACATTTTTATCTATTCTAAATGTCTCTTGATTTCTTTTGTCCCATTATTTTTTCTCATTTTAATGCTCTTATCAACATGGAAAAGTGGATCGGCTTGCTTTGTGCAAATGTTTTTTATTGAAAACAACATTGGCATATATTGTGTTCAATTTCACACTAAAACATTCTTACTTGGAGCAAATAATCTCTCACACAATGTAACACTGTTCATCAATAAAAGGGTGAAAGAAATACTGACGAGGTCCTGATATTGACGAGGGGGCGGAGAATTCGCATCAGCTGTGTGTGTGTGTGTGTGTGTGTGTGTGTGTGTGTGTGTGTGTGTGTGTGTGTGTGTGTGTGTGTGTGTGTGTGTGTGTGTGTGTGTGTGTTTGGCCATCATCAAGTGGTATTTCAGACTGGACGTGCTGCGATGATGATAGCTCAGTTCACAACGACAAAACACACAGATCACTTTGGTATCGTCAATGGAACCATTTGGCAACTTTTTAAAAGTAAACGTTCCATTCAGAATCTTATTGGCATCCATTTCGGTGTCTCGCGCTCGTCATCCACTCAAAACTGGACGTTTTGAACGTTCCTATAACATTCAGAAATAACGTTTTTATAACTTAATGGGAACGTTATGAAAACGTTCTTATAACCTAAAATTGTTAGCTGGGGAAGAGGAGAGATTCGCGATTGCACTGAACACGTTTTAAGTGCAGGCACATATTGTCTGAGCGAGCCCAGAGAAAATTCTAACAAGAGCAGCGTATCTGAGAGCGCGCGACTCGAGCAGAGAGATTCGTGCTCGGCACATTATATTCCACGCGCGAGCAGAGAGATTCGCGCTCGCGCATCCGGCTCGCAAGCCCAAACAAGTGTGTGCGGCGTGCCTGTTGTTTTGTTTCTGGTCTAGCTAGATCCGCTTGCGCTTTCAAAACGTCCATGCCGCGTCCTATTGCAAAAGCATGTGCAAAAAAAACTACAAAGTTTGCTAGGCCAAAAAGACCGTTAATCGCGCGATAAAAAAATTAACGCCGTTAAAATGGGTTTGCGTTAACGCCGTTAATAACGCGTTTAACTGACAGCCCTAATATATATATATATATATATATATATATAAAAAGCCGGTGGCACCGCCACCCTGGTGCCTTTAGCGTTATTGTGCACGACGTGACACAAAATATCTGCTGGCTATCTGCCGAACGGCTCTGGTAGTTCCGCTTCAGCACTGATGATGTTGTAGAAATAGTGCGCTCTGGTTGGTCTGGATTATTCAGGATTTTTTTATTTTATACAGAAATAAGTTATTTATAATTCAGATGAGAATAAAGTTAGTGTTGATTAAAATGAAGGAAAACAAATATATTGATCTGAAATATAGCACATTAATTTTAAATTTATTTAGGTTCAATTACCAAACATACAATCTTAATTTAATTTAAAGCAAACAATACATTTAAAAGATATGGGTTGTATGCACCTTTTTTTTAATAAAAAAAGATATATATCCAAAAAACAAGGCCTTAAAGGGTTAAACTCTTGTCACTGTAACAGACACAATCTCTCTCTCACACACACACACACACACACACACACGTCAAGTCACTTCCATTTTAGATGCAATATTGAATAAGCAGAAAATTCGGATTTTCTGCTCTGAAAATATAAATAAGCATAAAAATTGAATAAGCACTTTTAATATTCTAAACAGAATAAGCACTAGTCGCTAATGAATAAGTACTAGTACTTAATGGAATAGATACTAGTATCTAAAAAATAAGTACTAGTAGCATGAAAATAGAGACTAGTAGGTTAAAATGATAAAATGTTAAAACGGCTTGCCATATTGGCTCAGAGAGAGAGAGAGAGAAAATGACCTTTTAGATACTAGTACATATTAATAGATACTAGTATTTATTCAATAAATACTAGTACTAAGTCATTAGATACTAGTACCTATTAAATAGATACCAGTACTTATTCATTAGCTACTAATACGTATTCAAAAGAATATCTAAAGAATAAGCTCTAGTATCTAATGAATAAGTACTAGTACTTAATGGAATAGATACTAGTATCTAAAAAATAAGTACTAGAAGCATGAAAATAGAGATTAGTAGGTTAAAATGATTAAATGTTAAAACGGCTTGCCATATTGGCTCAGAGAGAGAGAGAGAGAAAATGACCATATTCAAACCAAAATATCTGACTTCCTCTTGGTCTGAGCTAATGACAGTTAATTAGAAAGTTGTCCGGCTTGATCTGAACAATATGCGTACCGAGTTTTATGATTGTAGATAAAACTATAAAACTAACCCCCCCACTTTTGTCAAAAGGTGGCGCTACTGAGTCCCCGCACCACGCCCGTTTCTGAAACTTTGCACATGTCTACAGGCTAATAAATGTGATCTGTCTGTCGAGTTTCATGCAATTTTAAGCAATTTCAGGCATGCTAAGAGTCTCAAAAGCATCCAAAAAGAATATTAAAGTTTGATGCGTTGCCATGGCACCAGTATCTAAGATATCAGTAATCCTTTCACAGGTCTACATCTGCCGTGTATTTACATTATACAGATGAAGTTTGAAGCAAATCGGGTTAAAATAAGAGGGTGATTTCAAAGCATTTTGAAAGTGACACACTTCCTGCTGCCAGTTGGTGGCGCTATAACTTTGACTCACAATAGTCACATCCATGTGATCGGCCTCTTACAACGAACACACTGCTGAAGTTTCATTAAGATCAGCTAATGTATGCTGAAGTTATAACACACTTCCTGTTTCACGTTTCTCGCCATAAATTCGTTTCCTCGCCACGGCCAAACCGTTCGAGATATCAAAAATCCCCTGGCAATTTTTCATCCTCAATGTCTTGACTTCATGCTGACCGAGTTTCGTGGCATTTCTTTGAATTCTCTAGGAGAAGTACTTTAAATTCCATTGCATGCGTTTTACAAACATCCCTAAATAGCCGACTTCCTGTTGGGCTGGGGTAAAAAGTAAGAGCATGAAGTATATATGAACCGATGAGATCTATATGTGTACCGAGTTTCATATTATTACATGCAAGCGTGTTTGATTTATGGACCAAGTTTTCGGACCCCGTTCCAGGGGGCGCTGTCGAGCCCCCCTGCCACGCCCGGGTACCACCTTCAGCCCGGCCCTGATGGCCGCGGGTTCTGACCTGTGTGCAAAGTTTCAAGAGTTTTCGTGCACGTTAAGAGCCCCAAAAGTGCCCGAATAGTCGTTATAATAATAATAATAATAATAATAATAATAATAATAATAATAATCCTTAGGAAAACAATAGGGCCTTCGCCTTTTCAAGGCTTGGGCCCTAATAATAATAATAATCCTTAGGAAAACAATAGGGCCTTCGCCTTTTCAAGGCTTGGGCCCTAATAATAATAATAATAATCCTTAGGAAAACAATAGGGCCTTCGCCTTTTCAAGGCTTGGGCCCTAATAATCCTTAGGAAAACAATAGGGCCTTCGCCTTTTCAAGGCTTGGGCCCTAATAATAATAATAATAATAATAATAATCCTTAGGAAAACAATAGGGCCTTCGCCTTTTCAAGGCTTGGGCCCTAATAAATAATCCTTAGGAAAACAATAGGGCCTTCGCCCTTTCAGGGCTTGGGCCCTAATAAATAATCCTTAGGAAAACAATAGGGCCTTCGCCCTTTCAGGGCTTGGACCCTAATAATAATCCTTAGGAAAACAATAGGGCCTTCGCCCTTTCAGGGCTTGGGCCCTAATAATCCTTAGGAAAACAATAGGGCCTTCGCCCTTTCAGGGCTTGGGCCCTAATAAATAATCCTTAGGAAAACAATAGGGCATTCGCCCTTTCAGGGCTTGGGCCCTAATAAATAATCCTTAGGAAAACAATAGGCCCTTCGCCCTTTCAGGGCTTGGGCCCTAATAAATAATCCTTAGGAAAACAATAGGGCCTTCGCCCTTTCAGGGCTTTGGCCCTAATAATCCTTAGGAAAACAATAGGGCCTTCGCCCTTTCAGGGCTTGGGCCCTAATAATCCTAAGGAAAACAATAGGGCCTTCGCCTTTTCAAGGCTTGGGCCCTAAAAAAACAAGAGACTATTCACATCACTACAAAGGCATTTAGGTATGAATTAAAAACAGGTCGGAGTGGTTCTATTACCTCAAACTCTTTGACAACTTTGGCAAATGCTGGGTTTTTCCGGCAATGCTCTTCTAGAAGTGCCACATTCTTGTCGAAGTCACGAATATAATTGGAGTACATTTTGAGATAAGGTCCTTTCTTTACAAATATATCTGCTACACCACAATGCTTGTTCCTGTTTGAACAAAGAAACTTCTATAAATAGACTAGTTCGCAAAAATACAATCTGGCATCGTTTACATATGTTGTCCAAACCCATGTAACTTTCAATCATCCATGGAGCTCAAAAGATATTTTGAAGATTGCTCTTTTTTAATAATTCAGACCAGTTTTGTGAACAAGATCAATTTATTTAATTGAAAAGACTCAAAAGAATGTTGGCCCAAAAAGGACATTGCTAATTCTTCAGGATGGCTAGTGGAGATGTCAAGATTTTCAGTGGCTTAAGATTTAAAGAGCAACTAACAAATCTCTTATTTTGTGTTCTGCAGAAGTCATACAGGATGTGTTCTCACAAACTACGACTTTTGCCTCAAACTCCTAATTACTGTTTATTAATAGTTAGTAAGGTAGTTGTTAAGTTTAGGTATGATTGAGGGATGTAGTATATGGTCATGCAGAGTATGGCATTAATATGTGCTTTATAATTACTAATAAACAGCCAATATCATAGTAATATGCATGCTAATAAGTATAAAGTTAATAGTGAGAATTCGACCCTAAACTAAAAAGTTAAAAAAAATTAGAATGACATTTTTTTAATGACTTGAATATCTAGTTTCCAGACCTTTTGTGGGTAAAATGTTTTAAGGAATTAGGTATATAGGTGTAGGGCTGGTCCGAATACCATTTTTTGAGCTTCGAAGCTTCGGTAGTAATGAACATCGAATATTCGATGCTTCGGCGAGAGGGGGCTGAACTTTTCACTAATAAAGGCAGGAATCTCTGTGTTGGTCTGTCTTTTTGCATTTTGATTACTTCGAGAACCGTTCATCCAACCGACTTCACAAGGGAGTGCAGTGTTGCATTTGGTGCAATATAGATGGACACGCGAGACGCGACACATTCAGAATTAATAAACTTTTAGTCAGCTACAGAACAGCGCGAGCGGGAAGCAGCGCACCTCACGCGGGCAGGGTTTATATGCTCCGAGAAAGGACACTCCACTATGATATAAAACGCACACACACAGGTCTGTTAAATTAAGCAATACTTTTAAGGTAGTCTAATATTTTTCTGACTAACAAATTACTGACACAGTAAAGGGTAGATTTAAATAAAGAAAAACGAAAATTAAATAAAGAAAAAAATAAATTTAAATAAGGAAAAACGAAATTTAAATAAAGAAAAAAATAAATTTAAATAAAGAAAAAAATAAATTTAAATAAAGAAAAACGAAACTTAAATAAAGAAAAACGAAACTTAAATAAAGAAAAACGAAATTTAAATAAAGAAAAATGAAACTTAAATAAAGAAAAAACGAAATTTAAATAAAGAAAAATGAAACTTAAATAAAGAAAAAACAAAATTTAAATAAAGAAAAACGAAATTAAGTTAAATTAAAAACGAGATTAATTTAGATTGATAATAAAGGGTAAAAGGCTAATACATTTTGTTTCTATTATTCTATTTTCCACAATGTCAAAGCAACGCAGCTTAACCCAAAACACAAGCTCAGGCATGCACTTCGGTCCATACAAACTCCGCTGTTCTGCGCTCTAGCCAGAGAACACTCCCGTTGCAGTTAGGCGTCGGTTCTATTTCTAGCATGCACGCATTTTCCGCGTGGCTCGAGCCGCGCCTGAGACGCGTGTTTCACGCAGGCAGTGTGCAAACTCCAACCTGTTAACATGGGAGCTGAAATAAAAACGTAGATGCCACACAGCTGAGACGCTCACGCCATGCAGCCAGTGTGTCGCCGGCCTTATTCAAGCGCGAGTGAGAACCGTTTCGCGGGGGATCCCAGGTGTGCAAAAAAAAAAAAAAAAAACGAATATTCGAATGTCAAATTTTCAAATCGAACACCAACCCACCGAACGAATATTCGAATATTCGAATATTCTGGTCCAGCCCTATATAGGTGTAGCAAATTAGCTCTAAGAAATATTAATAAATCAATAACTTGTTATAATTGATTATGAATATTTGGATCAGTTAATAGAATTAACTAAATGTTGTAAATTAATAAATCAATTAACCTGTTTGTCCCATGAACACTCAGTGTTAACGGTTTATTAATTCTAAGAAATGTAAATTTCCGGGGTATGGGAAATGCCTTTCTTACTTTACAGTACTACTAAGAGCAAGTAGTCAAAATCTATGATTAGGGACTCCAGTGTAAGAGCTTAAGACACGGACAACTGTACGTGTGACATGAACAAGATTTTATTAACTAGAATGTACATTTCCTGAAGAAAATGCGAGTGGGTGCTTGCAGTGGCAAAACTTGCCACTCGGTAGCTAGGGTGTTGTACATGATTGCATATGAGCCAAAGTCTACACAATGTTTTGGAGTTGTAATATGGCTTCTATATGTTGCAATATGGTTGCAAGTTGGCTCTAAACGGTTGTTAGGGTGTGAATACACAGTTACCATGTTGATATATACAGACTGTTTCCCAACCGAAACAAACAAGCCAACCCCCATCTCTATAGATCCCTTTTCAGTTGGTAAACAAGATGACGTTTTTATGTGGGCAGAGCTTAGGTGGAGGCAGAACGATCCCTCTGGCTGCTTCACTAACACTAGTTTGCAAGTTTTGAGGCTTGTTTTTTTAACAATGACGGGAGAAAAACAGATTTTATCTTAATGTGAAAGGTCACTCACTGTCAAGCGATTGTTATTTGCAAAAGTTATTTTTAACGGACAGAACCAGATTGGCCGACCCATACACGCTCAGTCAATGGATGGACGATCTAACAGGATTAACTGTACCTCGGTTGAGTGGCCTGCCTTCTACACCTACCTGATAGAGAAACCGAGCGTAAAGACAAACTGAGGGCATATAAATCTTTAGATGCCTATAACTATGTGATGAATGGTCTTGACTTGTGGCAACGTTACATTGCGCGGTCCTGCCCAGCACCAAGGCCAGAAGACGACAATGTAAAGAGTGACTTTACAGTGCAATTTTAATGATGTGAATATTTTCTAGAAATAAAAATATTTATTATTATTCTTTCTTACCAGGTTCTTCAAAAAGTCTATCACAATCAATCACAACAATGTATACAATCATAGATGATTCACAAATCACAATAATTTAGACAACATTATGCGATAAAATTTCAAATTGGGTCCTGTAGGTGGTTCTTGCACCCAGAAACACAACAAGATGACATTTAATAAAAATAATAATAATTTAAGATCCTTATTATGTAGCCGAATCTGTGCTGGTTTGTATTGTATCCAGTTTTCACTTTGTTTTGATTCCAGCTAACGCCGTGACATAATTGTGACGTCGGCGCAAAAGGGGTCTATACGATGTTTTGAAGCAGAGATATAGGTCTTGATAAACGGTTTCTATAGTACTCTGTTTGGTTGCTATGGAGCTGCCAATGTTGAAGCTCCAAAGGCTGCTTGAATGACATAAACCAACTCCCATGACTCTGTGACATTCAGAATGGAAGATATCCCTCTTTGGATTGTGGTTGCTAGGGTGGTCGACAATGGTTGCTAGGGCATGGCCAGTAAGTGTTGAGGTGATTCAGGATTGGCTGTTTTCTGTCCCGAGTCAAACAAGACCATCCTCATGTTCCTATGACACTTCCATCCATAGATATCCCTTTGATCTCTTTCAATGCAAGTCTATGTAACTTGTTGCTAGAGCTCTCTAATGGTTGCTAGGGCCTGGCTTGATAGCTTCACAATGACCTTGAGAGACTGATTGGTCGTCTGAGTAAAATGAGCCCGCCCCCTTGTCTCTATGACACAGGGATTTTGTATTTAACATAACTCTGGATCACAAGGTAATTTACCATAGCAGGAGAAACATATGCGTTTCATGGGCCGACCTTCGCCATAGTAAGTCAATGGGGAAACTTTGGGCTGCTCCTGCCCCCCAGGGGTGCAACTTTTGGTATGGTCTTACAGAGCTTGTCAACCTCTTCAAATGTGGCAAATTTCACGTTTCTGCGAAATCCTCTTTTGGAGCTACTACTCGTCAAAGTTTGTCACAATGTTAAGTCTATGGGTTTTTTCGGCCACTTTTTCACCCCTGGGGCGGACACCGTACTCCCGATCGCTTATAAAAGTCATAGCACACCATTCCTCAATAATCCAAACGATTTGACGACTCATTTGTGGGTCTGTGACAAAAGCTGCGTGAGGAGTAGCGCGTCAAACTTTTGGCGGAATAAAAACCGCAATAGTAATAGTTGGGGCTTTGCCTTTGGCAAGCACCCACTAACTAGACTAAAACACTACTCTAACATAAACATACACACATGCATACAATTTACCAAGGGAGAGCTGAAGCGGAATACAGGAAAGCAAGAAGTTATAGCATTGTCTGAAATTCAGCAGATCAACAGCCTTGGGCAAACCATCAGTTTAGTTCTAATACTCCCTTCTTAAAAAGGGGTAAGGATACTTAATTTATCAAATAATGATACTAAGTCTGATACTTGCATGTCTCATAATACTAATTCATCACAAATTTAGAAATATATAATGTAAATTAACAAACGGGAATGAAGATTGGAGTTTATAGAGACTAAACATGCTACATATATGATTTAGGTTAACCATAGTATGCAAGTCTGCAACATGAATCCAAAAGAGTTTAAAAGGAAAAAATGAAGACATAGGCCAAACCACATAAAAGGAAAATCATGAGATAGGAAAATTAGATACATGTTTATACATTTCTCAAGTGGTGTATATTTTTTTTATATTATATATATATATATATATATATATATATATATATATATATATATATATATATATATATACACACACACATGCATACAGGTCCTTCTAAAAAAATTAGCATATTGTGATAAAGTTGATAAAGGATAAAAATAAAACTTTCATATATTTTAGATTCATTGCACACCAACTGAAATACTTCAGGTCTTTTATTGTTTTAATACTGATGATTTTGGCATACAGCTCATGAAAACCCAAAATTCCTATCTCAAAAAATTAGCATATCATGAAAAGGGTCTCTAAACGAGCTATTAACCTAATCATCTGAATCAACTAATTAACTCTAAACACCTGCAAAAGATTCCTGAGGCTTTTAAAAACTCCCAGCCTGTTACATTACTCAAAACCGCAATCATGGGTAAGACTGCCAACCTGACTGCTGTCCAGAAGGCCATCATTGACACCCTCAAGCAAGAGGGTAAGACACAGAAAGAAATTTCTGAACAAATAGGCTGTTCCCAGAGTGCTGTATCAAGGCACCTCAGTGGGAAGTCTGTGGGAAGGAAAAAGTGTGGCAAAAAAAGCTGCACAACGAGAAGAGGTGACCGGACCCTGAGGAAGATTGTGGAGAAGGACCGATTCAAGACCTTGGGGGACCTGCGGAAGCAGTGGACTGAGTCTGGAGTAGAAACATCCAGAGCCACCGTGCACAGGCGTGTGCAGGAAATGGGCTACAGGTGCCGCATTCCCCAGGTCAAGCCACTTTTGAACCAGAAACAGCGGCAGAAGCGCCTGACCTGGGCTACAGAGAAGCAGCACTGGACTGTTGCTCAGTGGTCCAAAGTACTTTTTTCGGATGAAAGCAAATTTAGCATGTCATTCGGAAATCAAGGTGCCAGAGTCAGGAGGAAGACTGGGGAGAAGGAAATGCCAAAATGCCTGAAGTCCAGTGTCAAGTACCCACAGTCAGTGATGGTCTGGGGTGCCATGTCAGCTGCTGGTGTTGGTCCACTGTGTTTTATCAAGGGCAGGGTCAATGCAGCTAGCTATCAGGAGATTTTGGAGCACTTCATGCTTCCATCTGCTGAAAAGCTTTATGGAGATGAAGATTTCATTTTTCAGCATGACCTGGCACCTGCTCACAGTGCCAAAACCACTGGTAAATGGTTTACTGACCATGGTACTACTGAGCTCAATTGGCCTGCCAACTCTCCTGACCTGAACCCCATAGAGAATCTGTGGGATATTGTGAAGAGAAAGTTGAGAGACGCAAGACCCAACACTCTGGATGAGCTTAAGGCCGCTATCGAAGCATCCTGGGCCTCCATAACACCTCAGCAGTGCCACAGGCTGATTGCTTCCATGCCACGCCGCATTGAAGCAGTCATTTCTGCAAAAGGATTCCCGTCCAAGTATTGAGTGCATAACTGAACGTAATTATTTGAAGGTTGACTTTTTTATTATTAAAAACTTGGTCGGATTTTGGGTTTTCATGAGCTATATGCCAAAATCATCAGTATTAAAACAATAAAATACCTGAAATATTTCAGCTGGTGTGCAATGAATCTAAAATATATGAAAGTTTAATTTTTATCATTACATTATGGAAAATAATGAACTTTGTCACAATATGCTAATTGTTTGAGAAGGACCTATATATATATATATATATATATATATATATATATATAGATATAGATATAGATATATACACAGTGTTGGGAGTAACACGTTACAAAAGTAATGCATTACAGTAACATATTACGTTTTGCTGTAACGCAGTAGTGTAAGGCATTACTAATCAATTTTCAGTAATATTTTACTCGGTACATGTTCGGTAAGGCTTGCGTTACAACAGACTTTTAGTTTTAATTGTAAAACAAACAAACAAACAAAAAAAAAACAGCAAGACCGCCAGACATTAACGAATGAAAGATGCAAGTAGGCTAAATTACCTGTTCGTGGTCAGTCAATAGCCGCGTGTGGTGTCCAAGTCTGTAATTAAAGACTAAATGGCAGCGTCTGATATATTTGTATAGCGATTTATTTTTTACTGGAGTGCCGTGAGGTATGATTTCGGCCTCTGTGCTCACGCTGGCCAGAGGAAAAGCGTCTAATGGTGAAGATCGCATGAAGAAGACTACATTCGCGAGATGGACGTATGCGCATTAGGCTATTCGTTCTGTGTTTTCTTTCTAAACAGTTAGGCTATGTTTGTGTGGTATTTTTCGTGTTTTCATCACGCAATCATGTTTTTGATGCCGTGGTGACGCGTTCATGTAAGGGCGGCGATAAAGCACCTAAAAGCTGTCACAAAGAACCGGCAAAAGCAATGATTATGAATATGTCAAATATAGCAACGAGACATGTTGATTGTTTATTAATAAAGTCAAGATGAAGTTGACGATGCTGACTCGCGATCTTCGCAGTAGGCTAGTGAATGCACCAGAGAGGAATTCACATTTAATTTCATAAGCAGAGAGCAGTCTGTTTTCTTTCGTTTTGAATTGTTCTGTTTACAAGTAGACATTTCAATATAGATATATTTTTCAGGTCCGTACAATTAATACAAAACGAAATTCACTTTAAAGAAAGTCTTCGTGTCTTCTGTGTAAGGTGTCTGTAAAAGTTTTAAAGCATTCTTTTAGTGCCGCTTCAGAGCGGGCGCGTCCGTAACGGAGAACTGTCACGTATGTAACATTGTTTTTTCCTCATAAATGCGAACACAAAGTTCTTGGAACACATCTTCAGATGCACCTGAACACATCATCAGTGATGTAACCTGGGGTCCTCGGGTGTTTCGGGTCTTTCAACATCAGACACCCTCGCCCAGGCGACCCAGCCACGGCTGATCAGACCGCGACTTGTGTTCAGGTAGCACTTGCTTGCCCCCATGGTGCTCCTGTACGGATCCAGAGCCATCTCGAGGCTCTCTCGGCTGCGTCGGTGGTGTTCCTGATGGCCCTGCTCCTTGTTGTTCCTGCAATGCCCAGCGCAGTAAAGGCTCTGTGGAGGGAGCGCCCCACAAAGCCTCTGCAGCCAACCTCGATAGGCATGCATTTCGCTTTCCAGCCCTGTGCTCGGCAGTCTGTGACCAGATGTTCATATTTGGTCATCTTTCTTTCATGGGCTTCTCCCAAGCGGTCCTCCCATGGCATGGTCAGCTCCATGATGATTATATTCTTGGTACTCTCTGAGACTAGAGTGATATCTGGCCTCATAGTTGTGCTGACGATGTGCTGGGGGAATTTCAGCTGCTTCTCCAAATCCACCGAGAGTTTCCAGTCCTTGGCTGATGCCAGAATTCCTGCTGGTGCCTTCCTCCCTGCCTGTGGCTGTTCTCCTGCCCTAACAAATACGATTGAGCGAGTGGTGTTGCTGCCTCGGCCGCCTTTGCTGATCTCTTTGCTGATGGTGTCTGCAATAGCTTTCAGCACCTGGTTGTGAAGCCAAGTGTAACGACCCTGGCCGAGCGCTGTTGGGCAGGAGCTCAAAATGTGCTCCAGCGTTCCACGAGCTGGGCACAATTGGCAAGTTGGTGTGTCTGCTTTCCCCCACGTACACAGGTTTGCTGGGCTAGGCAGGACATCGTACACTGCCCGAATCAGGAAGGTTATGCGGTGCGGCTCGCTTTGCCAGAGCTCCGTCCAGGTGACCTTGCGGTCCATGGCCTGCTCCCACCTGGTCCAGGCCCCCTGTTGCCCCATTCCAGCAGCTCTGCCTGTCCTTCCTTCCTCCACAGTAGCTCTGATCTCTTCATAAATTCGGCTGCGCTTCTCCTTCCCCTTCAACTCTTTATGTCGAGGAGGTGTTGGGAACATCCCCAAGCCTGCTCTGCCTCGGGCCACCACTCCCACAAGCTCTTTGTGCCGCAGTCGAGCCTGTGCATCCAGCACAGCGGCTTGGGCGCTCCACTTCCTCCCTGTCTTCACCAGCACTCCTGCCTGGGCCACCTTTGGGTCGTTGGAGTCTCTATACATCAGAACCTCACGTGCCCGAGTCACTTTAAACTCCTCTTCCAGGGATTTCAGAGGCAACCGGAGCATTGTGGTTGTAGTAAAGGTTCAGTGTTGGTGTGATGGAAGAAGACAGGGGTCGGCGTGACTGGGACTCGTACACTTTTATTTAGTTAAGAAGAAATGCGCTGTGCGCGCTCTAACATAAATCACGTTCACGTTCAAAATATCACTCTTTCCACTATATCCAATATCACTCTTTCCAATATCAAACATCACTCTTCAGCGTCCAGCTCACGTCTCGTGCACGAGTACCCAGTCCTTCTCTCTCACGCTCTCTTGCAGCAGCCAGCTTTTATGCGATCTCCCCACGCCAATTACTGCAATCAGAGACAGGTGTTCGTCATTTTGCACTTGACCTACTTACTCACCGCAAATGCTGCATATGCCGCTGCCAGTCGTTACTATAGATGATAATGTCATCCAAGTAAGCAGCAGCATATGCAGTATGCGGCCGGAGAATTCTGTCCATCAGGCGCTGGAAGGTCGCGGGAGCCCCGAACAAGCCGAAAGGAAGAGTAACAAATTGGTGTAATCCAAACGGCGTCGTGAAAGCAGTTTTTTCTTTAGATATTGGAGATAAGGGGATCTGCCAATACCCTTTTGTCAAATCCAGTGTCGAATAAAAACGAGCGGTACCGAGCCGATCAAGCAATTCGTCAACCCGCGGCATTGGATACGCATCGAATTTCGACACAGCATTCACCTTGCGATAATCCACACAGAACCGGACGGAGCCGTCGGTTTTAGGCACTAAAACTATCGGGCTTGCCCAGTCACTGTTGGATTCTTCTATTACCCCCATGTCCAGCATAGCTTCTAATTCATCCTGAACTACTTTCTTTTTATGTTCAGGTAAACGATACGGCCGGCTGCGTACTATTACGCCCGGTTCGGTCTCAACGTGGTGCTGAATGAGATTTGTCCGACCAGGTAGGGGCGAAAACACATCAGCAAACTCTGCTTGTAAATTACGTATGTCAGTGATCTGGGACGGTGAGAGGTGGTCTCCGCCAAATGCCAGAGCGAGAGATTGGGATTTTGAGCTCGCTTCTGGACCGAGATCCTCCTCCCCACTTACCACCGTCGCCAGCATCACTGACTCCGCCTCATTCCATTTTTTAAGGAGGTTAAGGTGGTAAATTTGATGTGCCCCGTCCCTATCTGATCGGACAACCTCATAGTCGAGGTCCCCGACTCGCCGTGTGACCACAAACGGCCCTTGCCACTTCGCGAGTAATTTAGAGCTGGATGTGGGAAGCAATACAAGGACTTTATCTCCCGGTGCAAATTTGCGTAGTCTAGTCCCCCTGTTGTACAGCCGACTTTGCTTGTCCTGAGCCTGTAACAAATTCTCCATAGAGAGCCGCCCCAAAGTGTGGAGTTTTGTTCTCAGGTCCAAGACATACTGAATTTTGTTTTTGCTATTCGAAGGTCCGTCCTCCCAAGCTTCTCTAAGCACGTCCAGCACCCCGCGGGGCTGACGCCCATAGAGAAGCTCGAAGGGGGAAAACCCCGTGGAGGCTTGGGGGACCTCGCGTACAGCGAACAAGAGGGGTTCTAGCCACTTATCCCAATGTTTGGCGTCTTCCCGTACGAACTTACGAATCATGGATTTTAACGTGCGGTTAAAACGTTCCACCAAGCCGTCTGTTTGTGGGTGATAGACGCTGGTGCGAATCGATTTAATGCCCAATAATTCGTACAGTTCGCGAATAGTGCGTGACATAAACGCCGTGCCTTGATCGGTGAGAATCTCTTTCGGGATTCCTACCCGGGAGATTAATTGAAACAGTGCGCTCGCCACGCTTTTAGCGGAAATATTGCGAAGCGGCACTGCTTCTGGGTATCGCGTTGCATAATCCACCAGGACTAATGCAAAGCGATGCCCCCGTGCAGATCGTTCTAATGGCCCGATGAGGTCCATTCCAATTCTTTCGAAGGGGACCTCCATTAAGGGAAGAGGGCACAAAGGTGCTTTTGGGTTGGCCGGTGGATTCACCAACTGACATTCACGACAAGACGCGCACCACTTGCGCACGTTCTCGTGAATGCCCGGCCAGAAAAATCGGGTCATTAAACGATTTAGTGTAGCTGCCTGCCCTAAATGACCAGCCATCGGATTACAGTGAGCCGCCTGGAAAAGCATTTCCCGACGGCTCTTTGGAACTAATAACTGAGTTGTATCTTGCTTTGACTGGGTGTCTTGGGTCACCCGATACAACTTATCTTTTATGATAGCAAAATAAGGATATGAGGGCGGTCGGTCGGGGTGGAGGGGCTGCCCGTCGATCGTACGGACCTGGTCAAACGCATTTTTAAGCGTCTCATCTCGGGACTGTTCCAGAGGAAAGTCATCACGCTCTGAAAGAATCCTTTCAACCGCGTTCCGAACCTCTGGGACAGATACCGAGGGCCCCGGCACAGCCTCTCCAACCTGAGCGACCGCTCCCCTCTCCTGCTTCCTTTTTGTCCCAGAAGCACCCGCACACAAATAACCCAATAGTGTTTTAAACCCCGGCCAATTGGTCCCCAAAATTAACGGGTGCCGGAGGTGTTGGCTAACGGCCACCTCCACACTATGCTTTTGGCCCCGAAATTGGATAATGACTGGCATTAAAGGGTAATCCATCACCTCCCCGTGCACACACCGAACCCTAACCGTGCGGCTCTTATCCAATGCCTCTGGTTGTATCAGATTTTGATGGATGGAGGTTTGGTTACAGCCTGAATCCACCAAAGCCTGATAGGTACCCCCCTTAATACTCACAGGTATTTGGTACAACCCAGCTTGATCGGGGGCAGCCTGCGGTGTGTCAGGGACCCTGACCAGTGTCCCCACCTCCATTACGGGGCACCGATCGATAAAATGTCCAGGGTCCCCGCAACGCCAACAGGCCGGCCCAGTCCTTCCCGCCGCCCCAATGGCGGGAAGTGGGTCAAGCGATTGGCGTGGGGAGAGCGGGGGTGCAGGAGGCGCAGTGGCGGAGGCTGTTCCCCTGGACGGCGTTCTGGGTGCGGGAACAGGCTCAGCCGTAGGTCCGGTCCTCCAGCGGGGCGCTGGCCTGGGCAGGAATCCTCCACGGGACCTGGGTAGAGGGACAGGGCGAGAAGAGAGAGAGAAGCTGCTGGAAGGGGTTCGCCGACCCCTGGGCACGCCACCATCTGGTCCTCCGCCAACTGGATGGCCTGGTTCAGCGACGTCGGGCGGTGGCACTGGACCCACTGCGCGGTCTTCCGGGGGAGCCGCGCGACGAATTGCTCCAGTACCACGTGGTCTATAATTCCCTCGACGTCGCGTCCGTCGGCCATCAACCACTTGCGGCACGCGTCCCGGAGCTGCTGCGCAAAGGCGAAGGGTCGGCCGGATTCCCCGAGCTCCAGTGACCGGAACCGCTGTCTGCTCTGCTCCGGGGTCCGGCCAACCCGCTGCAGAATGGCGCGCTTGAGGTCTTCATAGACCAGGAGGTTCTGGACTGGCAGCTGTTGTGCGGCGATCTGGGCTTCTCCGGCCAGCAGCGGGATCAGCCGCATCGGCCAGTCCGTGGACGGCCAGCCCCAGGCCTCGGCCGACCTCTCGAACAGCTCGAGGAAGGCTTCGGGATCGTCTCCTGGACCCATTTTGTGGAGGTGCATGGGCTGGGCCGAGGCTGGAGCTGGCGATGATGGTGTGGCCCGAACCTCCTGGTCCATCCAGCTCCGGAACTGCTCACGGTCCTCCTGCTGGGCCCGGAGGAGTGTCTCGAACCGACGCTCCTGGTGCTCCTCCATGGCCAGCAGGGCCCGATGTTGTTGCTGGTGGAGTCCCGCGAGCGCGTGGATGATGTCCGCAAGTGGGGACGGGGGCTGTGTGGCGGCGGCCTCTTCTTCCATCCCGGGTTTCGGCACCAGTGTAGTAAAGGTTCAGTGTTGGTGTGATGGAAGAAGACAGGGGTCGGCGTGACTGGGACTCGTACACTTTTATTTAGTTAAGAAGAAATGCGCTGTGCGCGCTCTAACATAAATCACGTTCACGTTCAAAATATCACTCTTTCCACTATATCCAATATCACTCTTTCCAATATCAAACATCACTCTTCAGCGTCCAGCTCACGTCTCGTGCACGAGTACCCAGTCCTTCTCTCTCACGCTCTCTTGCAGCAGCCAGCTTTTATGCGATCTCCCCACGCCAATTACTGCAATCAGAGACAGGTGTTCGTCATTTTGCACTTGACCTACTTACTCACCGCTCGGCTCCGTCGTTGCTCTCGCGCTACAGACTTCGCTGAACCACGCCCCCCTCGCCTTAACCATCTCCTGAGACAGCTGCTGACCTTTCTTTCCAAGGTCTCCACCGTGGAAATGGGAACCTCATACACAAGTAGCGGCCAGAGTATTCTTGGCAGTATACCATGTTGGTAAATCCACGCTTTAAACTTGCCGGGGAGGCCAGACCGGTCTGTTGCTCTTAACCAGCTGTCCAGCTCCGGACCGGTCAACTGGACTGATGCGAAGTCTCTGAGGCTACTGTCAAAAACCTTGCCCAAGCTTTTCACCGGCTGTTCTGACAGTGATGGTATCTCTACTCCTTTGATGCTGAAATGGAACCTGTCCGTCACCGAAAAATAAAATAAAATGAATATTTTATGTTCTGTGGAGAGCCAACCCTTCTTCATTAGATTTGCGCCGTGTAATTCACAGAATTACAACAAAAAAAATCGTTTCCTCCTAAAAGTTAAAGATTTTCTTTTGTCACACATGACTGTCGATTTCCCTAATATTAAATATAAAACGCATGTGTAGACTGATATTTTTCTAATGTGTGGACTCCTTTCTGGGAGGAGCCTATGGATAAACAGACGTTTCAATATTTTGGTATTAATGCATTTTCTGAGAATTTATATAATTATATAAGTTTTGACTGCAAGTCTGCAAATGTCATGTCCATAACGCTGGAATTCCCAAATTTTAAATAATTTATCCTCAACTAGTTTTGTGGTGTAGGTCTACATATTTTATAATGTTAAGTTAACTTCAAATAATACTAATAGTAATTTAAAGATGTGGTAGCATTGGATCTGGACGGTATGGATAACCCTGGGAGTTGGAAGGGGTGTGTCCCCATTCTGCAGGTTCGTGGATCTGAGTGTCGCGATTTCGGTTTCATATCGCATATCGTTACAGCCTTAGTCATTTTAGAATGTTAAGTTCTACTTCTGTATAGTTATTTTGGTGAAAGTAACTCAAAAGTAATGTAACGCATTACAATTCTGAGACAGTACTATTGTAAGGTAATGAATTACTTTTAAATAACAGTAACAAGTAATATATAATGTATTACAGTTTGGAAGTAACTTGCACAACACTGTATATATATATATATATATATATATATATATATATATATATATATATATATATATATATATATATATATAGGTCCTCGTCGCCAAAAAAGCGACGAATTGAATTTAAAAAGGAGGGTAAATATTGGGATAGTTTTTCCCAGACATGTTATCATAGCTTATTGGTACATAACGGCTACCGTAGTTGCAACATGCATTTGAAAAAGCGAGGTGCCTAGAGAGCACTATTCGTTTGAATGCAAAATATCATTTCACCGCTAGATGGGAGAAATTCCTACACAGTGTACCTTTAAAGAAGTGATTAAAACAGCAGAATGACCTGGTATTGGGAATAATCAATAGCACCTATGATCAACCATTAGATTTGCTTTGGACATAATTCTATAGTTGGTCACAGCTGCTACATGTTCAAGACCACACCATGTGTTTGTCCCTCCATAAAGTTTAAACCAACGTGCCACTGAAAATTCCCAATAACTATAAAAAATGCTTCTCTAGCTAAACAGTTTACATGTAACTAAGTTTAGATTTAATTAAAGTAACTGCAAATTTAGCTGAACAGCGTTCAGTAAGGAATGCACAGTGCACACCGTGCAAAAACAGTGCAGGTGAAATTAGATGAGAAGAATTAAAGTTAAGGAAAGAAAAAGTAAGAATTCAGAAACCAGAAATGGGGTTAAAGCAAAATGGTTAAGATCACTTCACACTTCATTCACACAAGCTGTAATTAAAGGCTTCATGTAAATGATGCTAACAGCTAACTGTTGAAGTTATTAGTTAGCTTCGCCTAAGCTGAAGGGCTGCTAGGTTGGGTTAGTTTAGCCACCTAGTCTGGTTTGTTTACAAAATGGTGTTGGAAGGTATCACGTGTACTATCTGGAGTATACACTTCCTGTGACAAGTCGTTGTCATGGGAACCAATGCACTTTTTGATCACCAGGTAGCTATTCTTTTTAGATGCACAGATAAAGTTTAGATGAATCTAACTATAATTTGTAAGGCCTTTAGGGTGTAGAAAGGTGAGCCTTTGCTTCAGCAAGAATTAAGTGAGAGTCACAATGCCCTGTTTCCTTTTGGGGTCGTAAAATTCTTATCAGTCTTAATGTGTCCTGTAACAGGACACCGAGTGTGTGTCAGTGTTAGCTTCAATTGATGTTTCATAGACCTTTGTTGGGAGAGTGAGTTTGCTGGATTATTCATTAAATATAATGAATAATTTGTGTGAGTCTGATTGGTCCAGATGCTACATAGGTCAATGTTGTGATCCTCATATTTGTCACTACATTAAAAATTCAATTCATAAATACAAAGACTTGAAAACACATTTTCTATGACGAGCAGGGGCACTGTACAGCTATACTATAAGGCTGACTTCCCATTGTTTAAATATAAATAAGGTATTCAAGATTGCTGCTTTCTGGCATTTGTTGATGTTGGTGCAGTTGCATTACCAGTGAGCAACCCGTTCTTCCAGCTCGTTCAACAGGTCGCAATTTAGCTCGTACAGCTGAGGCAAAGAACACAAGATCTGGTTCACGACTCGCTCATCGATTACGGATTTTCCCGCCTGACAGGAGGCCTTCAGTACCACTTCACGAAAATCCTACAAGATTTAGGGAAGTGAGAGTCACTATAATGACATTTTACCATCAGTAACAACAAAAGCACTGATAAGAGCAAAAGTCTTTGTTTCTTAACACAGTAAAGACACCATGATATCGGCTATATACGGCCTGAATAATTCATGCACATCAGAAGAATATCACATTTAAATGAGTTCAGAACAGATGAACTTAATGAAGTCATTAAGAAAACAACGCCTTAACTTGGTTTATTTACTCAGTACATTTTTGTAGTTTTGATTTTGGATTTGGTGTGGAAATGGCCCTGAAAAACTAAAGCCATTAATTATTCATAGTTCCTGACTTTTTCACATCTAACTCAACTCCCTGCACCGCTTCAGCACTCATACATCCCTATATAAGAACTTTACTACCACTGAACTTCACTGCCATACAACCACATTGAAGCTACTGAATTGCCATAAATGCAGTAAAAGTAACAGATTCCCAACACTGACTGCAAGTTAGGTAGGCTAGTAAGTGTGATTTCAATAATAAAGCAGATTTAGAAAAGAACCCATGTGACTGATTAACTTATATTTCATGAAATGGCTGAAAAAGCAGGGCTTTTATGTAATGTTTCCTATGGTGCATGACTGCACCTTAATCAGTTCAACAAGTAATAGGAAATACTTACTACATGGAGGAGCTTTAGTACTTGCACAAATCTGTGAATAAATAAAGAGGAAAAAGTATAATAAAGAGAAACATTAACAATAATACATTTATTAAAAGAGGACTAATTTATGCAAACAATAAGATCCAAATTGTGACTTTCTTTATTCTCAGGAACACAAAAGGAGAATTTGATTAAACTTTTTTCCAGAAAGTAATCATCACAAAACTTGACACATGTGGTAACCAGAAATTTAACAAAAGGGCTGGATGGAAAAGGGCTGTATGAAAATTCAATTTTGATTGAAGATTGAAGGAAAAAAAAGAAAAAAAAAGACATGGTAATGTTCCTTTAAAAAAGGTTAGACTGTATAAAAAAGACTTACATTTTCTCAGAAGACAATATCTCATTTACAATGTATTCAGTTTTATTGGTCGTCTTCTCAGTCTAGAAAAAAAATGTAAATTTTACCATCAAAACTAAATATTTAGCTGTAGTTAATTGTGCAAACTATGTATAGAACATATTTATAAACTTGCACTTGACTGTTTTATCTTTGCATATGCTGTTCTGTAATATTTCTATACATTTATAGCAATTATCTTTTAGGAACAATGAAGTATTATATCTTATAAAGTGTTAGATTTCATAAAATTTAGGATGGTTTCACACTTGAGTCCCCTTTAAAAGCTCAGATCCTTTTTTGGTCCACTTAAGTAATAATGGGGACCTCTTTGTGTTCATACTGCTGCTTTTTAAAATCTACTATCAGGCATTATGAGAACTAGCAATTATTTACTCCATTTAATATTGAACATACACCATGTTAAGCATTCCATGCAGTGGTTTAATAATATCATTAAATATCTTGCGGGCTTAACACAAAAATATAAACAAGGCATTCACACAGTTGTGTCTCTCTCACAGAGTTTGGAAGCGGTTGAAATCACAGACAAGTGCATGTAATGAATAAATAATTTGGAGAGATCTGAATGAACAGAGGCATCTGATGACCAAAATAAATTGGAAATACAAATGGATTTCACAATGTATGTTTTTAGTGAATACCATTAGCTGAGAGCGAACCATACTCTGGCCATCTCCTGAGATGGTCTTGGTTTGGTTTGGTTTGCTTTAAAAAGGTCTGAGATAATTTGGAGTGTTCACATATGGGCCCAAATCTTGCTCAAGGACCAATTATGAAAACACTCTTAAATACTTCTTAATATCCAGTAAATTTGAATATAGTACCTGTTTTTCTCTATTGATGGTGTTATCCTCCTCTTCTGAGCTACATTCATCTTCTTCCGAATGCATATCCTCCAATTCTTGCACTTTTTCCAACACATTTCTGAAAAGAAATCCAAAAGCCTCCCAGATTTTAAAAGTATGTGAGTTGAACTGAAGAGGTGTCACATCCCAAAATCACCAAATTTCAGTTCTTCCCGCCATATTAGCTACATAAGCAGAAGAGTCAATAGTAATGTCTCAGAATCTGTAGTATGAGCTAGATGTCGGTCAAAGGTAAAATGATTCAGGAACACCCGTTTAGAAAGCTGCAACCATTCTATAAATCAAACTAAACTTCTTCACTGCATCTACCTAAAGTTTTGTTTTTGCTGTTAGTGTCTAATTATTATTGGAGTGTAAACAAGTAAACAGCCCTAAATCAAATTAGACTGCATGTAAAAATAGCCCAGGCTCATTTCCAGCAAAATCTGTTTGTTTTTGATATTGCTGAATAGATCTAAATTAATTATCTAAACAAAATACATCCATACATTTTTAAGTGTTGCTTAAGTGTCCAAATACCTTTTAGGGCCATTGTATATTTTTAACTAAGGCTAGGGTATTTATCATTATTATTATTTGTATAGATTTAGTTAAATGTATACATTTGTAAATTTGATGATATAATCAAAATGTAAATGTCTGTCCCTCCATAAGGCCCGTAAAAGTCAAGGATTTTTACTTTTTTCTAAAAACATCAAAGCCTTTGCCAAAAACGTTGCTTTCCTAGTTAAATACGAGTTATTTACAGCAAATAAATTCAAGTTTCAATTGCAATTCTATATTTTGCAAATCAAATTCAGACCTTCATTTTGCTACTTCAATCCAAACTCAGGAATGAAATTACCTCATTTCTACTATTCAACTTTCTCATTAATTATTAATCTGTTTTGGCTTAAATCTTACCTTTTAAGAAACTGCTGCTGTTTGGTGTCTGCGTAGTGTTCAGGCAACACATCTGGAATTTCATAAATACCATCGTCCTCATACATGGTTAACTGATTTTGGTTTCTATCAGCATACTGTTCCTTTGTAGTGCTAAAAGGAGGCAGGTTTTCATATTCTGGGATATCTTCATATCCATGCTCAGATTCACCAGAATTCTCAAGATCTTCATCTACTCTCTGCTCAACTCGAGGTATATTCGCATCAAGGTGACCATTGTGCAGTGACACCAGTGTATGAGAGCAGGTTTCACAGTGGCTTTCCTCTGTATCCACTGACTGCTCATTCATAACTGGAATGAGAACAAGGGCCTGCCCACTCTTGACAGATAACTTGGGAACCTTTTTGACACGGTCAAGGTCCATGATCCTTAGAAAGGAGGTCTTGAGGCCACCAGGTTACGTATATCTGCTGAGGATAGGGACTTTGATTTAGGCTTGAGAGTAAAGCTGGTCTTTTTTTTTGGCACATCACTTGCTTGGTTCTGATTGGCAATTTGTCCTTCAAATGCGAGAGGGGGATTTCCTTCAGTATTTATTGCATTAATGTGACCATTTCTCAGTGGACCTTTGGATGTCAAAGTCTTTTTAGGAAGTCTATCTACTGAAAGTTCTGTAGACCCAATGTTATTATGCCTTCGCCCCTCAGGTTGAGGTTTCTGAGATGACTTCTTCAGATGGGAATTGCTTGATACCTCAGGAGATGCATACAGATTTTGTTCTTTATTTTCAGTCCCATGTAAACCAAATTGCTGGCTTTTATTTTGTTGCAGCTGATGGATTTTCTGGTGTGGAACAGGTGCTGGGGTGCCCTGGCTGTTACACTGGGTACATTTAAAGCTCCTTATGGCCTGAGGACCTTTGTTCTCTCTAGAATGTCTTACTGCATTGATGTTCATCTTGTTAGGACTTTCTCTCCATAATGGATATGGGTTATTTACTTCAACAGGCAAGACAGTAAACTTGGTAAGGCTGACTCCTGAAGCTGACTCCTGATAGATAACATTGGGTTTTTCCATCTTATTTTTGCGCTGCAAGGCTACTGGTGGTGCTTTCTTAAGAGGTTTAGTAGGGGGCGGACTATAACGCACAATACATTTTAGAGGCTCTGGTGTTTGTCCACTATCAACAGATGAATTAATGATAGAGACCATGTTTTTTTGGTGTTTCTTGGTCATTTGCATCTCAGAACCACTCTGATTCACCTTCAACGGCTACTTGTTCTGGATCTGGGATGTTTCCTGAGATTTTTCAATTGGATGGAATT
Source organism: Siphateles boraxobius (assembly GCF_051911475.1). Classification (NCBI taxonomy): domain Eukaryota; kingdom Metazoa; phylum Chordata; class Actinopteri; order Cypriniformes; family Leuciscidae; genus Siphateles; species Siphateles boraxobius. The sequence continues at coordinate 18,964,004 of NW_027509192.1, forward strand.
CACTGTTATTGAATTCAGAGATGCACTTTGACAAAATAGGCGTCACCAAATGCTTTTCTTCCTCCGGTGTTCTCAGCGGAGGTTTGGATGATTTATTTCTGGTACTTTCTGTATTTCCTGCTTTACACGGATCAGGACTGTTCTCATGTTGATTAACATTTTGGTTGTTTTCCTTCGGTGAGCAATCAGCACAATTTCGGTCATTGCATACACAGATTGGAATTATGTAATCCCACTTTGGCTTGTTGTTCCCAGTGTGCAAACAATTTCTGAAACTTAGAACGCCAACATTTTCTGTGCTGTCAAACTTTTCTGGTAAAATAGTTTGATGGACCTCCTTGGATGCGAGATGTTTTGAATTGAAAGGAGAGGGAGGTTTGAAAAGGCGTGGTTTTGGAGCTACTTCAAGCTTAACTTTACTTTTAACAGCTGGTGAGTTATGTTGGTAAACACACAACTTAGAAGCAGGTAGATGTTCTGTTTGCACTGGTTCTGAGAGAACCTTTGGTTTTGGAGCCAACGGTGGTTTCTGATCACCCACTGAGAAAAAAAAAGCACATGGAGACAGAAAAACAAGGAAAGAACACTCTGGTAAAAATACAGTTGACCATTAAACCACATTTTGTCCCTGAGACACTTTTTCACAGAGTTGACTGGTTAACTGATGTTCGGGAGCTTCAACCAGTCACCTGACTTATCAAAACCTTCTTATATTGGGCCGCCCCTTACAATGCTGTTTGTCTCGTTCTTTTGAACCCTCCCTTCCCATCCATTCAACCATCCATATCATGCCCTCTTCCTTCTCTTCCAGGTTGTATCGGGGGGTCCTTATCACTCGGACTACATTTAACTGAGATGCCCCCACTCGAGTCTCTAGGCCGCCAACACCAGATGCCCAGATCAACCTGACTATCATCACTTTTCCCCCTTCCACTTCATCCTTTCTCTATTCATCCCCAACTCTCAATTAATAATTTCTAACATTCATGGTTGTGGCGTGGTCCTTGCTCTTGAATGTTTGTTTAATTGTACTTTTTAAATATCCTACTATCAAAATAATATTAATAAAATATTTTTCTCTGAATTAAAATCTAGTAGAAGATTTAACACTGGCAAACTCCAGCTATCCAGTCTGTGCTGTAGGAAGCGCGAAACATCTGATACGGAACAGATCAGAAATATCCATCTCCTGGCACCATTTTGCAAAAACTCCCCATTTTAGAGCGTAAAGGCGCCTAGTAGAAGGCGCGCACGCCTCCGCAAGTGTGCCCCGCACTCGTGAATGCAGAGTGTCTCACTCATTTAAGGTCCCTTAAGCGGCCACACATGAAGGTTCCCCAGTTTGGGGCTGGGGTGTCACTATGTGGTGTTTTCCGTCTGAGACAGCAGGTCCTTCCTGAGGGGGATTTGCCATGGGGGAGCTACCATTATCTCTCTCAGATCTGCAAACCAGAGCTGGTTCGGCCAGTTCAGGGCCACAAGAATCTCCTCCCTGATTTTACATAACACCACAGGCAGAATCTTCAATGGAGGGAGCACGTAAAGCCTGGCTTTCAACGAATACAATGTCAGAGGCCACATATGCAGCAGACCCAGAGGGCACACTGAAGAAGCCACCGCCATCGGCCCTAAAAGCCTCTGAAATTCCCTTAGTGAAACAGACCTGCCCTATCTGAAATGGCACAGAGTCGATAAAATTGTCTCTATGCGCTCTTGGGAGAGATGGGCTCACATCACCACCGAGTCGAAACACATGCCCAGATATGTTATAGTCTTGACTCAGGATAAACACGCCTTTCTGCACAGTCACACATAGTTCCAGCGCATCTAGATGGCGAAGCAGCGTTTCCATGTGACTGAAATCAGCCAATCGTTCAGATAATTCAAAATGCGCATTCTGCTTGTTCTGAGGGGAGAAAGCTCTGCGTCCACACACTTGGAAAAAGTGCGGGGGGCTAGAACCAGCCCCAACAGAAGCACTGAATACTGGTATGCCGTGCCTTCGAAAGAAAATCTCAGAAAGTGCCTGTGACGTGTTGCTATTTGAATATGGAAGTATGTGTCCTTTAAATCCACTGAAGCGAACCAGTCCCCGAGACGAATCTGTGCCAGGATCTGCTTCAGTGTTGTCATCCTGAACACGCACTTGTGAAGTGCTCGGTTGATGGGCCTCAGGTCCAGAAAAACACGGAAAAGCCCTCCACGCGTCTAGGAAATGACACCGTGGTCGTGTTAGTTCTACGGCCGCCATAGCCATTGGCGACGTGTTTTGATTGGAGCCACGCCATCTCGCATATTGGCACTCTCGCACCCTCAAGAGGCCATTATAGTTATGCTCCGCGCTGCTCTGGTGGAGGGTGAGTGACACAGTGTTGGGTGTAAGAGGAGGAAATAGCTTTTTTTGTGAAGGGACACATGTTTTTATTGTGGAACTCACAGAGAAAGAGACATCATTTACACAAACATTGCATTTGTCACCAGCAGGAACACAGGGTACATGATGCAGAACATGGTGCTTGGGGGCGGGGCCTCCAGCGAACTGTCTCCTCTGACGAATCTGTCAGGATGAAGGAGCGTTAAGGAGCTTCTTGTTCAGTATGGCATACCACAAGGCTCAGTAAAAGGACTGTTGCTATTCAGTCTGTACATGCTACCCTTAGGAGATATCATTAGGAAGCATGGCATTTAGTTTTCACTGCTATGATGATGATACTCAAGCTCTATATTTCTTCACGCCCCGACGAAATCTACCAATTCACAAAATTAACGGAATGCAAAGGTGATATAAAAAACTGGATTGACTAGTAATTTCCTACTACTTCTGAAAAAACAGATTCTAATTATTGGACAAAAAACTTCCTCACATACAATATAATACTGTCCTATAATACTGTCTAACACTTGATTGCTGCTCTGTCAAGTCTTCGTCGTCAGTTAGGAAGCTGGGTGTGCTCTTTGATACCAATCTTTCATTTGAAAGTCACATGTCTAGTATCTGTAAAACCGAATTTTTCCATCTTAACAATATATCTAAATTACATCATATGCTCTCAATGACAAATGCAGAACAATTAGTTAATGCGTTCAAGTCATCAAGGCTAGATTATTGTAATGCTATTATGGGTGGTTGCCCTGCACGCTTAATAAACAAACTAAAGCTGGTCCAAAACGCAGCCGCTAGAGTTCTTACCAGAACCAGGAAGTATGACCATATTAGCCCTGTTCTGTCAACACTGCATTGGCTCCCTATTAAACATCGTATAAATTTTAAAATATTGCTGATTACTTGCAAAGCACTAAATGGTTTAGCTCCCCAGTACTTGAGCAAACTCTTAACACATTATAGTCTGTCACGTCTTTTGCGATCTCAAAATTCCGCCCAGTTGATAATACCTAGAATATCAAAATCGACTGTTGGCGGTAGATTCTTTTCCTGTTTAGCACCAAAACTTTGCAACAGTCTTCCTAACATTGTCCAGGAAGCAGACACACTCTGTCAGTTCAAATCTAGACCTGAAGTGTCAACTAGTCTCTCCACTGTGAAGGCCTCATTCCTTTCCCTCTACCTCTGTACAGATAAAACGTTGTCGGGATAATTCCGGTTCACGTGGCTACGTGGAAGCGATGAATTCTGTATTATAAATTTTTCAAGGCTTGTACCTTGGAACCTATTTCATGGTTTGCATTCTCGAGTTACCGAGTTAAAATGACAGAGTAATACCGTTTTTTAAAGTTATTGTTGTATCGATAAAATGAACAACCGTTTATCTATTCACAAAACTTAGTTTACTCAGTGTGTCGTTTTCTTTAGGTGTACACGTTTGTCTTACACACACAAAATAGCATCGAACTAACTGGCTATAAACAAACAGCGTTGGCATTGGTTTACGTTCCTGATCAAATCGAAAAATTACGTCATAAACTATACATGGAAAATACATTTACAAAATTAGTACATAATTACAAACTCAGGTCCAAAATGTGTGTATGCGTTTGTCATAGACACACGAAATAGCATAACTAAGTGGCTACTAAAGCCAGCGCTGGCATTTTTTACGTCCTTGATAAAACTAAAACATTATGTCTGAAATTATACATGCAAATACATTTAAAATTATTAAGTCTTACTTACAGGTTGTGGCCCAACAACTGCTGCCTCTGGCTTTAAAGTTGGAACTGCTTCATGTTTTAGTAACAGTTGAATCCGGCATTGAATTCGTGGAGATTCTGGAAGCTGTCTTCCGTAAAATGCGCAGCACAGAGAGCTAAATTACGATTGTAATTTTCAGGAACATAATCAAACATAAATTGTAGCCATTGTTGACGAACTACAGCGTCCATAGAAAGCCCGAACACAGAAGACCTGAGAGCTGGGTGAAAATAACACTTTCGACGGCATGGCTACTGCTCTCCAATATAACTCTTCCTCTTCGACAAAGCAGCAGAAATATGGCAATGCCCCCTTTTTTACATATTTCGGAGGGAGGGTTGATTATGGGTTAGTTACGTATAAAACCTGGGAGTATCTCGTTGTAGTCCCATTCGAGTCGTTTTTGTAGGCATTAAACTTCCTGATTTTTAAAAGACGATATCTCTGCTTACGTTGAACTTTCAGTGCAGCAACTTTGCAGAAACTGTTCATGCACCAACAGCAACATTACACACTATTTAAAATGAAAACAGTGAAATCGCAATCAACCACCCCTTTAAAGTACAGTTAAAGGTAAATTTCAAGTAGCCTATAAAAAATGAATGAATACCTAAGAACATAGTATACTTAGTCAACTATTTATTTATTATTTTTGCACTTTAAGGATGATGTTATGTTTATTTAAATTAAGACTTACAAGTATTCTTGAAGTATAAAACTACTAGTAGTTTACTGAGAGTATACTTCAAAGTGTACTTTCATAAACTAAAGAATGTACAACAAGTTTTTGAATAGTAAACTGAATTCACTTGTAGTAGTTCACCATTTGCAGTACAAAGAAAAACCTAGTTGTAACCTAGTTGTGTAGGGGTGAGCGGGACACAGCCTAACGCAGGGCTTGTTCCACACATGCCAGCATGATGAAACTAAGTGTATTTACTAGTTGTCATATCAACATTACATAGAGAAAAGAATTACTCCAAAGTTTAAAAAATCTTTGGAAGATATCATTGAACATTTATTTAGCACTAGCAAAAGTACATTAAGTAAATTTTTCATCAATGTTTTGTGTGTGTGTGTTTATTTATAACTAGACAAATCTGATATTATATTAATCTTATATCTGTTATTTAACAGTTGAAAGTTTTTTAATGCTGATCTAACCAGCAAAAGAAACCAGGTTTAAATCCTAGTTGTGCAGGTGAGGGACGCTGTAACACTGCATTACAATGAGCCCCTATTAGAACTGCTATTCTACACTATACTTTTATGAATTCTATTGAGAAACCACAAGAAAAAGGTGACTAAAGACTAAGTCAATGTTCAGAAATTATACATTATTATGTTTTTAACTTTGCTGTATATCTGTGTTTTGTGGTGTGTTTGTCAAACTCAAAAATTAACTTTATTTTTATTTATTAAAAATGACATTATTTTATATGAAGAAGTTAATTGATTTCCATTACACGAGAGTAGATGTTAAAACGTCATGCTGATTTGTACTCTGCTTTCGCCAAGATGAGCACAAACTAAGACATAGTTTTACAGTAACCTATGCTTCACCATCAATTTACGCTTCTTTCCATATGGTGATGTAAATCTCCTTCTGTCTAGTGTTAACACGCGTCAGCACACACAACGGCTGCAACCACAGTGCGGTCCCCCCATGACAACCGTCTGGATTGAGCTGAGTAGGGGACATCTCTAGGGTCTTCAAGTGGGCACCTTCTGTCCTCAGTGTTTCGTCGACTAGCCCACGACACCTCAAGAGGGCTCGACAGTGACTCTGGCGTCCCAGAGCCCCCCCCCCCCCCCCCCCCCCCCCCCCCCCCCCCCCCTCTCCGTCCCCCACTCAATTCAGCCCAGCTTACTGACCTCTACATCCCTCCTGCTGCTGAGACCTAACCACAATCTCTCCGCAACCCAACCATACGCACCAACCCGTTTGACTAAGGCTGTCGAGCCCCACTGGTGCGTTAATATGCAGTTTCAGTGGCAATGGTTCCGTATGGCATACCACCTACCGCAAAACACAATATCTGCCCAACCACCCGTCATTCACGCAATATACACAGGAGCGTAATGACTGTAAATACTATACAACCTATACAAATAAACCAACAGACTCTTTCAAGTTTTCAAGAATTCTACGAAACCGTAGCATGGCGGCCTGTACACAGCCAGCCAGCTAGAATCTTTCCGTCTCAACCACAGCCAGTTGCTGCTCCTTTCTGCTGCTTCAGATAAGTTCTTTACTGTGCGACGCAACTCTTGGCCACTGAATCCGACGTCTCTGAGGAACCGGGTTGTAGAGTGTGCCACAAAACCTCGACAACCCACTTCCACTGGATAAACCTGGACTCTCTATCCTCGCTGTTCTGCTTCAGTGGCCAGATGAGCATACCGCAGTTTCCTCCTCTCATATGCCTCATCTACCGCATCCTCCCATGGTACTGTTAACTCTATCAGTTGAACAATGCGTGCTGATCCAGACCACAAAACGATATCTGGTCGTAGGTTAGTGGTGGCAATCTCAGGTGGATAAATAAGCCGTTGATCAAGATCAGCCAGCATCTTCCAGTCCCTAGCAGCTTCCAGTTGTCCTGGGCGAGAATTGGTGTTAGCACCTTTTCTTGGTGGTTGCTCGCCTGGGCGGAGGAATATTGTCTTCTGCGTGTAATGTTTGCTAGAACAGGCGGCAACTTATTGGTCATACTACGCTTGCCTTCCAATGCTAAAGCCAAACATCGCAATATTTGGTCATGGCGCCAAGTAAACCGACCTTGGCTAAGAGCCTCCTTACATCCTGTCAAAATGTGCCTTAATGTGGCAGGTGGTGAACACAAAGAACAAGAGGGATCCTCTTCTACCCAGAGGTTTAGATTCTGCGGTGATGGGAGAACATCATATGTTGACCTAATAAGGAAACTGATCCTACTCTCTTCCATTGACCAAAGGTCTTGCCAGCCCATTTTGCGTTGTTCCACACTCTCCCATCTCATCCACTCTCCCTGCTTGGCCTGGGAAATGGCCTTTATACATCCCATCCTCTCCTCCTGCTTTCGCACCTCGTTGACTACCAGCTTCCTCCTTTGAGCTGGGCCTGCCTTGTGCCATTTAGGAGGAGCTAAACTCAGCCCAAAACCCCCTCTTCCATGCTGCACCTGCCCCACGATATCCCCAATTTGAAGGTCAGCCTTTGCCTCTACTACAGATTTATTTGCTGTATTTTATTGAGAAAATATTTTTGATTTGACTTTAATATTGTTTTGATTAGATCAGATAACATTTTAATCTGTCATATGGGGCGTTACAACATGTCCCACCTATACAGTATACACTGTATACTGTACAACAAATTCACATAACTGTAATAGACGTAAAATTTTATAGCCTAATTAAAAGTACGCTTTTATACACTAAAAAGTGTGCCAGTTTAGTCCCAAATAGTATTGATACAGCACACAAGTATACTTATAGTACATTAATATTAGTAAGTATACTTAAGTATATACTGAAGTAAAGATCAATTATATTTTTAAGAATAACTTTAAGTATACTTATTTGTGATAAGGGGCATGGAAAGTCCCTAGCTGTAATGGAATTCAGTAAGATTTATATAGCCTAGCATATTCTATTAAATTTACAAACAAAATACCCAATAAAAATAAATGGTAGACCATGAATAGCTGTCAGACTCTTTGATCCAGTGAATATTTTTAAAGGTAGGTGCTGGAACTCAGTTCTTAAAGCATAAAAAACAAACCACTTCAAGAGAAAACTCATTTGTTACAGAAATATTTGACAGAAATATTTGACATCTTATCTGTGTGACAACTAGTCAGTGTCTCTTTGCTTTTTCCTTTAAAAAGTCAGTTAAACCAAGTATATAAAATAAACTTTCCAGTGGTGACATATGTTTTGCACAGTTTGACTTTTAAATTATACAATTTGTAGGCCTATTAAAAATCTCGTTCCCACTTTATGTTAAGTGGCTTTAATTACTTACATTGAAACTAATAATTTGATACAATGGACTTGTGTATACATATTTATACATTGTCCTTATATTTAAAATACCTGCATGTAATTACAGCTGTAGTTAATGTATGTAATTACATTTGTAATTACACTGTTGAGTGTTGACCCTTCCCTTACATCTTAACCCACCCTTAAACCGACCCATACCAGCCCCTAACCTTACCTGTATCACGCCTCAATAGCAGCACAAGTGTTTTACAATACAACATGAACACAACAAGTACATTGTGTGACGATGTCGGCTGGATTGCCCTCGAGTGTCACTAGAGGGTGCTCCACTCCTGCACTGCCTTCCCTGGGACTGATCAGGCACACACCCTGAACTGATTTCACACACACCTGTTTCCACTGATCACTCTCACACCTGCATCGAGTTCCTCACGCAGCTCCGCACTCATTTATACTCCACTCTAACTATCACTCATTGCTAAGTCTTGTTTCACTGTTGTGTACATCTCCGAGCGTTTCCTAGTTTTCCTAGTCTAGTCTAGTCTGTTCCTGTCTGTGTATTTGACCCATTGCCTGTTTGACTACCCTGTGAATAAACTCACGCTGCGTTTGGATCTAACCTTGTCTGGTTGTTCATGACAGAAGACTTAGCCATAAACAGATCCAGCAGCATGTCAGCCTTGTATGCCTCCCAGTCAGCCAATGCGGATCTGATCGCTGTACACCGGGATCAGCTGGATCAACTCACCTCGTCATTGGAGAGGTTGGCCAAGATGGTTCGCGGTCTACAGGTTTCCACACCGGGACCATCGCAGACTCAACCTGTCTCCACAGTTGTCAGCCCTGATCCAATCCCAGTTCAACGCCAAGCACTCCCGGTAAAATTCGACAGCAAGGTTCCACGTCGAGCTTTCGCAGCAATACCGAACACGGATACGGGAGCTGAGATTATGCGACTTCGTCAAGAGGATCGATCGATTGAGTGGTATGTCAAAGAGTTTGTTGAACTGGCACGTTTCACTATAATGAGTACCGAAGCTTTAATGGTGTTTTTCCGCGGAGGGTTATCCGAACCGCTCCGGTCACTGATGCCCATTCATGATCCCCACGGTACTTTAATGCAGTATATTGACATGGCCCTTCTACTGAGTGGTTCTGCTCTCGCTGTGAGTAAGATGGAGAAGGAGCTCCACGACGCCGCGACATTCACCGAACCAGGGTATAGTCATGTCATGCTTGACAAGCTGGAGAATCCTCACGTCACACCTACCATCAAAGCTGCCATCGGATCGGTCTATTGCTATCCAGGACTGGTTTCCAGCATGGCTGATCCTCCACTGATCTCAACGCGGAAGTCCATAAAGGTCGCCGTTCCAGGGTTCCTTTCTGCCGAGCCAGAGCTTCACGTCAGCCTCGACGAACCTGAGCTTCGCGTCAGCCTCGACGAACCTGAGCTTCGCGTCAGCCTTGACGAATCTGAGTTTAACGTCTGCCTTGACGAACCTGCGCTTCACGTCAGCCCCGACGAACCAGAGCTTCACGTCAGCCTCGACAAACCTGAGCTTCACGTCAGCCTCGACGAGCCAGAGCTTCACGTCAGCCTCGACGAACCTGAGCTTCACGTCTGCCTAGACGCACCTGAGCTTCGCGTCAGCCTCGACGAACCTGAGCTTCACGTCAGCCTCGACGAACCTGAGCTTCACGTCTGCCTAGACGCACCTGAGCTTCGCGTCAGCCTCGACGAGCCAGAGCTTCGCGTCAGCCTCGACGAACCTGAGCTTCACGTCTGCCTAGACGCACCTGAGCTTCGCGTCAGCCTCGACGAACCTGAGCTTCACGTCAGCCTCGACGAACCTGAGCTTCGCATCAGCCTTGACGAACCTGAGTTTAACGTCTGCCTTGACGAACCTGCCCTTCACGCCTGCCTTGACGAACCTGCCCTTCACGTCAGCCTAGACGAACCAGAGCTTCACGTCAGCCTCGATGACCCAGAGCTTCACGTCAGCCATGACAAGCTTGAGTTTCACGTCTGCCTAGCTGAACCAGAGCCTGCTACCGAACTGCCAGAGCCGCCTGCAGCCGAACCTCCGAAACCTTTAGTGAAGCCTGCAGCCGAACCCCCGAAGCCTTCAGTTCCAGTCTATGTCCCCGTAGGTTCCCCCAAGTATTTTTTGGAGGGGGGCAGTAGAGGCCACGAAGGGACAATGAGGGGCGTGCCACCGTGGTCTCCTGAGGGGTCGTCTCTGCCGTGGCTGCCCGTGAGGTCTTCACACCCAGGGAGGCCTGAGGGGGCCCCACCCTGGCCATTGGTCCATCCCGTTCCACCCTGGCCTTTGGCTCATCCTGCTCCGCCCTGGCCGCCATCACGTCCTGCTCCGCCCTGGCCGCCACCACGTCCTGCTCCGCCCTGGCCGCCACCACGTCCTGCTCCGCCCTGGCCGCCATCACGTCCTGCTCCGCCCTGGCTGCCATCACGTCCTGCTCCGCCCTGGTCGCCCACGCTCTGCGGCCCAGGCCCGCCTTGGCTACCTCCTTGTCCCGTTCCCCTGCACGGGCCTGGCCCTCCGTCCCTCCCCCAGGATCGTCTTCACTCTGCCCCCCACCTGGATATTCTTTGGAGCGTCTGGAAGCCGCTCCTTAAAGGGGGGGTTATGTGACGATGTCGGCTGGATTGCCCTCGAGTGTCACTAGAGGCTGCTCCACTCCTGCACTGCCTTCCCTGGGACTGATCAGGCACACACCCTGAACTGATTTCACACACACCTGTTTCCACTGATCACTCTCACACCTGCATCGAGTTCCTCACGCAGCTCCGCACTCATTTATACTCCACTCTAACTATCACTCATTGCTAAGTCTTGTTTCACTGTTGTGTACATCTCCGAGCGTTTCCTAGTTTTCCTAGTCTAGTCTAGTCTAGTCTGTTCCTGTCTGTGTATTTGACCCATTGCCTGTTTGACTACCCTGTGAATAAACTCACGCTGCGTTTGGATCTAACCTTGTCTGGTTGTTCATGACACATTGTAGATATTTGTCAATTTAAGTAGCCTATATAATACTTAAAGCCATTTAATATAAATTGGGACCAAAATCTCTTAACTACAACCAGTTTAATAGTAAGCCAATGTTTACTTTTATGACATAGTATGAATTATCCATGTAAAAAAGAGAAAAAAAAACACTCACCTGTACGCTTCATCGTCCCACAATATTCACTTATTCATTTAATATGCGTGACCACGGTCTACCAGTTTTTTTAGATCTCAACGATACCATTCAAGGCGACGTTTACAGTCCAGTTGAATGAGGAAAGACTTTGATCAAATTCCTTCAGAGGCTCAAAGAGGGCGGGTTACATACACACGTGCCTTTTTGGAACTAGTAGAATAGCCTAATTCGCAATTCTAGTGCGTTCCTGTCTGTGTTGATCCACATCAGTGCGGGCTCGGCAAAAGTGCGCATCGAGCGCGCATATCGGCCGCAAGGGGGTGCTCGCGAGCACCTTTCTGAAACCTAAAATGACAAATGGGACACTGCGGTTTCTCATGGACTTAACGGCCATGGTAAGTCCACAAGACCGAGAGTAAATATGAAGTGTGCCATTTGGAACAGGGCCACATAAAATTGAGCCAATCGGCGTCCTCAAATCTAATCAGACAAGGGCGCTTAGTCCATCGCCCACAACCAGCCACTAATAAAATCAGGACTGATCTGGAGGCGCAATTTTAACTAGGCTACATGAAAAACGGTGAACGCAGTCATCAAACCTCTGTAAAATCTATTGCCCAATGTCCGTTTGAGAAGAGAACTTTGTAAGAAAAAACTAAAAGGTAAAAGATCAGGGCTCAGACCAACATGCAGGTTTTCACCACCACATTTTTTTTTTTTAACACTTTACAGAATAAGGCCTCATTAGTTAACATTTGATAATGCATCACCTAACATGAACTTACAATGAGTAACAAGTTACAGTATTTATTTATCTGGTAAAATTATTTTGCAGCCAGTGTGGTCTAGCAACTCTCCCTTGACTTTCGAGCTGGAAAAAACACAAACTGGTCAGGCCAATCAGATTGTGTATAGAGTTGGCGGGCGGGCTTAACATAATGGCGACAAAGTTGCGATGGTTCACTGCTACTTGAAAACAAATAATGGCTGCTGCTGCTGGCGAACAGCAGTCTTTCGATTCGGCTTTGGCCACGACTCTGGAGGATTTGAAGTTAAACTTTTCTTTGAAACAAGAACAAAGAACGGCTTTACTCTGACTCTGACTCCGTCGCTCTGACTATGTCCCCTTCTCCGTCGCTCTGACTATGTCACCTTCACCTTGCTCTGGTTGGTTGTTGCGCTATCCTTTTGTGTGCAGAGGGAATTTGAAAGACAACCGTTTATCCCACCCCTTGGATTGAGCCCTGCCAATGGTGTGTTCCCAGACCTAACATCTTGATGTGGGACTCTGTCGCAGCTTTCATTGGCCAAGGTCCGCCCAAGAGGACATTTGACTGACATGTAACGCAACCAATCACAGTTCGTTTTGTTCTGCGTCATGTTTAGGGGCGTGAAAATATAATGTCGATGTCCCTACAATAACTGACCGGCGTGTAGTTATCTAATAAATGATTAATTCAAGAACGTTGTGCAAGTTTACTGCGAATTCACATACTTTTGAAAATCCATTATTTAGTTAATCCTGGTAAGCGCTCATTTTCACAGTTGTAAACACAACAGCGTTCTTGAAACTTAAAAAAATTATAGCCCGCAAGAAGCTTGCGATCCAAATTGCCTGTGTGCTGATTTGCAGCGGAAAAGGAGAAAAAGAAAAAAACAGATTATGCAGGAGGAAATGGTTGGGTTGACGAGGGAGCAAGGATTGTGTGTTCTGCAAAGCGAGTTGAGGGTAAATAAATAATTTTGCAATGTGCTGCAGTTGCCGCTGGTCAAGCAAATGTTTGTGCTTTATTTCTGTTTGATATATTAAAATACTCATATTCAGGTCTATAAATCCTCCCCAAACTTCCCGCTGTACTGTATCTTGCTCTCTCATTGGCTTTAGGTCATCGCCGATGTAGTTTTCAGTCAGAACACTTTCACACAGCAGGATTGTGAATCGCCGACAGGTCCAGATATTTAGCATGCCAAATATCTCACGAGCGCCGGCGACTCATCTGCGATTCTCTCAGATCGCGTCTTTGAACATTCACACTGCGTGATTGTCACTCATGTGAACAAGCACCGATTTGCCTATGATTTCGGGCATTTGTCAGCGATCTTCCAAAACCTGTCGGCGAGCAAAAATCGGGCTTAAAACCGTTCAGTGTGAACTTGGCATAAGACGTGAGAAAAAGAAGAGAGAGAAGGAAACGAGGATGCACAAACAAGAAATGAGAAGCGGCCTAGTAGTTTTAAGTTTTAGTGGCATTTTTGTGTTGAGCAAAATGTCATTTCAGGTTGCATTTTTAATGGCTAGTCTGTAGACGTAGGTCGTAGCAGCAAACAGTGGCTGCATACGAAATTGCATACCTCCCTATACAGTTGGCGAAAAAAAGTGGCTGTGTCCCAATTGACCCTTCGCAGGGAGTTTGATTGACATGCGATCTGACCAATCATAATCCGCCATTCGCCGAATCCATCGTTTTTGTCCGACAAAGCAGTCAGGAGAGTTGGTAGATTAACATTGGAGGATTTGAACTTGAACCTGATGTCTTCCCACGGTTAAAACAAAATTCCTTCTTATGTTCTTTCATGTTTATTTAATGCTATAAATTAACTAGAAGGAAGAGATGATCGGTTCACGAGCAGCTTTAAGAGGTTCTACAGCGATCCGTCACAACACATTAAAGGGACTCGCCTTCGTTCGCGGAGAGCGAGTCCCCATTACCATGCCCCACCCTCGGGTGCTGTGTGGGATGGGTGACCGGAGGATAGTGTTGGATGTCCCGCCCGGTAACCATTCCCTGTGGGCTCCTCACTCCTCCCTTCCACTGCAACCACTGGAGCCTCCTGTGTTGTCTGCTGGTCCATCTGTAATGGGTGGGCCAGCGGTTTCACTCGGGGCTCCCCTGGAGGACAGGACGCCGATTGCAGCATCGGAGGGTGAGCTGACTTCTAGAGATGATGACTCGGCTGCATTGTCTCCCTCCGGGAGTTCAATGTTGCCCGAGCCGGATCCAGAATTATCAGCTATGCTGAAACGGGCCGCCGAGGCTGCCGGGCTCGAGTGGAACCTCCACCATGTCCCGTTCAGTCTCGGTTGGAATCTGGAGTTTGGTATCTTGGGGCGGGCCGCGCTGGTTCTCAGCTCGCCGCCCCAGTGCCTTTCTTTCCCGAAATGCATGGAGAGCTTATCAGGTGGTGAACAGCATCTTTCTCTGCCAGAAACTGCCTGAATAGCCTTTCCCCCTCATTACCCTTGATGGAGGAACGGTGAAGGGTTGCGAGGTGTCACTCCATTGGAGCGGTCTGTCGACACAGGTGCACCTGTGTCCGGCGGCCGCTGCCTTTTGGGGGGATCCTCGTCTCCCCCCTAAGGCCTGTGAGTTTTCGTCTGTTCCGACGGGCAGAGCTTACAAAGCCTGTGGGCAAGCCGCTTCCTCTTGCGTGCCATGGCGTTGCTGCAGGCTAGGGCACCCATGGCATGCACGAGGGTAATCCAGACCGTGCGCTCATAGGTGAGCACCGCACTGCATCCGACCTCACCCTCCGGGGTACGGGTGTCGTAGCGTGCGTGATCGGTCTGGCGATGTCCACCTTGGTGGTCCAGTAGCGCCTTCGTTGGCTCAGCCTGGTTGGTATTGCGGATGCGGACAAGGTTCGGTTCCTGGTCTCCCCAATTTCCCAGGTTTGGGCTGGTCGGCGACGCGGTGGAGAACTACATCCAACAGTTCTCTGCCGCTCAAGCGCAGACGGAGGTCATCAGGCACATCCTGCCCCGGTGGCCAGCTGCTGCCTCCACCCGCCGCCGGTGGCAGCTACTCCGCCTGCTCGTCGCCGTGGGCGTTCCCCGGCAGCCGCTCCTGCTCCCCCCCAGGCCTCAGCATGGAGCCGGCCGCAGTAGAGACGCCCAGCCCACTCCAGGCGCTGCCAAGCCAGGTGGCAAGCGACAGCGAAAGCATTCTGGAGCGGGCCGCCCAGGAATGGATGAGATGCTCTTGGAGTGGCACGATCACTCCCTCCCCCCGGGTGAGGGCCGGGTGGAGCCTTTGTTTGTGTGTGTGTCTGTTCCGCCGCTGGCTCCCTAAAAAAAAAAAAAAAAAAAAAAGCGGAGCAAGCGGTACCCACACTTCAAAGAGAGAGCAATTTCATCTGTTCCGGGGTCCCAAGAGGGCCAGTCTGGCGGGTGTGACCCTGTATAGCCTTACACCCCTCAGCTCCCCCTTGGTCGCCAGCAGGCAGCTTGGTGCGTTCGAGGACCCAGTCATCCGCCTTCTCACGGGCCCCCTGCCGCTTGTGGAGACAGGTAAGTGTTGCACAGCACACTAACACCACTCTCTCTACTTTGCTGCCCCACCTCAGGCTCGGCTACTCCGCTCAAGTCAGTGATAGTCATCACATTAGGTGTTGAGCAGACGTGCTCCTGACTTGTGCGTGCTTATCTTATCCTGCTGGCAAAGGATTTGATATAGCCGCTCCTCCAGCCGGTACGAAGGCCAGTTGTAAACTCGTTCTTCGTGCTACTAGGTGGTGGGTCGTGACCATCTTGGCCCAAGATTGGTCTGCAGCTCCGACCTGAAAGACATGTGCTTAAGAACAGATCTCTACCTTCCGCACCGCAGGCCATCCTGTGGGTTGCGTGTAAGGGTGGAGTATCAGTACAGTGTCCTTCCCTTCGAGTGCTCCAGAGCCCGTTGGGTCTTCAGGTCAACTGGAAGAGAGTAATCTCGCCCACGGGCTTAGTATCTCTTTTTCAGTTTTGGAGATGGACTCGGTCTAACACGTTTCTCCAATGAGAATGTGTTTAGCTGGTGTTTGAAGTGAGAAAGGGTCCCACTGGAAGAACTTTCAGAGGCTCCTGGGGTATATGGTAGTTGCAGCCATTGGCTTCCTCCATATGTGACCGCTTCAGCGCTAGCTTCATGATCGAGTCCCGAGGTGACCGTGGCAGAGCAGCTCACCCTGTGTGACTATAGTTCATCCCGGTCTGCTGCCAAACCCTCTTCAACAGAGGGGCCATGTACAAGGGCGTGTTTTAACGGGGGCCTGGGCGACCCCCGACTACACGGGCATTCGTGCCTCGAGTTGTTAGACATTGCGACCGCTGCTGTCACAACTCACCCGTCACCTCCTCCTTGGAGTCAGAAGCTTCTGAGGACGCTTTGTTCCACTCTTCCCGCTTTACTCAATCGTGCCGCCATCAAGACAGAAGACTCGGGGACAGAAGACTCAGGGACAGAAGACTCAGGCTCGGGGGCAGACTTTGAGGACTCAGGCAGTGAGGTGGCGGCCATCTTGGCCAAAGGTGAGGGTTCAGGCACGGTTGCCCTGGCGTAAATGGTCTCTGGCTCGGCAAGCATGACGTGAACGGTCTCTGGCTCGACGTGAACGGTCTCTTGTGCAGCAGGCATGATGTAAACATCAGGCTCGACAGGACTGACGCGAAGGAACTCATGCTCATCATAGATTAACAGAACACAGGTGAAACAGATGATGATGATGATGATAATTAACTAAACACAGGTGATGCAGATGAACTAAATGACAGTAACCATGGAAACAGATGAGTGGCAGGAAAACAGAACAAAAACATGTGATTAGTGATAACAAGACTGATAGAAACACCGTCGTTGACACCAGATGGCAGGAACGTTAAATTGACATCAATTTATAGAATGGGTAAGGGAGGAAGCCTGTGAGATGGCCATTGCACACATGACAAAACACATGAGGTAATGAAAAAGTACTATAATAAGAAAAGTCAAACAAATGCTTCAGTATTTACAACCCCAAATCCAGAAAAGTTGGGACATTTTGTAAAATGCATTAAAATCAAGAATCTGTGTTTTGTTAATTCTATTTAAACTTTTTTTAACTGACAAAAGTACAAAGAAAAGTTTTTCAATGTTTTCACTGACCAACATAATTGTATTTTGTAAATATGAACAAATTTTGATTTTGATGCACCTCAATACCAGCACAGATGTTTGCTTTTGCACCTGTCGCTGGTGAAAGTCTGGATGGTGAGAACTCGGTGTCCATTTTTTTCCAAAAGCAAGCTGAAACATGGACTCATCTGACCACAGCACACATTTCTAATGTCTTCTAGACCATCTGAGATAAGCTCAGGCCCAGAGAACTTACCGGCATCTCCACATAGAACTGATGTAAAGCTTTCTTCTTGCGTAACAGAGATTCAAGTGGCATTTCTTAATGCAGAGTCAGACTGTGTTCAGTGAACCCGGTTTTCCAAATTACTCCTGAGCACAGGTGACTGTATTTAACGGATTAGCATGATGGTATCTTGTGCAATGCCATTTGAGGGCTCAAAGGTCACGCACATTCAGCAGAGGTCTACTGCCTTGCCCTACACAGACTGAGAGTTCTCTGGATTCCCTGAATCTTGTGACAATATCTTGTTTTTTTTAATTGTTTGACAATGCTCTCATGATATTTGGCACAAAAGTGATGAGCCATGACCTATCTTTGCTTAAAAAGACTGAGAAACACTTTTACACCCAAATACGATATCCTCAACTATTACCAATTCACCTGCTCATTGTGGAGTGTTTCAAAAGAGTTGAATAATCTAATTTGGATAATCTTTTCACTTTTATTTTGCCTCTGTCCCTACTTTTTTGGGGTGTGTTGCAGCCATCAAAATCAAAATCAATTTACAAAATACAATTATGTTGGTCAGTGAAAACATTGGAACATTTTTCTTTGTAATTTTGTCAGTTAAAAAAAGTTTAAATAGAATTAACAAATCACAGATTCTTGATTTTAATGCATTTTACAAAATGTCCCAACTTTTCTGGATTTGGGGTTGTAGCTCCACCCTTTAGGTACTGTACCACTGTGCTAGGTTACCCAACGGAAGGGTACAGAAAAAGTGGTATGGTACAGTTCGGCATTTTGGTACCATTCACAACTTTTGACAGTGGAAACGGAAATAATTGCATACCGTACTGTACTGTACCATACCGCTCAGTGGAAACAAGTCATTAGAGACAGAACGAAGTTTACAATAATAATAAATGCTTTTCTTTTAGCATGGCTACCACCCAGGACAGCCCTTGCATGATCGTGTGCATCCTGAATTGATGACATCAGGCTTTCAGGGTAAGGAATACCTGGCTCACCAAGTCCATCACAGTTTGGCTGGGTGATGAGATCGAGTGGTGTGTCCAATTCCCATCTGTACAACAACATGGAAGGGCGTTGGCTCGTATTCTCATGTCAGGCAGTTTTCAGGCCAAAACAAATTTGCAGAAGATATCGGTCCCAAGGGGTATGTTTGTTGCCAATGTAGGCAGGAATGGCAGTCTTCAAGGTGCGATTCAACCTCTCTGTTGCAATCGTTTGGGGGTGGTATGCAGTCGTGAGTCTATGTTCAGACCCCAACGCAAAGAGTAAAAGTAACAAAAGGGGAACCTCTGAAATCACCATGTCGTGCAAAGACCTCACTGAGCAGCTTGCTAGCCGCTACCTGTGCAGTTGCTTCTCTAACTGCTCTGACTTCCACCCACTTTGAAAAATAGGATATTTTATATTTATTTTATTTTATAATTATTTTATATTTATTATATTTTAAATAGGATATCCACAAAAACAAGGATATTAGAGTTTCCACAGGATGTGTGAGGTAAAGGCCTTACAAAGTCTTTTGTAGAGCCAGGGTCTTTGGGGGCAAATCGGTATCTTAAAGCCAGCAGGTTTCCTTTGGCTAGGTTTCGTGAACTGACAAACAGTTCAAGAGATTACATACTTTTTCTCCTCTGATGACATTTTCAGCCTGAAAAATCTGTTTTAGTCTTCTAGCCACAGTTTTTGTTTGTCCCAAATTTCCAGCGGTTGGGTGATAATGGTAGTATTCCAACAAATTCCTGTTTCAGAGGATGAAGGCTACAAGACACTTTGCCGTCTTTGAAGTACAGAACGACATCTTGCATTGTATACTGTGACAGTTCTCCTGTGTCACTCTCCTCTTGCCCCTCAATCATGCGTATAAGTCACCCTGTAACCGGGTCATTAAGTTGCAGCTATCTTAGGTGCTCACGATCTGAAAAAAATCACAGGAGGCAAGGCACGCAGGTTAAGGCCCAAAGTAACAGCGTACTCAAGGAGAATGTCCATGGGTGCATCACCAAAAGGCATGGGGTTTTGAGACATAGCATCGGAACTTTGTTACTCACCCTGGGCTTATGGACAATATTAAAATCAAAATCTTGTAAACGGAGGGACCACCTAGCCAGCCTGCCTGTGAGGTTTTGATGGGACATTTCAGATTTGTGCAGAGCATGGCTCGCATATGCTACCACAACCTCTCTGCCCTTTTGCATGAGGGCAGCACCAAGTCCGACATCACAAGCATCAGCATGAATGAAAAAAGGAAGGGAAAAATCCGGGAACCTCAAGACAGCTGCCGAAGTCAACTTGTCTTTAAGAAAATCCATGGCCCCCTGATACGCATCCTTCCACATGAATGGAACATCTGCTCTGATAAGTGGCTCTGCATGGCGAGCGTAGTCATGGATAAAAAGTCTGTAATAACTTGTCAGTCCAAAAATCTGTGAGACTTGTTTGACTTTGACTGGTACTGCAAAATCTGTCACTGCTCTCACCTTGTTCTTGTTTGGCAGGATGCCTTCTGCGGTGATGTTATAACCCAGGAAGGTAAGTTTGCTCCTGCAGAACTGACACTTTGCTAGCTTTATTGACAGTCCAGTTGACTCCAGTCGAGTGAGAACATCCTTAAGGTCGACAAGGTGCTGTTCAAATGTGGGTGAGGCCACGACAATATCATCCAGATATACGGCACAAGACTTATATATGAGACCTGCAAGGATGTTATTTATAAGTCTCTGGAAATTGGCTGGCACGTTGCACAGGCCAAAAGGTACAACTCAGAATTGAAATAGCCCACAATGTGAAATGAAGGCAGTCTTGGGCCTCGAGTCCTCTGCCACAGCCACCTGCCAGTAACCTCTGCCCAAGTCAATCGTGGATATAAAGTCCACCAGGCCAGGAAGTCCTTCCAAGAGTGGGTATGAGTCCTTCACAGTGAATTTGTTCAGGTCACGATAATCAACGCAAAATCTTGGCTCTCCTGATGTTTTTTTTTCACAATTATCATGGGAGCAGCCCATGGGCCTGGAGCAGGTTCAATTATGCCATCCTTTAATATCTCTCGAATTTTCCCTTAACTCCTTTTTCGCCGGAGGAGAAAAGAAAGGAGCGAGATGGATCTGCTTTGCAGTACCCGTCATGATCTTATGTTCGACCATAGTTGCGTGGCCCAAATGTCCATCAAACAAAACATTGAAGATCTCAAGTAATTCAGCCAGCTTCCCTTTTTGATGATCATGTAGAGAAGCCTCTGCGATTTTCTCAAACAGAGCGGAAGATTTAACCCACAAAAATGACAGGGACACTTTGCCGTCTTTGAAGTACAGAACGACATCTTGCATTGTATTCTGTTACAGCTGTCCTGTGTCACTCTCCTCTTGCCCCTCAATCATGCGTATAAGTCACCCTGTAACCGGGTCATTAAATTGCAGCTCTCTTAGGTGCTCACGATCTGAAAAGATCACAGGAGGCAAGGCACGCATGTCAAGGCCCAAAATAACAGCGTACTCAGGGAGAATGTCCAAGGGTGCATCACCAAAAAGCACGGGGTTTCGAGACATAGCATCGGGAACTTTATTACTCGCTTATGGACTTATGGACAATATTAAAATCAAAATCTTGTAAACGGAGGGACCACCTAGTCAGCCTGCCTGTGAGGTTTTGACTGGACATTAGCCATTTTAGACTGCTGTGGTCCAAGACAATGGTCACATGAAGACCCTCAACATACGGTCTGAATTGTTTGAGGGCCCAGATGATGGCCAAACATTCCTTTTCTGAAGTACAATATGGCTTTTCAGATTTGTGCAGAGCATGGCTCGCATATGCTACCACAACCTCTCTGCCCTCTCCCTTTGCATGAGAGCAGCACCAAGTACGACATCACAAGCATCAGCATGAATGAAAAACGGAAGGGAAAAATCTGGGCACGTCAAGACAGGTGCAGAAGTCAACTTGTCTTTAAGGAAATCCATGGCCCCCTGATATGCATCCTTCCACACGAATAAAACATCTGCTCTGATAAGTGTGAACAGTGACTCTGCGTGGCAAGCGTAGTCATGGATAAAAATTCTGTAATAACTTGTCAGTCCAAAAATCTGTGAGACTTGTTTGACTTTGACTGGTACTGCAAAATCTGTCACTGCTCTCCCCTTGTTCTTGTTTGGCAGGATGCCTTCTGCGGTGATGTTCGCCCTACGGGAGACAGGCCACTCCATCTGCAAGCTGAATAGGAGGTGCATACCATGGTTTTGTACATATGTCCGCCCCAGAAATAGTTTGGGCAATGCAGTGTTGACAGAACCGGGCTAATATCGTCATACATCCTGGTTCTGGTAAGTACTCTAGTGGCTGTGTTTTGGACCAGCTGTAGTTTGTTTATTAAGCGTGCAGGGCAACCACCCATAAGAGCATTACAATAATCTAGCCTTGATGTCACGAACGCATGAACTAATTGTCCTGCATTTGTCATTGAGAGCATATGACGTAATTTATAAATATATTTTTACATGGAAAAATGCGGTTTTACAGATACTATTCACGTGATTTTCAAATGAAAGATTGCTATCAAAGAGCACACCCAGGTTCCTAACTGACGACGAGGACTTGACAGAGCAGCCATCAAGTGTTAGACCGTATTCTAGGTTATTATTACGTGAGGAAGTTTTTTGTCCAATAATTAGAATCTCTGTTTTTTCAGAGTTAAGTAGTAGGAAATTACTAGTCATCCAATTTTTTATATCAGCTATGCATTCCGATAATTTAGTGAATTGGTAAGTTTCGTCAGGGCTTGAAGAAATATAGAGCTGAGTATCATCAGCATAACAGTGAAAACTAATGCCATGCTTCCTAATAATATCTCCTAAGGGGGTAACATGTACAGAGTGAACAGCAATGGTCCTAGTACTGAGCCTTGTGGTAAGCCATACTGAACTTTTGATCGATAAGACATCTCTTCATTTACTGCTACAAACTGATAACAGTCAAATAAGTCAAGTCAAGTCAAGTCATCTTCATTTATATAATGCTTTTAACAATGTAGATTGTTTCAAAGCAGCTTTACAGAGATTAACATATAATTTAAGGTAACAGAGATTGGTTTGGTTTTATAGCGGTTCTTGTATAATGATTTTTCAAGCTAAAGTTAATTTTGATGAGTGAAGAGTCTTGGGAGATGGTCCGATGGGGATCTAAAGGACACAGTTCGAGTGGGAGAAGTTAGACGACAAGCAGTGGAAGGGTTGAAGAGCATAAACAGCTGTGCTCTACCAGGCAAACTAAAACTCTGGTGCTTTCAGTTTGGTCTACTGCCAAGGTTGCTGTGGCCACTGACTGTGTACGAGGTTTCTTTGACAACAGTGGATAAGCTGGAAGCGTCAATAAGTTCATACATCAGGAAATGGTTGGGAGTTCCACGCTGCCTCAGCAGAGTGGGACTTTATAGTAAAGGAGTATTGCAACTGCCAGTCTCTGCCTTAACCAAGCAGTTTAAGTGTGCCAAGGTCAGACTGGAAATGACTTTAGCAGAGTCATGCGACAAATGTGTAAGGGAGGCAGCCCCTGTGGTAAAAACTGGTAGAAAGTGGTCAGCAAAGAAATCTGTAGTAGAGGCAAAGGCTGACCTTCAAATTGGGGATATCGTGGGACAGGTACAGCATGGAAGAGGGGGTTTTGGGCTCAGTTTAGCTCCTCCTAAATGGCACAAGGCAGGCCCAGCTCAAAGGAGGAAGCCGGTAGTCAACGAGGTGCGAAAGCAGGAGGAGAGGATGAGATGTATAAAGGCCATTTCCCAGGCCAAGCAGGGAGAGTGGATGAGATGGGAGAGTGTGGAACAACGCAAAATGGGCTGGCAAGACCTTTGGTCAATGGAAGAGAGTAGGATCAGTTTCCTTATAAGGTCAACATATGATGTTCTCCCATCACCACAGAACCTGAACCTCTGGGTAGGAGAGGATCCCTCTTGTCCTTTGTGTTCATCACCTGCCACATTAAGGCACATTTTGACAGGATGTAAGGTGGCTCTTAGCCAAGGTCGGTTTACTTGGCACCATGACCAAGTATTGCGATGTTTGGCTTTAGCATTGGAAGGCAAGCGTAGTATGACCAATAAGTTGCCGCCTGTTCTTGCAAACATTACACGCAGAAGACAATATTCCTCCGCCCAGGCGAGCAACCACCAAGAAAAGGTTCTAACACCAATTCTCGCCCAGGACAACTGGAAGCTGCTTTGGACTGGAAGATGCTGGCTGATCTTGATCAACGGCTTATTTTTCCAGCTGAGATTGCCACCACTAACCTACGACCAGATATTGTTTTGTGGTCTGGATCAGCACGCATTGTTCAACTGATAGAGTTAACAGTGCCATGGGAGGATGCGGTAGATGGGCATATGAGAGGAAGTAACTGAGGAATGCTCATCTGGCCACTGAAGCAGAAGAGCGAGGATGGAGAGTCCAGGTTTATCCAGTGGAAGTGGGATGTCAAGGTTTTGTGGCACACTGTTACGACCAACTCGTTTAAAGCCGCAACATGAAAGAGGGATCAACTCAAATGTTCAATGAATGAAAAAAAAAGATTTTATTCTCTTTAACAAACATAACAATAACCACTCATAACAAACATAAGTCTAGGGAAAATGAAGAAACAAAGAAATAAACAAAATAACTACAACAAAATATTAAAGCTACATGATATAATGATAAGTATAAGAAAGAAAAGCAAATGAGATGTAGAGAGCAACTCCTCTGAGAAACTATCCCACAGAGAGTGCTAACCAAATGAAAAACTCAAACACTTAAATACTAAATTTCCTAATTAACAATTAACATGGGGGAGTGACCCAAAACTCCCACAGACTGCCACCATCAGAGAAGGAGTACACTCAGGGTCGTCACACACACTCTACAACCCGGTTCCTCAGAGACGTAGGATTCAGTGGCCAAGAGTTGCATCACATAGTAAGGAACTTATCTGAAGCAGCAGAAAGGAGCAGCAACTGGTTGTGGTTGAGACGGAAAGATTCTAGCTGGTTGTGTACAGGCCGCCATGCTACGGTTTCGTAGAATTCTTGAAAACTTGAAGAGTCCGTTGGTTTATTTGTATAGGTTGTATAGTATTTACAGTCATTACGTTCCTATGTATATTGCGTGAATGACGGGTGGTTGGGCAGATATTGTGTTTTGCGGTAGGTGGTATGCCATACGGAACCGTTGCCACTGAAACTGCATATTAACGCACAAGTGGGGCTCGACAGCCTTAGTCAAACGGGTTGGCGCGTATGGTTGGGTTGCGGAGAGATTGTGAGATTGTGGTTAGGTCTCAGCAGCAACGACTGTCTGGGTTGAGTGGGGGACGGATGGGGGTGACTCTGGGACGCCAGAGTCACTGTCGAGCCCTCTTGAGGTGTTGTGGGCTAGTCGACGAAACACTGAGGACGGAAGGTGCTCACTTGAAGACCCTAGAGATGTCCCCTACTCAGCTCAATCCAGACGGTTGTCATGGGGGGACCGCACTGTGGTTGCAGCCGTTGTGTGTGCTGACGCGTGTTAACACTAGACAGAAGGAGATTTACATCACCATATGGAAAGATGCGTAAATGGATGGAGAAGCATAGGTTACTGTAAAGCTATGTCTTAGTTTGTTCTTATCTTGGCGAAAGCTGAGTACAAATCAGCATGAAGTTTTTAACATCTTCTCTCGTGTAATAGAAATCATGATTGATTCACTTCCGTCTAAATGATCATTTGTTATTAAATTAGATTCCGCTAAGACGACACCGTTCTCTCTAAACAGACTTTAAACGCGTGTGATAGACGCTGATGGCATTCACATGCGCAGTAAGAATTGAGTCCGTAGTTATGTGCGTTTGAATATATGTGCGCAGGTTTGTAATTCCTTACTAAGGATGCCTAAACAAACTACTTGTCTCGTCTATAAATTTTGATGCAGAATTTTATTTTATTTTATCACTTCGGGAAGGTATGCAAACCAACAAATTCCACAACGCTTTATCTGTAGAGTGATATAGGGATCCTCCATAGGGAGAGGCTAGTTGGCACTTCAGCACTGCATTGTCATCGGGTCCAGGCGAAGGTCCTTCATCAGATCTGGAAACGGCCTGGATCCGGCAGGCTGCGGGAAAACCTTGGGATAAACAAAGACACTAAAATTATGCAGCGAATTTTGTGCCATCATTAAACAAACAAATAGAGCATTTTGCAAACAAACTCGATCTGCTTTGCAAAGGGAAACTCGACTCGCAAACAAACTCGATCTGCTTTGCAAAGGAAAAATCGACTCGCAAACAAACTCGATCTGCTTTGCAAAGGAAAAATCGACTTGCAAACAAACAAAAAGCAATGTTCAAGTACAAAGGTAAATTTGTGCGAAAATGCAGTGGAGTAACACAAATTCATTGTGTTTTGCAAATATAAATAAATGATCCTAGACAATATTTCACAAATAAATACAAACCATCCTACAAATTGCATGTAACCTTTGAACAAATACCAAATCTAGTGCATACAAATGCGTATCTGTCTGTTTCGATTGTGAGACACTTGGCTTTTTATGAGATCTCCCGGCTCGATTTTCTCACAAATGTGTCCAGGCAGATTTTCTCATAAATGCAGTTGAGCAACTTCCTCTTCTAAAACAGTAGATGGCGCTAAGATAGGGGATTAATTTAATGCTATTCTCCCGGGAGAAGCACTGATTTGAAACGCGTGCTTGCCTTTGCCTACAGCTAGGGAAAATGAGCGTTGAACAGGTGAGTTTCTATCTTACTGTATCTATAATTTACCCTTTTGAGGTTTTCTTTTGCAATAAGTTATTACATATCTAGACAGAAATCCACATTAGCACTTAGTAGCACTTCACCTCTCTAGGATAGAGGAATCTATAAGCTGAACATTTGTGAGAAAATCTGCCTGGACGCATTTGTGAGAAAATCAAGCCGAGAGATCTCATAAAAAGCCAAGTGTCTCAAAATCAAAACAGAAAGATATGCATTTGTATGCAATAAATTTGGTATTTGTTCAAAGGTTACATGCAATTTGTAGGATGGTTTGTATTTATTTGTGAAATATTATCTAGGCTCATTTATTTATATTTGTAAAACACAATACATTTTTGTTACTCCACTGCATTTTCGCTCAGATTGACCTTTGTACTTGAACAATGCTTTCTGTTTGTTTGCAAGTCGATTTTTCATAATTCGCTCCATATAAAATTAGCGTAGATGCCATTCTTCTTATGATGTAACGAGTACATCAGGATTTAAGGGAAGTGTTCCCAGTTCCGGCTGACCTAATCTATGCAGCCTAATATTGAATTATAGAAGTCTATAGTGTGTTATGTGTATGCTAGATGTGTTTTTAGTCTAGCTTTGAACTGACAGACTGTGTCTGATTCCAGGACAATGTTAGGAAGATTGTTCCAAAGTTTTGGTGCTAAATAGGAAAAGGATCTACCGCCAGCAGTCGATTTAGATATTCTAGGTATCATCAACTGGCCGGAACTTTGAGATCGCAATAGACGTGAAGGAGTATAATGCGTTAAGAGCTCCCTTAAGTACTGCGGAGATAAACCATTTAGTGCTTTGTAAGTAATCAGCAATATTTTTAAATTTATACGATGTTTGATAGGCAGCCAAAGCAGTGTTGACAAAACCGGGCAAATATGGTCATACTTACCATACTTACTTTAATAGTTTGTTTATTAAGCGTGCAGGGCAACCACCCAGTAGAGCATTACAATAATCTAGCCTTGATGTCATGAACGCATAAACTAGTTGTTCCGCATTTGTCAATGAGAGCATATGACGTAATTTAGATATATTTTTAAGATGGAAAAATGCGGTTTTACAGATACTAGACACGTGACTTTCAAATGAAAGATTGGTATCAAATAGCACACCCAGGTTCCTAACTGATGACGAAGACTTAACAGAGCAGCCATCAAGTGTTAAACAGTATTCTAGGTTATTACGTTTATTGGAAGTTTTTTGTCCAATAATTAGAATCTCTGTTTTTTCAGAATTTAGTAGTAGGAAATTACTAGTCATCCAATATTTTATATCAACTATGCATTCAGATAATTTTGTGAATTGGTAAGTTTCGTTAGGTTTTGAAGAAATATACAGCTGAGTATCATCAGCATAACAGTGAAAGCTAATTCCATGTTTCCTAATGATATCTCCTAAAGGTAGCATGTACAGAGTGAACAGCAGCGGTCCTAGTACTGAGCCTTGTGGTACGCCATACTGAAATTGTGATCGATAAAACTTGTCTTCATTTACTGCTACAAACTGGTAGCGATCAGATAAATATGATTTAAACCATGCTAGTGCAATTCCACTAATGCCAACATAGTTTTTTAGTCTATGTGTCAATGGTGTCAAATGCAGCACTAAGATCGAGTAACACTTAGAGAGAGATACAACCACGACGACTCTAATGAGAGCAGTCTCAGTACTATGATACGGTCTAAATCCTGACTGAAAATCCTCGCAGATATCATTTTCAAGAAAGGAACACAGTTGTGAGGATACTGCTTTTTCTAGTATCTTTGACAGAAAAGGTATGTCACAGTGTCTGGTTTGTGTTTCCCCGGGTGTCACTAGGGATCCTCGTTTTCACGGTGTCCTTCACATTGACTACAATTCCCAGCATTCTGTCCTTCACTTATCACTGTTCATTACACTCAGCTGTTCCCTGTAATCATTGTCCCAGCTGTTCATTGTTAGTCTTGTTAGATCTGTGTGTGTATATATTCCATGTCTGTGTCAGTATGTGTTACGGAGTCGTTGTTATGTCTGACACTTATTGGTCTGTTCCTGATTGTTCCTTATGTTTTGTTATTTTTGTATTTGGATTGTTTACACGGTATTTGACCTTTGCCTGGACTGGATTTACGCTTTACGGATTGCCCATTAAAACATCTTTACTGCACTTGGATCTGCTGTCTATCTCCCGTGTGTGTCGTGACAGAACGACTCCGTCCTTATGAACAGATCCAGCAGTTCGGGTTTCTGTAATTCTTGTCCCGTATATGGGGAAGGAAGGGGGCCGCAGAAAGGAGGGTTGCAGGTTGGGGAGGAAGCGCCCCGACTAAATATTCACCAATGTTTTGCCTTATGGGCCCAGCTAACTGAGGAAGCAGCAGCAGCTAAAACTTCAGCGAAGTCTTCCAGCAGAAATGGGGAGTCGTTTCTGGGGACACGGCTGGCAAGGTTTTCCGGAACTCGGGGAGGTTGCAGGGGAGGAGGTGGTCGACAAGTTCCACGACACCGTCCTCCGCCTAACAATTTTTCTGGTCCGGAGCCGCCGGACTGGCTGATTCCGCCCTGTACAAGATCTTTGCAGCTGGTTCCGCCCAGCACAAGATCGTCGTCGCTGGTTTCATCCGGTCTGGAGTCCTCACCGCTGGTCCCGTCTGGTACTGAAGCTGCACCTCGCCATCAAGGAAGGAGGAGGAGGAGAAGGGCCTCTTATCTCCCCAACGCCCCGGTGGTCGTCTCTGCACAGCATGCGGTCATTTCAGAGGCCGTTCCTGTGCAGCGTGCGATCGTTTTGGAGGCCGTCCTTGTGCAGCATGCGGTCATTTCAGAGGCCGTCCCTGTACAGCATGCGGCCGTTTCGGAGGTCATCCCTATGCAGTGCGCGGGCGTTTTGGAGGCCGTCCCTGTGTAACACGCAGTCATTTCGGAGGCCGTCCCTGTACAGCATTCGGTGGTGTCAGAGGCCGTCCTAGTGCAGTCCGCTGTTATCCCAGAGACCATCCCAGAACTACCCGTCATCTGTCCTGCCATGGTCAAGAAGCCAGAGACAGATCAGGAGAGACCCATGCTCGCAGCCGGGGGAATACCGAGCAACTATCTGAAGCGTTTGGCTCGGATCCTGGACATGCCTGTGTTCGCTATTCCAGAGTCTGTGCCAGTGTCTGTTCCAGGGCCGGAGCCAGTGTCTGCTGTTCCAGAGCCGGAGGCAGAGCCAGTGCCTGTTCCAGAGCCGGAGGCAGAGCCAAGGCCTGTTCCAGAGCTGGAGCCAAGGTCTGTTTCAGAGCCAGCGCCTGTTCCAGAACCAGAGCCAGTGTTTGTTTCTGTGTTTGTGTCTGTTCTTGTAACTGTTACAGTTCTTGTGTCTGCTGTACCTGAGCCGGTGTCTGCTGTACCTGAGCCGGTGTCTGCTGTACCTGAGCCGGTGTCTGCTGTACCTGAGCCGGTGTCTGCTGTACCTGAGCCGGTGTCTGCTGTTCCTGAGCCGGTTTCTGCTGTTCCTGAGCCGGTGTCTGCTGTTCCTGAGCCGGTGTCTGCTGTTCCTGAGCGGTTGTCTGCTGTTCCTGCACCTGAGTCACCGCCCTGGCCGCCCGAGGGGTCTTCACCGCCCTGGCCGCCCGAGGGGTCTTCACCGCCCTGGCCGCCCGAGGGGTCTTCACCGCCCTGGCCGCCCGAGGGGTCTTCACCGCCCTGGCCGCCCGAGGGGTCTTCAACGCCCTGGCCGCCCGAGGGGTCTACACCGCCCTGGCCGCCCGAGGGGTCTTCACCGCCCTGGCCGCCTGAGGGGTCTTCACCGCCCTGGCCGCCCGAGGGGTCTTCACCGCCCTGGCCGCCCGATGGACTGTCTTCTCCTGCCTGCCCAGTTGATGGACTCTCTGTTTCGCCCTGGTCCCCGGCTAAACCATCACCCCCTGTTTCGGTTCCCTTCCATGGACCTGGCCCACCATCCCTCCCCCTGATCCTCCACCATTCCACCTCCGTCCTGAACCCTTGTGTTTTGTTGTCGTGGAGCGTCTGGTAGCCGCTCCGTAGAGGGGGGGTTATGTCACAGTGTCTGGTTTGTGTTTCCCCGGGTGTCACTAGGGATCCTCGTTTTCACGGTGTCCTTCACATTGACTACAATTCCCAGCATTCTGTCCTTCACTTATCACTGTTCATTACACTCAGCTGGTAGATTTGAGATCGGCCTGTAATTGACTAATTCTGTAGGATCAAGTTGCGGTTTTTTAACAAGTGGTTTAATTATTGCACGCTTAAACGTTTTCGGTACGTATCCTAGTGACGAAGATGAATTAATGATATTGAGAAGAGGATCTATGAAGCATCTCTTTCAATAGTTTAGTCGGTATAGGGTCTAACATACATGTTGTCGATTTAGATGATTTAACGAGTTTAGAAAATTCTTCCTCTCCTATAGCAATGAATGAATCTAATTTTTCGTCAGTGAGACTACAATGCACTGCCTGATGCGATACTGTAGTAGACGGTTGCATAGTTATAATTTTTTCCCTGATATTATCAATCTTATAAGTGAAGAAGGTCATAAAGTCATTACTGTTGTGCTGCTTGGAAACGTCTAAGCTTGAAACTACTTGGTTACTCACGCAACCTCAGTTCCCTGAGTTAGGGAACGAGTATTGCTTAGCTATATGCAGTGGGGGAACTCCTTTTCCTCGATTTACTGAAGCCTTTATGTAAAGCGCATTTGCAGCTACACAGCTAGAACATGAGCGTCTGGCTTGCTCATAGCCTGTGCTGCGGCAACTGCACATCCAATAGCGCGGGCGCCTCTGATGTGCGACCAATGAGATCACTCTGGGGGGGCGTGACCTCAGTCTATAATAGTCCCCGAATTCGCCATTATAGCAGGTTTAACGACTGAAGCGACAACTTGCCATGTTACTATAGTGCGGCTGGCTACGCAGCAATATTCGTTCCCTAACTCAGGGAACTGAGGTTACGTGAGTAACCGAGTAGTTCCCTTTCCAACGGTCACGTAGTATACGCAGTGGGGACGCCATGCAAAACGCCACACTGAGTAACTGGCTGCCACTGCAACTCAGGACCCCTGAGTATACAGAACAAGCCATAACCGCATAATTATTGTTTAAATAGAACAGACACCGTCAGGTCTAAAATAGTACACATCAGTTAGAAATAACCCAACATACTACACCAATGAACCCAGACACTGTCGGGGTTATTAGTTGTAGCGACATTGACTTTTGTATGGAAATTATTAACTCAAAGGGGGAATAATATTCATGAGATGATGAATATGCATTATCGTATACACAAATTAGATTATCCCAAATAGGGAAAAGGTTAAGCCTCACCGTATATGAATCATTAACACGATTGCTCGTATTAATTATTAATATAGGTCGGTAAAATCAGATCAATTATCAGGGTAAATTTTCATGTGATTTAAATTTAGTTTGTCAAGCAATCTGTATCTGACTGGAGGACGAAGCTTCTTATCACAACTTACCGGCCTATAAACAGCGACAATACCCGTCCTATGGCCACTAGGAGGGATATTTTCGTGTAAGGCACTTTAGATATTTCAATAGTTAAACCAAATTGAGCTTGTAGCTTAAATCAACATTTTCAAGGACTTCAAGTTTATGGAACAATGAGACAGATTCCATTCAAAGGATTATGGAATTTAATAAAGCAAAACTAAAGATTACATAAACTACTTAAATCACGCAGGAGTAAATATTCATAGCAAAACAAACAATTACAAAGAAAAACAAAATGATTGCAATACGAGAGAGAGAGAGAGAGAGAGAGAGAGAGAGAGAGAGAGAGAGAGAGAGAGAGAGAGAGAGAGAGAGAGAGAGACCTTCTCAGGACAGAACTGTTCAAACAGTTACTTCAAAATGAGACCCAAAGGCTTTTAGAAAGTTCTAGACAACCTTAAAACAGCATTTCCTTTTAGATTATACTTGCATTGATATGGGCCCTTTTTGTGCAGCTGGTTTGAAAAGAAGCGTAGGCTGAAGGTCCAGAGTTTCGTTCGGATGGAGGTAGATGTTGCGATCTCTTCAGGTCGTACGACATATGATTAATCTTAAATTTGTTTCGTTCGTGAATACACTGAACGAAGGAAAACTATCAACTGAGGTAGATAGTTTTTCAACAGAAAGAAAAACTTAGATTAAAACGAAATTTTAGAAAGCAAACAAAGAACTCCGGTTGGAGTTCTTGTTGAAGAAGTGAACCTCTCTCTGGCGTAGGACTGCACAGAACAGAAGTGGTGCTCCGAATTTTAAAGGGAGCAGTGGCACGCCTTTCTCACGTTCCCGATCCAATCGTTTGGGAGGAGGCGTGGTGGCACACTTCGTTCCGGCCAATGTACAGAGGGGACAGAACTGAATCATAAAACATTTCTAGTCTAGTATTAGAAAAAGAATGCATCAAAGCACTTTGGGTTAAGTATTCGATACCATTGAATTTCTTGGATCATAACAATGCCACACACGGTACTTCTATGAGCTAGTAAGATAAAGATACATGATTATTCGTGATTAAATGCATATAAAGTTTGATTATACACCATAAAGCTTATAGTTATAGCAATTGGTCACATGGCTATCGTGAAACACACAAGAGAAACATTTCATACATTTAGAAAGGTACTTTTGACCATACGTAGTCAGGGATGAGTGTTTCTGTGTGTGTGTGTGTGTGTATTCGTAGGAAAGTTCATCCAGCGTTCGATGGAGTGGTGAACTTTTGCTCATCCCCTCCGGGGACTTGTTTTGTGTGTGTGCGTATTCTGTGAATTGATGAGTTTAACACCAGAATAGTGTTTGACTATCTGGCTACACAATGTCTTGTTTGTGAGGTGCAATCTCATAAAAGGGGACCCTGGGGGGGTTTCCTGCGGGCGCCTTTTGGTCACATGTCGGTAAAACAGGGCATTCCTTTGTTTACTCATTAGAGAAAAGCGCCTCGTGTGCTGATCAGAATCACTAACTTAATCAAGTCCGAACACCATTTGCCTTGTGTCACAGTCCACAAGAGTGGGGCTGTGTTTGCAAATTAGAAACCAGTAATTAAAAAGCAAATGGCAGAACAGAATCTGCTTGCCGTTACATAGTATATGAACATATAACCAGTCAAGTGGGTTTATATATGTAATTATAACCGACCAAAGCGGGTTTTATATATGTATGGAATATAACCGACAAAGCGGGTTTATATATGTAATTATAACCGACCAAAGCGGGTTTTATATATGTATGGAATATAACCGGCAAAGCGGGTTTTATATATGTCATATAACCGGCCAAAAGCGGGTTTTATATATATATATATATATATATATATATATATATATATGTCAGTATAACCGGCAACAGCGGGTTTATGCATGAAATACAACCGGCCAGCAGCGGGTTTTATATATATATATGTGAATGTGATTGTCCACAGTAATATATGACAAGACCGGCCACCGACGGGTCTTAATCATACCGAAAGCACCTTCGCCTGCAGGGAAGGCACTTCCATATTATAGAAACTCATAAATGTGGAAGGCGAGGACCAGCCGGCCACATCACAAATATCACTAATGGGAATGCCAGATGACCAAGCCCATGACGAAAGCCCATACCTCTGGTCGAATGGGCCTTGATGCCTATAGGGCAAACTTGACCCGCTGCGGTATAAGCCATAGAAATAGCATCCACTATCCATCTAGACAGTCTTTGCTTAGTGACTGGATCCCCCTTGGATCTACCAACAAAGCAGACAAAAAGCTGTTCTGATTGTCTAAAAGACCCAGAATGTTCTAGATAGATTCTCAGTGCTCTGACAGGGCAGAGAAGATTAACCTCTCCATCCTCTGCAGAAGGAGGGAGGGCTGATAATGTCACCACCTGTGCTCTGAACGGTGTTAAGAGCACTTTAGGAACATAACCATGTCTGGGCTTTTTGGATGACTCTGGAGTCATCTGGACCCAACTCCAAACATGCAGGGCTCACAGAGAGCGCCTGCAGATCTCCCACTCGCTTGATAGATGCCAACGCCATAAGGAGAGCGGTCTTCAGCGAGAGGGGTTTTAGATCAACCGATTGGAGCGGTTCGAAAGGTGGACCTTTCAGAGCCCCCAAGACCGTGGAGAGGTCCCAAGGTGGCACAGACGGAGGTCTGGAGGGGTTCATTCTCCTCGCACCTTTCAGGAATCTTATAACCAGGTCGTTTCTTCCCAGTGACTGGCCAGCCGTCAGAACATGTTGTGCTGCTATGGCTGCCACATACACTTTGAGCGTGGATGGGGAGCGACCCGCGTCCAGCAGCTCCTGTAAGAATGAGAGAACAACAGATATCTCACATGACTCTGGGTCAGCCTGATTTTTCGAGCACCAGTTGGAAAAACCTGACCATTTTGAAGCATACAGGCGCCTAGTCGAAGGGGCCCTGGCTTCAGATATAGTGCTTAAAACCTTCTCAGGAAGGTCCCTGGGTACCCGTTGAGGGGCCAAACATGGAGGGCCCATAAATCAGGTCTCGGATGCCACAATGTCCCGTACGCCTGTGTGAGGAGGTCTTTCTTCAGTGGGACAGGCCATGGGATTGTGTCCGATAACTGAACCAGTTCCGGGAACTACGGTCTGGTTTTCAAGAGAGGGGCCACCAGAAGGACTGGGCACCCGCTCTCTCTGACCCATTTGATGACTTGTGGAATCATCGAGACGGGGGAAAGGCATAAAGGCCCTGTTCTTCGAAAAGAACAATTTGCAGTGGGTGTTGATTATCGAGGCGAAAAGGTTGATTTCGGCCTCGCCAAACACCTTCCGTATCAGCCTGACCGTCTGTGGGTTCAGGGACCACTCGCCGAGGGGAGTGTTGCCCCTTGAAAGCATATCCGCGCCCACATTCTGGACGCCCGGGATATGGGCTGCTCTCAAAGAGCTCAGGTTGGTTTGTGCCCATAAGAGGAGGTCTCTCGCCATCGCATGCAGGTTTCCTGACCTGATGCCCAGGAAAGAAGGCCTGATTTATGTAGGCCACCACTGACGTATTGTCTGTGCGGACTAAGACGTGGTGACCTCTGAGGTTCGACAGAAATGCCTTCAGGTCCAACCCAACTGCTTTCATCTCCAGACAGTTGATATGTAAGCTCTGCTCCGTGCTCGACCAGAGGCCGGATGCAGGCATTCCCTCATACAGCGCTCCCCGACCCAGGTTGGACGCATCTGTAAGAACCACTTTCCTCCTGGAAATTGTTCCCATTGCCACCCCCTCGTGGTACCAGTTCTGAGCCCGCCAGGGAATCAGGGTTCTTAAACAACCGTGATTCACCATGACGCGCAAGCTGCCTGACTGCCATGCGTGAGTTGGCACACGGCGTTTCAGCCAATGCTGCAGCGGGCGCATGCGCAGTAATCCCATGCGGAGTACTGCCGATGCTGCTGCCATGAGACCAAGCATTTTCTGAAATTTCTTAAGTGGCGCGCGCTTGCTGAAAGTGCCTGCAAGTGCTCGCACTGAGAGCGCGCGCTCTGGTGTCAGTCGCGCTGTCATAGCTCTCGAGTCTAAAACTGTGCTCAGAAAGATCACGCTCTGGCTGGGGGTTAGTTTGCTTTTTGAAACATTGATTGTGAAACCCAGCATTTTAGATGGCGGAGAATCAAATCCCTGTGAGCTAATAGCTCGATTCTCGACTGTGCCAGCACCAGTCAGTCGTCGAGATAATTTAACACCCGCACTCCCTGATGTCTCAGAGGAGAAAGCGCTGCATCCACACACTTCGTGAATGTACGGGGTGCCAACGATAGACCGAACGGCAGAACGGTGTATTGATAAGCCTGGCCCTCGAAGGCGAATCTCAAGAATGGCCTGTGACGAGGA
Source organism: Siphateles boraxobius (assembly GCF_051911475.1). Classification (NCBI taxonomy): domain Eukaryota; kingdom Metazoa; phylum Chordata; class Actinopteri; order Cypriniformes; family Leuciscidae; genus Siphateles; species Siphateles boraxobius. The sequence goes on from NW_027509192.1 coordinate 19,000,064, forward strand.
TTTATTTGAATGTGAAAGTAAGGATCTTTCAGATCCATTGTGACAAACCAATCCCCTGGGCACATTTGCACGAGGATATGTTTGATAGTTAACATTTTGAACGGCCGTCTCATGAGAGCTTTGTTCAAATGTCTCAAATCTAGAATGGGTCTGAGACCACCGTCTTTTTTCAGAATCAGAAAATAGTGGCTGTAAAAACCCATATGTTTTAGCGCGGGGGGGACTAATTCTATCGCCCCTTTTGCTAATAGATTCTGTACTTCGGTGCGAAGCACGTGACCCACGTTGCTTCTCACCGAAGTCTCGAGAACTGCCTGAAATTTCGTGGTTTTGCGAGCGAATTGGAGCGAGTAACCTCGCTTTATAGTGTTTATGACCCAAGTCTTAGCTTGCCAGGCTAGAACCTGTTTGGCTAGGGCTAGATTGGGGCTGGTCGCCTAATGTAGGGGGACCTGATACCCTTATATTGTGATTTGTACACACATTGAGTATTGGACTGACTGTACAAGCATTTGCGTGTGGGGAAGTCAGTGTTACAACGGGGGAGGGGCCGTCTGATGAAGGGGGACCGTGAACCCATGTGTTGTGTTTGTGAAACATGCTCTTTTTGTGCTTTATTTGGGTCTTCGTGAAAACGGCGTTTGTTTGCAAAGACGCGCTTACTGTTTCGGGCCTGTTTGCAGTAAAAAAAATCCCCAGCCGCCTGAACTGAACAGGGGTCTGTGGGAAGTTTTGTTGGCTTCTTTGAGGTTGGTCCGGCGAGCGCGGGACACGTGCCCTCTCTTTTTCCCCTGCGTGCTAGGACGACTTTGTCTGTGTGGGGCGCGGCGCTTGGTCTCGGGCCTTGGTGTCTGGGTAGCGGGAAGCGCTTTTGCCTGCTCTTGGCTGGCGCTGGGCATCAACCGCAGGGCGGGGCGTCAACGGGGCTGGCTTGTGAGCACTCGACGCCGAGCTCGAGCGCTTAGGCAGGAAGTGACGCATGGCCTGGGACGCTTTCTGTGCCTCGGTGTATCTCTCCGCGAACCCCTTCACCGCCGGGCCGAAGAGGCCGGAGCTGGATACTGGGGCGTCGAGGAACCTCGTTCTCTGCGCGTCCTTAATGTCAGTGAGGGTAAGCCAGAGGTGGCGTTCGAGCATGACCAAACTTGCCGATATTCCTGCCGATAGCCTGCGCTGTGGCCTTGGTAACTCTCAAGGCCAGGTCCGTGGCGCTTCAAAGGTCCCGAAAGGCCTCGGGCCAGCCTCGTCCATAGACCGGAGAAGTTTGGCTTGGTAAACCTGCAGCACGGCCATCGTGCGCCCCCTCTTCGAGGGGCGGCAACGACTCATAGCCTCTTTCCGCTGGTCCGTCCACGGAGGAGAGCGTCGCGAAAACTGCGGGGCCTTGTGTTGAATAAGGAGTCCGCCAGGTCTTGGTAAGCTCCTCGTGTACTTGGGGAAAAAAATGGAGCTGGCTTGTGACGAGGGGCCTGTTGGTGCCCCGGCAGAAACCAGCTATCCAGCCGACTTCAAGGGGGATCTCCCTCGAACAGGACCGGAAATGAACGAGCTGGAGAGAGTGAGGCACGTGGGGACATGGCCTGCGTGTGTTCACTAACATCCATGCTCTCCGGTTGCCGTTGGCTGCGGCGCTTCTGCGGCGCCATCACGGGAGAGGGCTAGCCGAGTTCGCAGCACGGAGATAGGCATGGTCTCGCAAGCCGCACATTCGCCGGCAGACAGTGCATTATCTGCGTGGTGAAGTCCCAGGCATGGAATGCAGCTAGCATGTTCGTCCTCCTCGTGCAGCTTGCATCCGCACGTGGCGCAGGTCTTGACACGAGGCATTTGAAACAACGCTCGTACAGATTTAATACACAGAATACAATGAATAATGAAAAGGATATCGCCGGATAGCCACAGGAGAGACGGCGTCAGGAGAAACACGGTTGAAATGTGTCGTCTGCTGAACTGTAGCTCGCTCAGGCTGAAGGCTTGTTCGACGGCGAAGGCTCAATAATGGTCAGAGACGTGAAGTTTTTCGCTGAAGGAGTAAAATCTGTCATAATGGCAAATTCGGGGACTATTATAGACTGAGGTCACGCCCCCTTTGGCGGGCTCTGACGTGCAACCAATGAGATCACTCTGGGTCATACACGTCAGAGCCCGCCAAAGGGGGCGTGACCACGGGCGTCAGTTTGGTTTGAAATGTGGGGGGGACAGAGACGCATTCGGAAGTGCATTATCAGAAGTGCTGGGTACAAACAAAAATTTCTTAAAGAGGCTAGGCACTGAGTTGAAAGCCATATTACCTGATTTATTGTTTAGGCTAATAATACGTAACCGTAAACGTTACGCACAAGCGTGGCATATCAAGAAATGTACAAATCAGGAATGTGTATCGTGTACTCTCTCTCTCTCTCTTGCACGCACACACTCACACACACACACACACACACACACTCCAGCATTAGAACGCAACAACCATTCTTAATCCTTAATTGTTGCACAGGCACAGCGGCCTATTATGTTTGTCAGTCAGCAAAAGTAAAATCACACACTGCTCAATTGAATATGAAGGCAAATGGCTTGCATTAATTCAACCACATTTATCAATTCAATATTAAGTCCAAAATAGTTTTTGACTCACCAATCGGTAGATTATTTGTACATAAAATCCATCCGCCGCTCTTTCCTCGTGAAGACTTCGATCACATATTTTCTTTCATACCAGTCTGTTTGTAACGATCGGACAATTTTTGGGCCCTTTTACTGCACTAGTCCATCTAAGGCAGGTGTAGACCTCCCTCTTGCTATTAAATCAAATCAAATCAAATCAAATCCTTTTATTGTCACACAACCATATACACAAGTGCAACAGTGGGTGAAATTCTTAGGTGCAGTTCCGAGCAACATAGCAGTATGACACGATGTGACGAAAACAATTACAGCAAACATCAGATTTACATAGATTACACATCTAATGTGCGCACAATTACTCACAGTACCATATACACTAACAGAACAATAAATAATATACAATGTACAATATACAACAGTTTACAATATACAACAATATACAATATACAACAATTTACATATACAACAGTATACAAAAATACAAAAAGAGGTAATTATACATAGAGTAGATACTCGTAAGGTGCAAATATATATATATATATATATATATATATATATATATATATATATATATATTATGTAAATGCAGTAGGTTATGTTGTGCTGTGTTGACAGTTAGAATGTTTATGGTTATTGTTCATGAGGGATCAAGAGTTTAGAAATCTAATTGCTTGTGGGAAGAAGCTGTCATGGAGTCGGCTGGTGTGTGTCCTGATGCTGCGGTACCGCCGGCCTGAGGGTAGCAGTGAGAGCAGCCCATGGCTCGGGTGGCTAGAGTCTCTGATGATCCTCCGAGCTTTCTTCACACACCGCCTGGCATAAATATCCTGGAGGGAGGGAAGCTCACCTCCGATGATACGGCTGGCAGTGCGCACCACCCTTCGCAAGGCTTTGCGGTTACGGCTGGTAGTATTGCCATACCAGGCAGTGATGCAGCCAGTCAGGATGCTCTCGACGGTGCTGGTGTAGAACTGTGTGAGGATGTGGCGGTTCATTCCAAACTTCCTCAGCCGTCTCAGGAAGAAGAGGCGCTGATGAGCCTTCTTCACGACGGCCTCAGTGTGGACGGACCATGTGAGTTCCTCTGTGATGTGGACACCGAGGAACTTGAAGCTGCTGACTCTCTCCACCGGTGCTCCATTGATGGTGATGGGGCTGTGTTCTCTGTCGTTCTTCCTGAAGTCGACCACTAGCTCCTTGGTTTTGCTGATGTTGAGGGAGAGGTTGTTCCTCTGACACCAGTGCGTCAGAGTGAGCACCTCCTCTCTGTAGGCCGTTTCATCGTTGTCGGTGATCAGACCTACGACCGTAGTATCATCAGCAAACTTGATGATGGAATTAGAGCTGTGAGTTGCCACGCAGTCATATGTGTACAAGGAGTACAAGAGTGGGCTGAGAACACAGCCCTGTGGGGCTCCAGTGTTGAGGGTCAGTGATGAGGAGATGTTGCTGCCTATTCTAACCACCTGGCGTCTGTTTGACAGGAAGTCCAGGATCCAGCTGCACAGCAAGCTGTTTAAGCCCAGAGCCCGGAGTTTCACATCAAGCAAGGAGGGCACTATGGTATTGAATGCTGAGCTGTAGTCTACAAATAGCATTCTCACATATGTGTTCCTCTTTTCCAGGTGGGAGAGAGCAGTGTGTATTGTAGATGCAATAGCATCATCAGTGGAGCGGTTATTGCGGTATGCAAACTGCAGTGGGTCCAGTGAGGAAGGTAGAACAGAGCAGATGTAATCTCTGACTAGTCTCTCAAAGCATTTACTGATGATGGGGGTCAGAGCAACAGGGCGCCAGTCATTTAAGCAGGTGATGTTGGTTTGCTTCGGTACAGGTACTATGATGGACGTTTTGAAGCATGTGGGGACTACAGACAAGGAGAGGGACCAATTGAAAATGTCCGTAAAAACACCAGCTAGTTGGTTCGCGCACTTTCTGATGACGCGGCCCGGAATACCGTCTGGACCCGCGGCTTTACGGATGTTCACCCGACGGAAAGATCGGGTTACATCCGCTACAGAGACGGAGAGTGTACTAACCTCTGTAGCTTCAGCCGCGAGAACTCTCTCCGCGAGGGGGATGTTAGTTCCCTCAAATCGAGCATAAAAAGTGTTCAGCTCATCTGGGAGAGAGGCAGTGTTGTTCACTGTGGAGTTTATGTTTCCTTTATAGTCCGTAATGCTATTAATTCCCTTCCACATGCTTCTAGAGTCGGTGGTGTTGAACTGTCCTTCAATCTTGTCCCTGAATTGGCGTTTTGCTGCTCTGATAGTTTTTCGGAGGGCATAACTTGCTTGTTTTTGCTCCTCCGCACTCCCGGAGTTAAAAGCGGAGGTCCGCGCGTTGAGTGCTGCACGAACATCGCCATTAATCCATGGTTTCTGGTTCGGGTAAATCCGTATTGTTTTGATCGGAACAACGTCTTCTACGCACTTCCTGATGAAACAGGTTACGCTGTCAGCATAAGCCTCGATGTCGTCATCAGAGGCCGACCTGAACATCTCCCAGTCCGCGTGATCAAAACAGTCCTGAAGCATAGAGTCTGATTGGTCCGACCAGCACTGGATCGTTTTGAGGGCGGGTGTTTCCTGTTTCAGTTTCTGCCTCTAAGCGGGCAGAAGGAGAACGGAAGAGTGATCCGATTTGCCAAAAGGTGGGCGGGGGAGGGATTTGTAGCCATCCCGGAAAGGGGAGTAGCAATGATGGTGGATTGGTGGTATTTAGGTGCTATTTTCTTAAAGTTGGCTTTGTTAAAGTCCCCGGACACAATGAACGCGGCCTCAGGGTGCGCGGTTTCCTGCTCGCTTATTTCCCCATACAGTTCCTTTAGTGCCCGGTCTGTGTCGGCTTGTGGGGGAATGTACACAGCCGTGATAATGACCGCTGTGAATTCCCTCGGTAGCCAGAATGGTCGACACAGAAGCATGAGAAATTCCAGATCAGGAGAGCAGAAAGACTTGATAGAATGTACGTGCCTCTGATCACACCAGGATTTGTTGATCATAAAACATACACCTCCACCTCTGCTTTTACCTGAGAGGTCTTTAACTCTATCCGCTCGGTGCACTGAGAACCCCACGGTTTCGATGGCCGAGTCTGGAATCTCAGCAGACATCCAAGTTTCTGTAAGGCAGATAATGCAGCAGTCCCTCGTCTCCCGTTGGAAAGAGATCCGCGCTCTCAACTCACAGAGCTTGTTGTCTAGAGACTGAACGTTTGCTAGCAGAATACTGGGAAGCGGGGGTCGATTTGCACGCCGTCTTACTCTGACGAGAACGCCGGCTCTTCTTCCCCTTCTCCGGCTGCGTTTCCGCGGCCAAGCTGCCCAGACAAAGGGCTCCGCTGCCGTGTTTGTAAACAGCGGGGCATCACTGAAGAAATGAAAGTCCGGTTTTCGGTGTTCGATTGCGGAACCAATGTCCAAAAGTGTTTGTATGTCGTACTGAATAAGACAGACAACATCCAAGACAAAAAACAAAAGAACTGTAAACAGAACAAACAAAAAACTACCATGTTGTGACGGAGCTCGCAACGCAGCAGCCATACTCGGCGCCATCTTGAACTTTTGATTTTGAATTCAGGAATTCAGGATTTTGAACTCAGATTTTGAATTAAAATCGAGCTTAGAAAAATTTCTTAACTCGTGATCACGGCCGGTGCTGTCATTTTGACTTTGAATTTGGCAGGGATTAACGTTATAGGCATGTTGGGTAGCTGGTGTAATGACGTTAGCTGCGCAAATGTCCAGTAGGCTAATATCTCGATTTTAATTGGTCCATGTCTGATACGTAACGGAGATGATTACTGGCATAACATATTTAGCCTACGTCCAAAGGCACAGCAGATTTGTGCTTTTTGCCGTAGGCTACATGTTGAAGAATACAGGATCGAAGTGTGCATGCGCAACATACCGTAAACAAATGCTAGTAAAAGAAAAATGTTAGTAGACAGTAAAAGCACTGCTTATTCTACCATTTGTTTTTTATTTGATTATGCGTAACTGCTACATTTGTCATCATAACGTCTAAACATCCGGAATAACACACATAGGCCTATTGCATATATAAAAAATACGAATAAACAGTAAAAAACAATTTTGGCAGGTTAGTGCCTAGTTTGCCTACCCAGACCGCACGTCACTGAAACTTGTCAAAGTGTGCAGCCTCTCTCTGCTCAACCCGTAAGTAAATCCATCGATCTGTCTAGTGGTAGACCTTTTGCCAAGCGTGTCAGAGGTTACGGGTTCTAATCCGCATTCGGCATGTTGTTGTTTTTTCTCTCATCAAAACTAAATATGTTCATCAGTGGTTACAGTCTATATCAAGCAGGGACACGTTTGTGTGTATTTTATTTTGAGATTCCACCGGAATGTATATAGTGAGTCTCCACAACGGCGATAGATTGAAGAGCGCGTCCGAATGAAGACTGCGCGAGCCTGACTGTATCCATGACACTGATTGCCGCAACAACGAGCGCTCAGCTTGAGTTCAAAAACAACACATTTTAGCGCCAGATCTCTTATTTAATAGAGGATTAAATGAATGCTAGTTAACTGGATGTGGTTTATTTATTTGTATTAGGTACCGTGGCGCCTCAATGTTTCAAAAAGTGGTGGTTACAAAATGACTCATGAAGAAATCTGGTGGGGACGCGCACCCACCGTCCCCACCGAAATCGACGCCTATGGGCGTGACCTCAGTCTATAATAGTTCCCGAAATTGCCATTATAGCAGATTTTACTCCTTCAGCAACAAACTTCACGTCTCTGACCATTACGGCCGTTCACACCGCAAGCATGAGCGGCGCGTGAGCAGCACGTCAGCGCAATTACATCGTCACTGAAGCTGCAGACGCGCGCGAGTATTCACACTGGAAGCGTTTGTACAGCGTCACAACAGCGGCTCCCAGGCTACACATAACGGCCGTTTCACACCGCAAGCGTCAGCGGCGCGTGAGCAGCGCGTATTTTTTTCGGCGTGCATGTTAACTGTCTGGGGTCCTTCGGTCCAAATGGACCCGACGCATTTAAATATTGTTTTTTTTTAAATCATAGCTTCATCGGAATGGTCTGAAATTTGGTGACTTTTTTGGTACTTGGTATATGAACATCCAAAAAAATTGGGGACAGGATTTGAATAATCTAAGCGGTTGTAAAAAAAAAATTGTCACACTCAGGACCTTCGGGTCCAAATGGACCCGGATAGGAAATGAATGGCAAATTGGCAAAAATGTGAAAATTCCGAGTTTTTTTGTGCGTACAATCTACAAATCAGCCACGATCCAGAAAAAAAGCACACAACAGTGAAGGGGTGAATCTATAAAACATCAAGAGTGCAAAACATCCACATCCACACACACACACACACACACACACACACACACACACACACACACACACACACACACACAAACACACGTTTATACATAAACAAACCAATAAATTCAGATTACCTATGTGTTTTGCATTTTTAAAATGCTCAGTTTTTCCACCAGATGGCATCCATCTCATTTCAAAAATTGCTTTCATGAGGTCTAGGCTTGACTCTAAAATGAAATACAGTTTTAAAAAAATAAAAAAAAATATTTAAAAAAAATAATAATTTTCTATTATATTCAATGGGGGGGAAACTGGGGGGAAATGGGTCATATTTATTGCATAAATATTAATTATAAATCATAAATTCTCAAAACACCAAAAAAGAAAAGAAAAAATATTATAAAAAACAAGTAAAAAAAAAATTATGATTTTCTTTTAATAAATATGAATCCCACCCTTCCGGCACATTTGGACCCGAAGGTCCTGAGTGTGACTCTGAAATGAAGGACCCCAGAGTCAATGAGGGCGTTCACACCGCGAGCAGGAGCAGCGCGTGAGCGTCAAGCAGGAGCGTCTCGTGAGCAGCAGTGAAGCGGGGGTTTCGGCCTTGAGTCTATTTTTGCTGCGCTGCTCACGCTGTCAGATGTCAGAAAAGGAAATGAAGACTAACATAAAGAAAATAAAATTTTATAGAAAATGTACCCATTAAACTTGTTTTTAATTATTCAGTTTGGGCTTTGAACAAATGTGTTTATGACCAACTTCTAAAAACAAATTTTACAAAAGTCATTGTAAAGAAATGCTTGCTTATATGTAGCCTGGGAGCCGCTGTTGTGACGGCTTTACAAACGCTTCCAGTGTGAATACTCGCGCGCGTCTGCAGCTGCAGTGACGATGTAGTTGCGCTGACGTGCTGCTCACACGCCGCTCATGCTTGCGGTGTGAAACGGCCGTTATTGAGCCTTCGCCGTCGAACAAGCCTTCAGCCTGAGCCCGCGCCATTGGATCTGCAGTTGCCGCAGCGCAGCCTATGAGCGAGCCAGACGTTCATGTTCTAGCTGTGCAGCTGCAAATGCGCTTTGCATAAAGGCTTCAGTAAATTGAGGAAAAGGAGTTCCCCCACTGCGTATAGCTACACAATACGAAGTGACCGTTCGAAAGGGAACTTTTTCGTCAGTTTAACAACTGTTTCGAATAAATACCTAGGGTTTTGTTTATTTTCTTCTAATAGGGTTGAAAAATAGGGTTGCCACCCGTCCCTTAAAATACGGAATTGTCCCATATTTGTGAAATAAACAGCGCGTCCCGTTTTGAATCAATACGGGACGCGGTTTTTCCCGTATTTCCGAGTTGTCTTAAACGCATCATCCCATGCAAATCATTCCACCCGCTTCTGTGAAAACTCGTCCTTATCTACCCTTGATCGGGTAATAGCCTACTCGCTGCCATTGTTGGTTTGATTGATTTGTTTAATACTACCAGGTTCAGGGCCAATCAGAGTCAGAGGAGGGCGGGTCTTTTGGCAGAGAGTTGATAGCAATACTAGAGCTCAGAAAAATCAAAGCACCGTCTCACAGTTCTTCTCCCGAAGCATATAGTGTATTGACAGTTTTTTAATCAGCTCAATAATGTTCTGATTGATTATGTTTTCATATTCTGCCTATGCCCATTTGTTAAGAAATAATGTTACAATGTAAATGAATTATATTCATACATTATGGTATGATTTGTTTATTATGGTTAAGGTACACAGTCAAAGACATGCATTTTTTAAATAAGAAATAAGAGAGAGAATAAAAATGTGCATATGGGAAGAAAATAACTTATGCTTAACAAATCTAGAGAATTTCATCCTTTAATACTATAGAATTAACAATAGGTCTGAATACATAAATAAATACATACATAAATAGATTTTCTTACCAATTATAAAAATAGTGTTATAATAAAATTTAGAAATGTTTGTAGATTATAGGTTATTTATGTGTGGTATCACCATTTGGATGGTTTTACATGTTTGAAAGACAAACAGCTACCCAGTGCTGCACGGAGTGACAGAAGTACACTTATAAAAAAGTAGGCCTAACATAGTCCAATACTGCACAGTACTACTTCTGGTCTATTGTTGTTTTTGATGTTCAGGATTCTTTGCTAAAGTCTCCTGCACTATATATTTTTTTCCAATCAAATTTAGTATTTGTTTGAGTATCAACGTATTTGTTTAATTTATAGTGAATAAGTTATACAGGGGCGTCACTAGGATTTTCATTTTAGGGGGGCTAACCCCCCAATGAGGGTATGATTTTTTTTTAAATTATAAAAAAGGTAACACTTTAGTTTAGGATCTAATGCTCACTATTAACCAGTTTCATTACCATGCAAATGCAGGGTTTTATAATCACTGTGGTCCCAAATGTGAGGTAGGGCAGATAGGGAGGTTCTGGGTTTCCCCGAGAAAATTTTGATTTCTCTGATCTACATATTTTAAGATGTTTTGAAGGCCAAAAAAATATTGGATGACAGCTTTAAAACCATGTCAGTGGGCAGCCGATTTTTTTTCTCTCCTCATCAGCATCACACTCTTTTTCTCTTTGTTTTTCTCTTGCCCTGTCTCTTCCCATCCTAAGGCTGAGCTTTGACTGATATAAGCTTTAAATTTTTGTCTGTTAGTGAAGAAAGTAAACATAGGGTCAACTGATAGGTTGATTTTTCCTATGAATCATTTTCTCAGACGCGTTTATTTACTGAAAATTTGTAATTACCTAAAAGCTAGGTAATTTTTTTTTTAGGTAATTAAGTTTATTAAATGCATTCACAATATGTAGGCTACACATTCATTATTGATCTTATGTCTGTATTGTCACCCTGTCTGTATTGGCCCTGTATTAGGCATAATCATAGAGGTCCTAAATTTGAGGTTGGTAAGGGGTTCAAATTATTTCTCTGATATGTGCATTTCAAGACGTTTTTAAGACCAAAATTATTTGTCAATACCTGCTCTCTCCTCATCTCCATCACTCTTTCTTTTTTTTCTCAGTCTCTTCATCCCTTTCTCTTCCCCTCCTAAAGCTGAGCTTTTTTAATTTACTAAAGGCGATAATTTGTATTATATTCTTAATATGTACACATTCATTATTAATCTTGTGCCTAACATGATGAAAACGGCTTTGTTAATGTTTCTTGTCCCCTCATAATGACAGTAAACTAATTATTAGGCCTATTACATAAGACAAGTTATATAGGGCTATTTTCAGTTCAAAATGGCGAAATTAGACAAAACTATATTAGTTTGCCTGATTATTTTTTGTCATTCGTTTAACATTTATGAGCTAAACAAATGTCAAATATGAATGGTTAAGTTTAGCTACTTACATCTTATCTCGCACTTGACCGAACGCGTGGAGTTGCACTGTTAAAATTCGCACTCAGCAGCGTGTGTGAACATAAAGCCCGCCTACTTTGATTTGATTGGTCATCTCAAATATTCTGACATTGACGAGCAGTGACAGAACCAATGCGGCTCAGATAAACACACACACACACACACACACACACACACACACACCACCTGTGTCCTCTGTTTCTTATGTCCTCTCTGCTCGGCGCCGCTGCGGATTGAAGATGAAGATCCCGCTGAATCTGATTATAACAAGACTGAAGCGAACACGAATTTGTGTAGCCTACATTAATCACAAATTTTGAAAAAGCCCCCCTAAAAAGGGCCTTGCGACGCCCCTGAAGTTATGGATCTGTTAATTTAATAAGTTAATAAAGTATGGTTAACATCTCACATACATCTCCAAGGAAAGGCCATTTTTTTGTGGTCTCATTGTCACACTTTGTTAACGTTGTTTGTGATAAAGAGTGAATGCATCTATCCACACTGATTTCAATAGCAGATAGCTTATTATAATGACCATTGGTACTGATCTTATTACTTTCCTGAAAATATGTTTTGAGTTATGATATACCAACATTGGCATACCGTCGGGCCTGTGGTCATTGTGGCCCCGAGGGCTTTGGCCCCCGCTGCGGCAGGCGTCCCTGATTTTTTTGTATTGAAGGTGGCAACCCTATATCTGTATGCAATAGAGCTCTCCTTCCATGAAATGCGAAATACCTCTAGTTTTGTTTTCTTCCAGTTTCGCTCCATTTTTCTGGCTGCTCTCTTAACTGTACATTCACACCGCAGCCGACGAGAGCGGCAAAATTCGCTCTCGCCGCCCTGCCAGCGACGCCGTGGAAAGATTCGTGGACGCTCTGATGCTCTGACGTAGATCGAACGCTTGGTCTTTTTTACAACTGTATTTAAAGGGGCCACAAAGCAAACAAGCATGTCGATCGTTATTTTTGCAGAAAATTTATCGATGGAAAAACAATTATAGTGACATGTTTGCTAATGATAAACAAATTAAAAGCCATTTGTGTGGTGTGGCTTTTGTGTTCATGGTTAAGTGCTATTATAATTTGCATTCCCGCTGAAAAACAAGCGTTCTAGCGCGAAAATATTGCCTATAAATACTAGTGTTGCGCGCCTTATCAAATTCAAATGATCAACCTCCTCAATTTTGCTTGGGAACTAATGTGGTCGGAACCAAAGTTTACAGGACTGCGTTCTCTGGACTCCTCTCAAACGGAGCACTTCTATATTCCGATTGGTTGCCGCCGGTTGCCCCCGAACCGTGTCATTGCTTATTACAATAAAGTTGACCTGACTTCAACTCTCCTCGCCGCTCTCACCGTCCAAGACGCGCCGCACCGCTCTCGCCGGAGCTCAGGCCTCCTCTAATTGACAATGAATGACTTCCGGCCACTTTGACGCTCTCGCCGGCGGCGGTGTGAACGCACAGTAAGGGCCTGAGTGTGCTCGTTGTACCACGGCGGAGGACTATTTTGTTTGATCTTCTTTAAGCGCAATTGTAACGGTCACCAGCTGGAGTGCTCTTGAGAGACACCAGAGGGCACTCTACACCAGATGATCATGTTTCACACACAAACTACATTTCCCATAACTCACTGCCCGGACTCATCAGCACTCATCTCAATCACCTGTTTCTCATCATCTTGTTTAGTTCACACCATAAATACCTGGTTTTCACATTCACTTATTGCGAAGTTGTACTGTGTAAAGACTCAGGGGCGGATCTAATCCGTGGGGGATTTGCATATCATAATTAATAATTGGTAATTAATAATTATTCATACATGTTTGGATTAGATCAGTCTTACATGTTAATAAATCTCCTGATAAGGGATGATATGTCATTTTACCTGCATGCATGCGTATCCTTGCAATTAACCACAAGTTGATTGTAATTAATTACACGGACCACGTCCTACGAAACAGGCAAAATTAATTAGCTCAATTGTCTGAATAATATTTGTGGGGATCCACAATATCATCCTACTTTATAGGATTTCAGGAAAAGCAATTCTGTGGCCACAAGAATTGGGTTTCCTGCCCTATAAACAAATACTCTTTAAAGTATCTTTAATTTGTAAGCTTGTAGCTAAAGGTCTTTCACTTAAGGGACTTGAAAATGAGCAAAGAGCCAGTAAACAATCAACATGAATATAATGAATTTAATACGGCAGAACTACTTATGTATTTACTACGGTTACATGGGATATATGTATTTACAAACATAATAAACAAACAAAACACGATAAGGCATCGATGAACGAGAAATGCATAGAGTGTGGACAATGGAAACACGTGTGAGAGGGGGAGAGGGAGAGAGAGAGAGAGAGAGAGAGAGAGAGAGAGAGAGAGCATTGGCAACATTCACCCTGACAGTCCCCTGTCTGTAACAACACGAAAACATCATCTTAATGCTTCTTAGAAGCTCTATAAAGAGATATACTTAAGTTTCTGGGTCTCTCTGTGTCGCGGCATTCCTGCGCGGCCCTGTCTGACCGCGTGCGTGAGCGGAGTCCGTTAGGAAGCGTCACGGGGTGCTGCTTGGCGCGCGTGTTGAACGGAGGTTCAAAGTCTTTGGGGTAACATTCCCAAAGGAAAATAGTTCGGCTTAGTTCGTTTCACTTTGTGGAAGTGAACAGAGTCGACTACGGAAAACAAAACTTTGACTAACAAAGAAAAGAAATAAAGATCTCTACGGGGAAATCACGCGGAGTTAACGTTACACAATTCAAAAGAGGTTTCTTCGTCTTTTGTAGGACAAATTTAATACTATGAAACTGTAGTTTTACTTTTAGTTATTAACAATGGCAAAAGGAATGTTAGACATTATTTTGCAGCTGTTAATGTGCTGAAATGGACTCGGCTTTGTGCCTTTAATCAGTCAGCCAGTAGTTCGCATTGCGTTCGCTCACTCGAGGCGCGCGTACAATATTAAATCACAATATAGACATCGATTGAAACTGAATTGCTCAAAAACAAGTTTAAAATGTGCCTAGCATATTCTCCACCAATTATGTAAAGACTCAGGGGCGGATCTAATCCGTGGGGGATTTGCATATCATAATTAATAATTGGTAATTAATAATTATTTATACATGTTTGGATTAGATCAGTCTTACATGTTAATAAATCTCCTGATAAGGGATGATATGTCATTTTACCTGCATGCATGCGTATCCTTGCAATTAACCACAAGTTGATTGTAATTAATTACACGGACCACGTCCTACGAAACAGGCAAAATTAATTAGCTCAATTGTCCGAATAATATTTGTGGGGATCCACAATATCATCTTACTTTATAGGATTTGGAAGCACTGTGGAAGCATTGGAGTCATTCAGGTTCCTGGGCACTATCATCTCTCAGGACCTGAAGTGGGACAATCACATTGACTCCACTGTGAAAAAGGCCCAGCAGAGACTGTACTTCCTTCGCCAGCTGAGGAAGTTCAACCTGCCACAGGATCTGCTGATTCAGTTCTACTCAGCCGTCATTGAGTCTGTCTTGAGCGCTTCCATCACTGTCTGGTTTGGTTCAGCTACCAAATCAGACATCAGGAGACTACAACGGACAGTCCGGACTGCGGAGATGATCATTGGTGCCCCCCTGCCATCCCTCCAGGACCTGTACTCTTCCAGAGTGAGGAAGAGAGCAGGTAAAATCATCACAGACTCCACTCACCCTGGACACCACCTGTTTGAACTGTTACCGTCAAGACGGAGACTCAGATCACTGGCCACAAGAACATCTCGGCACAGGAACAGTTTCTTCCCACAGGCCATTTCTCTCCTGAACAGTTAACACTCCTCCCAAGGCATATGCCTGTAAGTGCAATACTCCCACTGTTTAGTGCAATATCCTACAACTCAGGTGATACTTATATGTAGATTTATTTATTTATAATATTCAAAACACTGTAAATAGGTTCATAATCTGTAAATCTGAAAATGTCTATTCTGACTAAACCCAACTGTGATAGTTTTATTCTCATATATTTATATTTTTATTTTTTATTCTTATAATTTGTAGTATTATGTTTCATTTTGTATTTGTATTTGTATTTGTATATGTCCACTGGAAGCCTCAGTACCAAAACAAATTCCTTGTGTGTGCAAGCACACTTGGCAATAAAGCTCTTTCTGATTCTGATTTCAGGAAAAGCAATTCTGTGGCCACAAGAATTTGGTTTCCTGCCCTATAAACAAATACTCTTAAAAGTATCTTTAATTTGTAAGCTTGTAGCTAAAGGTCTTTCACTTAAGGGACTTGAAAATGAGCAAAGAGCCAGTAAACAATCAACATGAATATAATGAATTTAATACGGCAGAACTACTTATGTATTTACTACGGTTACATGGGATATATGTATTTACAAACATAATAAACAAACAAAACACGATAAGGCATCGATGAACGAGAAATGCATAGAGTGTGGACAATGGAAACACGTGTGAGAGGGGGAGAGGGAGAGAGAGAGAGAGAGAGAGAGCATTGGCAACATTCAACCTGACAGTCCCCTGTGCGTCTCTCGTCACGTGGGCGTTTCTCCTTCAAAACGAGCGCGCGCTCGTTTAAAGGTCCCTTGTAGATGGATTTGCTGAAGAGATATGTCACGCGGTGTTCTTTTCACACGTCGATTGGAATTAAACACGGAGACTTATCTAAGACTGAAAAACACAAACTAGACTAGAAACAAATAAAAGAAAGGCGACGAGCTCGCCCGGAGGCGAGACGTTACATTATGACACGAGGACAAGAGGGTAAGAGAGGGATAAACTGGTATTCAGTCCTTTTGAAGACCTGACGTTTCCGCCTTCTTTTGGAAGAGGGTCCAATCAGGAGCTGTCCCTTTGGAGGGAGATTTTATGACCCTTTGTGTTATAACCAGGCATTTAAATCTCTAGTTTCATTGGGTGTTTAAGAGAAGAATCTTCACAATTCTTATAATACTAATGTGTCACAAAGTTTAGCAAAATATAATGTCAATTAACAAATGGGGAATGAAGATTGGAGTTTATCGAGACCAAACTTCCCACAAATGGATTTGGTTAAACATTAGTTGGCAAAGTTTAAAACATTATCGCATTAGAGTTGTCGAGAAACATAGACCAAACCACAAAAAGGCAACTCATGAAATAGGGAACTTAGATACATTGTTCATACAATTCTCAAGTGGATATATAATAGCATATATATATATATATATATATATATGAATACAGGATTAATTTCTCCTCCTTGGTTAGAATTTAGAGAGAGCCACAGTTCTGTGAACATTCCTTTGGGTCGTAAATGCTGTTATCTAAGAACACCAGTGATGTTAGTTTTGGTCTCTTTTCACTCCAAAGATGGAAAACATAGTAAACTATATTTTACTGGATATTATGTTATGAGGTTGCAGGATAGACGAACCCAAAAGCAGACTGAATGCACTACACACAATTTATTGTGGACAAAACAGAAAACAAAAACCCACGAGGGGGCAAAACAGGACTGGAGCAGAGTACAACTAAACTAAGACACGATGACAAACAAGATACAGACTTGACAAACAAACTCACAATAAATGAACAGGTTTTCAGGTCAAATACTCACAGGGATATACACGCAAAGTTAGACAATGTACCGACCCAGGACAGCAAACACAAGGGGATTAAATAGGGAGACACTAATGACAAAGACAGGTGAAGCTGACTAGACAAGGACAGGTGAAACAGACTAGACAATAATGACGAGACAAGGATAACAAGGGGGCGGGGTAACATAACGAGACAACACAAGCACATGGCTCAAAACACAAGACCATGTGCTTGCACACAAAACATGGGTCTGTCATGATCCTGCCTCAAGACTAGAGAAATGAAATGACAAGAGGGCAGAATCATGACATATTACTGTACGTATTCTGATTGATCACACCGAAAGCATTCTGGAGGTGTCCAGAACTATGTGTACAAGTTATGGGAATAGACAGTTATATTTAAAATGCATAATGAAGGTATTTATAATTCACTTTAAGCTACGATAAAATCATAGTCATTCCAATGTGACATGGGCAAATGGACACATTGAATATATCTGGTTAAATGTCTAAAAAGAGAAGTTTCTTTCTCTTTAGAATCACCTTCTTTGGGACATTCCAGTCAGTCATAAAAATGTCTCGTAACTGGACACCACGCTCTTTCCTGAGCGGGCTTCACTTCTGGGGGATGCGTGTGTGGGTGTGTGTGTGTGTGTGTATGTTAATTTACATCCAGGCTTTTTGGGCCTGAAGGCTTTGGGATTTTAGCTAGGATGTATTTAGTTATTCAGATTCACCCCTCGCCCAGTCCTTACAACTGTATGTCTGCATTTCTGAGTGTTTTCCCATGTTTGTTTTCTGTTTTTGACTACGGATTGTTCTTGGACTCTGATTATTGCTGCCTGCCCTGACCTCTGCCTGTTTCTTGGTTTCTCTCTATGTATTCTCCATTGTCCTGTCTGCTGTTTCTTGACCCTGCCTGTATTACTATTCTTGAATAAAGCTGCTTTTGGATCTTCACCTTCAAGTCTCGGAGCAGTTCGTAACAGCAATGGAGCAACTGTGTCTAAAGTGCTGGAAAAGAGATAATTAAAAGTTTCTGTCGCAATATCGAGTTTTGCTAAGCTATCTGAGATGCTGAGATGATGAACTTCTCACGTCTCTTTCCCTATATAGGTGCATATCATACACTTGTCAAAATGAAACATTAAAAATCATTTCGTCAAATTCTGTTAGTCCCATCCATGATGTTGTCTTTACAACGCAAGGTAATTTGCATGTTTGTGGAGCTGAATTTGAAAATGGCGAAGTATAACATTATGAATATCCCATAATGTTCTGCAGCAAGAAACTAAGGCTAGCAATGCATCCGGGTGATTCCTTTATGCTTTCTGTACACCTAAAGACTTTGAAAAGATTTAGAAAAGACTTTATAAGATTATCAGCTCACATCTAAAGACTTGGGTTCACAGTTTTTAGTCTCAGACTAAAGACTTGCGATAATATCAAACATGTTTGATATGAAAGACTAGAGAAAGACTGGCATAAATCGGGTCGCCGACTGCAGATTATCACCTCACATTTAACGATCGAGACGACGGGAGCGCGCCGAGACTCCAGTAAGATTCCTAAAGACTGCCGGTCTTTAGTCTGGGACTGTGAAAATCCTTTGGTGTACGCCCGGCATTAATGCAAACTGATAGAGACACTTGATTATGTTGAGATTATCCTCTTTTTTAACCAGAATTTCCATTGTTTCAGACCAATATTGCAGGAGGATATGTAGAGGTAAATACAAATATTTTCTCAATGTTTATAGTTAAAAAAGAGCCATTTTATTGTTTTTTCATCCACTGTAAAAAAAAAAAAAAAAGATAAGTCATGGTAATATATGTTATTACATTACTTTTGTAACGAAGGATGACCTCTTCAGGCAGCTAAAACAGGTTGCTTAGGAATCAGGCAAATCAGGAGCAGCACTGCGCTCTGCGGCTCACGGAAGAAGACAGCTTAAAGGGATAGTTTACCCAAAAATGAAAATTCTGTCCGTATTTACTCACCCTCATGTTGTTCCAACCTCGTAAGACCTTCGTTCATCTTCGGAACACAAATTAAGATATTTTTGATGAAACCTGAGAGCTGGATCACTCCTCCATAGGCTTCCTAAGGGATTGAAGCTTGCCAGCCCCTAAAAGTTATTAAAGATATTGTTAAAATAGTCCAAGTGACTACAGTGACTCAATCTTAAGTTTATCAAACGACGAGAATGCTTTTTGTACAGCTGCTCATGTGCATTTGTTATTATAGGAGCCGGCCAACTTTATCGTGTGGAGCTATGTCTACTGAGGTGGGTAATATGTCATACACATTGAGGCTGGCGTGTGTGTGTTTATGTCGAATTGCCGCAAAGCAGTTTGTGTTTCTTGCTCGTTCTCGCTTCTCATGAGACTTCTTATTTACAACTTACCGGGACGTTAGTCCCCATGTTGCAAGGTTGGTTTTCCACCTGGGAACGTTGGGCGAAGCGGGGAAAGTCACCATTCTCACCAGAACAGGTTATTAAACCATCCAAATGATTTCTAAACGGTTTTATTAAGTTGAAATAGTTGCCGAATGCCCCTTTAATTGTTGAGAACGTCCTGGTTGCGTATGCCACCGTTCCTCCTTCAGGGAACGGTGGGTTGCATACGCAACCAGGACGTTCCCTTTCAGTCGATAACGTCGGACGTAGTCGCCGCCGACTGAAATGGGATCAACCATTGAACACGCCACTAACGCTGCCACCTTCCAGTGCCTAAACCAAAGCCTCCTGATGCCCCCGCAAACTTAAGGCGGGGAAGGACAGGGCTTAGGCCAGGGAAGTCACTGCTGTTCCTACAGGACCACTGGGAAAGCGTTCCCCGTACGTTGGAAGGAAGGGACGCTGCGGAAGCCACATCCAACCCGAGGGAGGTAATGTGGAGAATACACATATGAACTGGGCGGAAACCGGGCAGTCTAACATATGGAATGTCACTGGGGTGGCTCCAGCCTAAGACGGGGGGAGACACACCGGACAGTGACGGCAGAGAGACTCTGCCGAGGGAAGACACGGGCTCACCGCAGGGAGCCGTATCGTGGAAGAATACACATATGGGGTCACCGAAGGGACCGCAACATATGGACCCAGCCTAACACAGGTTCCACACTGCTTACGAGTGGTAGGCCTAACACCAGATGTTCCGCACGTCCGACGTCGGAGGGGTGTGGAGGAACTCAACAGGGTTCAATTTTAAGGGAACTCAACTGGAGTAGAAAGGCGCACGTATCCAGTCCATAGGAGGGGAATGGCGCAGCAAGCCGACACTTGAACCGGGCTCACGGTGAAACTGGCTTCATGAGAAGGGAGCCCACGGGAAGCAGCTGTTCAACTAGGTGTCGTCCAGCCCCCAACTCTAGAATCTGTTTAGCAAAGTATATCGTCAACGCCCAGGCGGAGCACTTTACACTCATCATAGAGGAGCTCAACACCTAAGTGGACATGTTGCATCTCGGACCTTTGCCGAAATGAAGGCAAGCACTAAGTGCAACTTTGCATGGAAACAGCCTTCCCTCTCTGCTGAATTCCAACAGATATTTGAAGAGCTGGTCTGAGGTCTATGACTTGCATTCTGTACACGTCCAAGCGAACGGACAGAGAAGCCAGGGCTGGATCTGCCTCCTCCAGGGCAGCGCTTGCAGGCTCACCACCTGCTCCTATTACGGGAGAGGTAGGAACCTTGGGCACCATCCGAGCCGGGGTCTCAGCTTGTGAGAGTTAGCCGGCCCAGACCCCAGGCACAATACGTTGACCGAAAGCGAGCAAGTCCCTACCTTCTAGTAGAGACCACGCGAGCAGGAGAACTGATATAACAGAATTTTTAACTCACTGCCTGCAGTGGCTCAGGGGCGGTCTCTGCAGTGCAGTGGCACCAGGGACAAGGCCCAAGAGGATAAAGAGGGACACAAGGATTTACAAGACCTTGCTCCTCAGGAACCTGACGATCAGAACGTGCTTCTGCATACTTCTGCAACACGATGAGCGTCGTTTAAACACCGAGGCAACATCATTTTGAGGGTGAAGGAAAACAGCCTACTGCAACCCATTTTGCAGTAAAGAGAGCACTGAAGTGATCGAAAGCTTTTCAGGATCTCCTCTGGAGAGAAGACGCACTCAACGACTAGGTTCCACTTCCAAAGGCGTAAGCACGCTACCCCATTCTAGGGGGTGCTCGCAGAAGTGATGGTAACTATCACACATTCTTGTGATAGCCACCTGAACCTCCGCGTTCAGATGTAAGACCGCCCGGAATCCCCGGGGGAAGAACGCGTGTGCCATCGTGCCCCGCCCCCGAAGAGTTTTCCGGGGAAGTCAGGAAGGCTGTTGATGGGAGCCAGGTCTAGTTGGGCCAATAAGGGGCAACTATGAAGACCTGTTCCTCTCCTGACTTGGCACGTAGGTGCAAGTGACGGGCGCAAAAGACAGGAGCATTGCTCAACACAACATGTGAAGATCACTGGGCTTCAGGAGCGTTTTCTGCTCAGCACTTGGGTGTGACAAGTTCACTGAGCTTCAGGAGCATTCCTGCTCAACACCTGAGTGTGATAAACTCACCGAGCTTCAGGAGCATTTCTGCTCAACACTTGAGTACGAAGAACCTCACTGAGCGACAGGAGCATTTCTGCTCAGCACTTGAGTGTGACAAGTTCACTGAACTTCAGGAGCATTCCTGCTCAACACCTGAGTGTGATAAACTCACTGAGCTTCAGGAGCATTTCTGCTCAACACTTGAGTGCGAAGAGTTTCACTGAACGACAGGAGCATTTCTGCTCAGCACTTGAGTGTGACAAGTTCACTGAGCTTCAGGAGCATTACTGCTCAACACCTGAGTGTGATAAACTCACTGAGCTTCAGGAGCATTTCTGCTCAACACTTGAGTGCGAGGAACTTCACTGAGCACCAGGAGCATTTCTGCTCAGCACTGCGTGTGATGATTTCACTGAGCTACCTGTGATGGACTCACTGAGCTACAGGAGCATTGCTGCTCAACACCTGAGTGCGATGAACTTCACTGAGTTTCAGGAGCAACTCTGCTCAACATGAAGTGTGATGATCTCACTGACTTGAACAGGCGCAAGGCGACCCTGAGTCGCAGTCACTTCTTAGAAGGCTCACTGGGGTTACACGTATTCTGCGGGCCCCCGGGGCAGCTGAGACCCAGTGTTTGTCCAAGGGTAGTCCGCTCGGTTTACCCAAACACTGGCGGAAAAATAAAACCGGGGGGGCAATTGAGCGGCCCCGGAATGGTCAAGACCCAGCGAACCCAGGGGATGGAGTCTCCACTTGCCCTGGCTATAACTGTCGTGAGGCTCGATGGCGGCACGATTGAGTAAGCGGGAGGAGTGGAACAAGGCGCCCTCAGAAGCGTCTGACTCCAAGGAGGAGGTGACGGGAGAGTTTGTGACACCCGCAATGTCTAACAACTCGAGGCACGAATGCCCGTGTAGTCGGGGGTCGCCCAGGCCCCAGTTAAAACACGCCCTTTGTACATGGCCCCTCTGCTGAGGAGGGTTTGGCAGCAGACCGGGATGAACTATAGTCACACAGGGTGAGCTGCTCTGCCACGGTCACCTCGGGACTCGATCGTAAAGCTAGCGCTGAAGCGGTCACATACGGAGGAAGCCAAAGGCTGCGGCTATCGTATACCCCAGGAGCCTCTGAATCTTTTCAGTGGGACCCTTTCTCACTTCAACACCAGCTGAACACATTCTCACTGGAGAGACGTGTTGGACCGAGTACCTCTCCAAAACTGAAAAAGAGATACTCAGCCCGTGGGCGAGATTACTCTCTTCCAGTTGACCTGAAGACCCAACGGGCTCTGGAGCACTCGAGGGGAAGGACACTACGTGTCTTTCAGGTCAAAGCTGCAGACCAATCTTGGGCCAAGATGGTCACGACTCACCACCTAGTAGCACGAAGGACGAGTCCTCGCCTGGTCTTCGTACCGGCTGGAGGGCGGCTATATTAAATCCTTCGCCAGCAGGATAAGACAAACACGCCCAAGTCAGGAGCACTGCTCAACACTCGGTGTGATGAATATCACTGAATTTTCAGGAGCACGTCTGCTCAACACCTAGTGTGATGACTATCACTGACTTGAGCGGGGTAGCCGAGCCTGAGGTGGGGCAGCAAAGTAGAGAGAGTGGTGTTAGTGTGCTGTGCAACACTTACCTGTCTCCACAAGCGGCAGGGGGCGCGTGAGAAGGCGGATGACCGGGTCCTCGAACGCACCAAGCTGCCTGCTGGCGACCAAGGGGGAGCTGAGGGGTGTAAGGCTATACAGGGTCACACCCGCCAGACTGGCCCTCTTGGGACCCAGGAACAGATGAAATTGCTCTCTCTTTGAAGTGTGGGTACCGCTTGCTCCGCTTTTTTTTTTTTTTTTTAGGGAGCCAGCGGCGGAACAGACACACACACAAACAAAGGCTCCACCCGGCCCTCACCCGGGGGAGGGAGTGATCGTGCCACTCCAAGAGCATCTCATCCACTCCTGGGCGGCCCGCTCCGGAATGCTTTCGCTGTCGCTTGCCACCTGGCTTGGCAGCGCCTGGAGCGGGCTGGGCGTCTCTACTGCGGCCGGCTCCATGCTGAGGCCTGGGTGGAGGCTGCTGCGGAGGGCCAGCAGGAGCGGCGGCCGGAGAACGCCCACGGCGACGAGCAGGCGGAGGAGCTGCCACCGGCGGCGGGTGGAGGCAGCAGCTGGCCACCGGGGCAGGATGTGCCGGATGACCTCCGTCTGCGCTTGAGCGGCAGAGAACTGTTTGATGCAGTTCTCCACCGCGTCGCCAACCAGCCCAACCTGGGAAATTGGGGAGACCAGGAACCGAACCTTGTCCGCATCCGCCATACCAACCAGGCTGAGCCAACGAAGGCGCTACTGGACCACCAAGGTGGACATCGCCAGACCGATCACGCACGCTACGACACCCGTACCCCGGAGGGTGAGGTCGGATGCAGTGCGGTGCTCACCTATGAGCGCACGGTCTGGATTACCCTCGTACATGCCATGGGTGCCCTAGCCTGCAGCAACGCCATGGCACGCAAGAGGAAGGGGCTTGCCCACAGGCTTTGTAAGCTCTGCCCGTCGGAACAGACGAAACTCACAGGCCTTAGGGGGGAGACGAGGATCCCCCCGAAAGGCAGCGGCCGCCGGACACAGGTGCACCTGTGTCGACAGACCGCTCCAATGGAGGGACACCTCGCAACCCTTCACCGTTCCTCCATCAAGGGTAATGAGGGGGAAAAGCTATTCAGGCAGTTTCTGGCAGAGAAAGATGCTGTTCACCACCTGATAAGCTCTCCATGCATTTCGGGAAAGAAAGGCACTGGGGCGGCGAGCTGAGAACCAGCGCGGCCCGCCCCAAGATACCAAACTCCAGATTCCAACCGAGACTGAACGGGACACGGTGGAGTTTCCACTCGAGCCCGGCAGCCTCGGCGGCCCGTTTCAGCATAGCTGATAATTCTGGATCCGGCTCGGGCAACATTGAACTCCCGGAGGGAGACAATGCAGCCGAGTCATCATCTCTAGAAGTCAGCTCACCCTCCGATGCTGCAATCTGCGTCCTGTCCTCCAGGGGAGCCCCGAGTGAAACCGCTGGCCCACCCATTACAGATGGACCAGCAGACAACACAGGAGGCTCCAGTGGTTGCAGTGGAAGGGAGGAGTGAGGAGCCCACAGGGAATGGTTACCGGGCGGGACATCCAACATTATCCTCCGGTCACCCATCCCACACAGCACCCGAGGGTGGGGCATGGTAATGGGGACTCGCTCTCCGCGAACGAAGGCGAGTCTCGCCCTCAACACTGCGACAGTCATGTTCCCACAGTGAAAACATGAGCTGTCCACAAAAGCTGTCTCAGCGTGCTGTAAGCCAAACACGTGACACAACAGTTGTGACCATCAGAGAGAGACAGGGAACGACCGCACCCAGAAACGCACGGGCGGAATGACATCTTGAAAAAGACGCAAACGCACCCGTGTTGCTCTTTCAGAAAATAGGACCGTCACCAGTGCCGGAGCACACAGGGGAATGACCGCGGCAACACTGAACAGAGAACTGAAACAGTGAAGCACTCACTTTTCCGCCCTCTAACCAGCCATCAACACACACAAACATTTAGAAATTTGTTGCTGTTAAAACAGCAGTTGAGAGCTCAAAGCTCGCGATCACCGCTGCACTCGCGCTGTAGAACACCAGCACTGGGAGAGTCTTCCTGAAGAACACCGACACACTCGCTCGTTGTAGACAACAGCAGTCTCAGAGACATCAAACGATCGTCTCCGAAGCGAAAGGCAACTAGTGCGTGCATCCACTTCCGTATTTATACCCGCGCCGCGGGGGCGGAGTGTGTGATGCGAATCACGCACGCCAATTACATTGGCTCGTTCAATAGTACTCGAAGAAGACAGGCTCTCTAGCGAGATCCCATTTCAGTCGGTGTCGACTACGTCCGACGTTATCGACTGAAAGGGAACGCTGTTAATTAAAGGGTAACTAAACACTAAAACAGTTTTTTTAGTTAATGATATGTAAGAAGAGAGCTTCATGAATGCTGTTCGTTGATTCGAGCAAAGTTTTTGATTTTTGGGTTTAAAGTGTTTTGATTCTACAATATATGGTGTAAAAACGTCTGAGTGCTGCCCTCTTCAGGTTGAACGGTGGCTACTGCAGTTGAATTTTCCTATTGGAAGTTGTGGTACCCTCTGACATCAGGTGTTGCTTTGCAAGCCTTATGCGTTTCAATTAAAATAATGTCTGCTGTTCTTGTACAATGTATAACGTTGTTTATTTAAAGGTGGGGTATGTGATTTGGGAAACGACCGGTAGATTTTGAAAATACACAAGTCAAATGGTCCTACCTTCTTTCCTCCAATGCTCTGGCTCTGACTACACCCATTCGAAGAACATGGACGCGCAATCATGCACGAGCGAAAACTCGGATGCGCGAGAGATTGTAATGACGATTTACTATTAATCATGGAACCGGCTTTACTGACGAGATGCGCATGCGTCACGAGATTTGAGTATGCGCACGAAGGGGGTCACACGTGCTGGGGGGAGGGGGGTATGGTACAACCGTTTGATTGACGAACTTACTGCCCAATGATTCCAGGTGGTCTTGTAAATGTTTGGCTGGAGTTTTTCGAATCCTGCCCGTTCCACAGATGATTGAATTGCTTAATTTTCATTTCAGTGCTTCTAACTAAGTGGCTGCAAGTGGGTTAGGAATAGGATTTCAAGTTATTTTGAAAAAATGGACAAACAAGAGAATCACATACCCCACCTTTAATGAGTAACTCTGCAGCTCATAATTATTTGATGTTCAACTAAATTTAGTATGTTGTATATTGTTGCAGTTAATATGCAGCAAATTAATCTTCGAACAGGGATATAGATATTACTGCATTTTTTAGTTTGTATTTGCTTAATGATAAGTATTTAGTATATCGCTGTATTTAAGTTATACATAACAAAACTATAATTTAATTTCTTGATTGTGTTTGTGTTATTATATACCTGGTAGGCATGTAATAACTATTTGACATTTATATAGAGAGACTAAATTTACTGATCTATGCCTTTATCTCTGTTTTAAGAACCACACGCATTTAAACCTTTATCTCAAACACCTAACTGGAACATCTTGTCTGCATTCTAATCGATGCCCCTTGGAGGCCACAACTTTTAAAGACTATTCAAATTATACAGTCCTTTCCAATCAACAAAACAACTTTAATTGCACAAATAATTTAAGCAATTTCCACTTTCTTTTATAAGTTACACAAGGTTCAACTTGAAATTATTTGTACATGCAATCAATTATACTTAATTTAAAAAAGCAACAGAACTTAAGCTAAGTTGACATAAGTGGAATTTTTTTTACAGTATAGTTTTTATAGGTGTTTTGCTGTTTTGAAACTTTGAACTTTAAACTGTGCTGTTATTTTCCTGGTTATTTGCCATGCAGTTTTCATACTCTATGCTTCCCTGTTTTATGAAGGCCCAGCCCCTTGAAAATATCTGGCCTCGCCCCTGACTGAGACTAGCTGTTTTCACATTCCTGTGTCAGACTGAATAGGGTTTTTGCCAGTTTTGACAAGATAAAGTAACTTAAAAGTAAGTATAAGTTATGTATTTACATTTATAATATATTTTGTAATTGTTTTTATTTTATTTTACAGTCATTATGCCATAATCATAATATGTTTACTTCTGTTTTTCTTTAAAACTTATGATAATTATGTCAGTGCAATAACTATCTGAGGAATCTGTTTTGATTCAATCTAAAAGTATTTTGGAGCGTTTGTAAGAAGAGTTGGCCTATGCTTTAGAAGTACCTGTTATATAAGCTTTTAAATACAGAGACACAAAGTGGACAAAGGCTGGAAAGGATTACCAGGACAAAGTCGACAAAGAAGTCTAGATTATATATCTAGATTATATAAAATGTTTAGGTATGAAGAGAAACATGATTTTTAGCTGATGGTGTGCTCTAAATGCAGTGGCAAGCTCAAAATGAAAGTAGGTTTCTCAATGAACTTCCTGTTTGTGGTTTTCTGCTTCATTCGATTGTGAAAGTAACTTTGGTTTACTATGGTTTCTTTTCGAGAGACGAGGTAGTCTCATTTTAACATGCAGTATTGATGTAGTTTTCAATGAAACTTGACTTTCTTCAATTATTTTATGGTAGTATACCTTTCATTGGAAACATTTATAATCAGGGCTGGACTGGTAATCTGGCATACCGGGCAAATGGGCCGACGTGCTTTTTGGGCCGATAGGCTACATCTCATATTTTTATTATTTTTTTTTTTATTTTTTTTATTTTTACGGCCCATAAAACTCGTACATCGGCAGCCCATTCGTTTTGTTTTGTTTAATTGATGGCGCTGGGTTAGTGCCGATGTAATGCATTGGTCAAAAAAAAATTTCATATTTTTTTCCAATGACAGACCGGCCCATGTAACACGTAGATCAGCGGCCCATTGGTTGTTTTCTTGATTGACACTGGGCTGGCCCAATCACATCTTGAAACACCTCCCCCTTTGTGCTTTGAGTGAGCGTGAGTCTGAGAGATGGAGAAGAAACGATTCGGTTACTAACTTAACCTCGGTTCCCTGAGAGGAGGGAACGAGTATTGCGTAATGCTTACGCTATGGGAAAACTCCTTTTCTCGAGAAATATTGAAGTCTTTATGTAAAACACATTGCAGCTGCACAGCATACAGCAATGAGCGAGGCAGCTCGGTCATTGGCTGTGCTGCGGCAACTTGCACGAACCAATGACGGGGCGACTCTGAACCCGCTTCCAATGAGCGTGCTTCGCGTCCACGCGCGTCAGAGCCCGCCAAGATGGGCGTGGCCAAGGGCTATATATTGGGCGCCCCGTCGTCTGAGTTCTTTAGGTTCAATCGCGTGAAGCAAATTGACCAAGCACAAGCACGGCAGATTACGCAATACTCGTTCCCTCCTCTCAGGGAACCGAGGTTACGTTAGTAACCGAGTCGTTCCCTTTCGAGAGGTCTCTCCTATTGCGTAATGCTTACGCTATGGGAACGCCATGTAAAACGCCGTGCGTGCTGACTTCGCTTCTATTAAGCCGGAGGCCGGTGCCTGAGCTTTTGAGCGAAGTAATTATCCAACGAGCTAGCCGAAGGCGGGCTTTATAAAGGGACAACGTGGAACGGTCCAAAGGGCGTCCAAAGACACACACAAGCACATTTTTATGTACTGTCAAGTATGAAAAATCCTCCACATCAGATGCAAAGATGTGATTCTATGAGGGAGGAGACAATGCTCAGCATGTACACACCCCAGCCTATGCATAGTTAGACCGACAGTATGTTAGAGTGCAATGAGGGGACCTGTAGGTTATAAACCTGATAAATGTGGACGGTGAGGCCCAGCCTGCAGCCGCACAAATATCTTGAATGGGTATCCCACTCGACCACGCCCACGAGGAGGCCATGCCTCTCGTAGAGTGAGCTCTGATGCCCAAGGGGCACTGAAGGCCCTTGGCTTCATAAGCCAGCGCTATAGCATCAACTATCCAGCGCGATATTCTTTGCTTTGACACCGCCAGACCCTTAGTGCGGCCGCCAAAGCATACGAACAACTGCTCTGTCTGTCTGAACAGGGCAGAACGTTCCAAATATACTCTGAGTGCCCTGACCGGGCAGAGTAAATTAGCGTCACTTTCGTCTGCTGGGGACGATAGCGCGGCCAAAGATATCACCTGTGCTCTGAAAGGAGTTGAGAGCACTTTAGGAATATACCTGTGTCTTGGCCTGAGGACAACCCTGTTGTCGTTAGGTCCAAACTCCAGGCAGGTAGCGCTTAATGACAGCGCGTGCAGGTCGCCCACTCTCTTGACCGAGGCGAGAGCCAGCAAGAGAGCAGTTTTGAGCGAGAGCTGTTTAAGGTGCACCGTTCGGAGGGGTTCGAACGGGGCACGCTTAAGTGCGTCCAGGACCGTGGCCAGGTCCCAAATCGGCACCGAGGGGGGGCGTGGGGGATTTATCCTCCTGGCGCCCCTCAGGAAACGAACAACTAGGTAGTTTTTCCCTAGTGTGCGTCCTTCGACCGGTTCATGTGATGCCGCTATGGCAGCCACATATACTTTGAGCGTGGAGGGGGTGCGGCCTGCCTCCAACAGCTCTTGTAAGAAAACGAGCACACTCGGTACTTCGCATGTCTCAGGATTCAGGTTCCTGGACTTGCACCAGTCACTGAACACCTTCCATTTCTGGGCATATAAGCGCCTCGTAGAGGGCGCTCGCGCCTCAGTGATGGTTCTCAACACTCCACTGGGTAGGTTCCCGGGAATCCGTTGAGGGGCCACGCATGGAGGGCCCACAGATCGGGGCGGGGATGGAGGATCGTCCCGTTGGCCTGCCTGAGGAGATCTAGCCTCAGTGGAATCGGCCATGGGGCAGATTGTATCATCTGCATCAGTTCTGGAAACCACGTCTGGTTTTTCCAGAGTGGGGCTACCAGGAGCACTGCACATTTCTCCTCCCTGATCCGACTGATGACCTGAGGTAGCATCGCAACCGGAGGGAAGGCATACAGCGGGCGGCTCGGCCAGACTTGGGCGAGCGCGTCCGTGCTCTTTGAAAAGAAGAGAGGGCAGTGCGTATTTTCCTTGGAGGCAAAGAGGTCGACCTCTGCTCTGCCAAAGGTTTGCCATAACCACTGAATCGTCAGGGGGTGGAGAGACCATTCTCCTGGGAGAACTTTGTCTCTGGACAGCATGTTCGCTCCCTGGTTCAGAACACCTGGCACATGCGCTGCTCTCAGCGAGCGCAGGTTGCGCTGGGACCATAGGAGGAGCTCCCTGGCCATTGAGTGCAGGGAGCTCGATCTGAGTCCACCCTGACGATTTATATGCGAGACTACCGTCATGTTGTCCGTTCGGACTAGGACGTGCTCGTCCTTCAGGTACGGGAGCAGGGCTCTGAGAGCCAAAGCGACCGCTTTCAATTCCAGACAGTTTATATGTAGGCGCTTCTCCGGGTTTGACCACAAGCCGGAGACAGGCCTGCCCTCGTAAAGGGCCCCCCAACCTATTTTGGAGGCATCTGTCGTGATCATTTTTCTCCTTGTGTTTACACCCAAACTCACGCCGGACTGATACCAGTCGACAGCTTTCCAGGGCGTCAGGGCTTTTATGCAGCCGTGATTTGCTCTGATTAAAAAGTGGCCCGAGCGCCACGCGTGGGTGGGGACACGGCTTTTGAGCCAGCGTTGGAGAGGACGCATGTGCACAATCCTAGCTGGAGTACAGCTGATGCTGAGGCCATGAGACCGAGCATCCTCTGAAACCGCTTGACGGGGGCGCGCGTGCCCGCTCTGAACGATGTTGCAAGGCGCCGGATAGTTAGCGCGCGCTCTGATGAGAGGCGCGCCGTCATCTGCACTGAGTCTAGCACTATTCCCAGAAAAGAAATATTCTGGCTGGGGGATTTCTTTGCAAAATTGATTTTTAGACCTAGGCACTCTAGATGACTGATAGTCCAAGACCTGTGTGTCACTAACTGGCTCTCTGATTGTGCTAGTATTAGCCAATCGTCGAGATAATTTAGTATTCGCACTCCCCGCTGTCTCAGGGGGGAAAGTGCTGCATCCATACATTTCGTAAATGTACGGGGTGCCAGTGACAGGCCGAATGGTAGTACTGTGTACTGGTATGACTGTCCCTCGAAAGCGAATCTCAGAAATGGCCTGTGATGAGGCGCTATTGGAATGTGAAAGTAAGCGTCTTTCAGATCCACTGACCGAAACCAATCCCTCGGGCGAACTTGCGCGAGGATATGCTTGGTATTTATCATTCTGAACGAACGAATCATTAAAGCTTTGTTCAGATGTCTGAGATCTAGAATGGGGCGGAGACCGGCATCCTTTTTCGGGACGAGAAAATAGCGGCTGTAAAAACCTGCCTCGCTCATAGAGGGGGGGACTGTTTCTATAGCGCCTTTCTCTATCAGTTTGAGCATCTCGGTGCGTAGAACATGTGAAACATCTTTTCTCACTTTCGTCTCTACCACCGCTGTGAAGCGGGGTGGTCTGCGAGCGAATTGAAGCGAGTAACCGTATTTTATTATGTTCAAAACCCATTTCGGCATGTCGGGGATATTTTCCCAAGCTTTCGCTCGCACAGATATGGGCTGAATGTTGGCCGGGGGCGTGTCGCAGTGACGTATGGCTCCCGCCAGCGAATCGTTCTGTGTTAACACCGAGCTTACAGCTCTCAGCGGCGCGGACGCGCGCTGAGCAGCTCTGCTGAATGCCGAGTGCAGGGGTGCGTGTGAGATTACAGGCACGCTCGCTGTAATGCTCACAGAGTGAGATGGGGAAATGTTTAACACTGTGTGTATAGTGCTTATGGGTGGGGGTGCATAGACTGTGGTAGGCACACGCGCCACTTTCATAAAACTTCCCGCTCGTGGCGGGAGGTTTTTGGCCATATAAACAGTGTTTGTGAGTTGGGGTGTGTGCATAACAGCGGGCACACGCGCTACTCTTATACAACTTCCCGCTTTTACTGGGGAAGTGTTTATAACTGTGGGAACAGTGCTTGTGTGTAGTGGTGCATACGTAACAGTTGGCACACAATCTACATTTATGGGGCGTCCAGCGTGAGCTGGGAAAACATTTGGCACTGCGTTGACAGTTTTGATATGTGGGAATGCGCACTTTGGTGTGGACACGTGACCCTTTAATGACACAGGCAGAAAATAGCTCTTTATGTGATTTCTGTGTGTCGCCGTAAAAACGGCGTTTGTTTGCAGGTGGGCGAGCTGTGTGGCTTGCACATTGGCTGCTGTATAGACATTTCCAGCCGTCTGTAAGGGGACTGGGTAATGCTTTAGACGTTTTGGAGAGAACGGTCCGGCTCTTGCGAGACACGTGCTCTCCCTTTTCCTCCCTGTAGCTAGGAGGACTTACGAGGCTCTGGGTTCAGCACAATCCTGGGCCGAGGTCCCCGTCGCTCGGGCGGTTGCTTCCTGTTGGCAGAGCGCGAGCGGCGTCGAAAATCCGTTTCAGGTTTGGGCTGAGAAACGGGGGGCGCCGTCTTAGCTCGCTGCTGTTGAGGCGGCCGTTGGCGGCTCTGCGATGAGCTAGATCGCTTGGGCAGGAAGTGACGCATAGCCTGTGAGTCCTTACGGGCTTCGGTGAAGCGCTCGGCGAACTCCTTCACCGCTGGTCCAAACAGGCCGTCTTGGGAGATAGGCGCGTTGAGGAAAGACGCCTTATCTGCATCCTTCATATCTGTTAGCGTCAGTCACAGATGGCGCTCAAGGACAGTCAGGTTAGCCATAGCACGGCCGATGGATTGGGCGGTGGCTTTTGTGGCTCGCAGCGCTATGTCAGTGGCGCTACGTAGGTCCTTAAATGCCTCAGGCTCGGGTCCAGACTCGTCCATACTGCGGAGAATTTTGGCTTGAAACACCTGGAGGACAGCCATAGAGTGAAGCGCTGATGCAGCTTGGCCGGCGGTGGCGTATGCGCGACCGGCGAGAGCTGAAGTGGACCGGCAAGGCTTCGAGGGATGAGAAGCTTTAGCTTTCCATCCAGCGTTGGAGGGTGGACACAGATAATTGGCCACAGCCTCCTCGAGGGGTGGAGTCCCCTCATAGCCTCTTTCTTTCGCGCCGTCCACGGAGGAGAGCGACAAAGAAAAAGAAGGCTTCAGGCGAGCGGAGTGCGGGGCTTTCCACGACTTCGTGAGTTCGTCGTGAACTTCCGGGAAGAAGGGGGAGGGTCTTTGTCGAGGGGCCTGTCGGCGCCCCTGCAGGAACGACTCGTCCAGTCGGCTGCGAGCGGGTTCTTCCGGGGAAGACCAATCGAGCCCGTGGTCTTCCACGGCCTTGGAGAGAATGCGGACGATCTCTGAGTCCATGCTGGAGCCCGCTAATGTCGAATGCGCGGGGTCGAAGGACGAGCCCGGCCAGTCGTCGGATGCAGCATCACAGGAAAAACTGTCATCCTTATCTTCGTCATCCCCTGACGCGCCAAACGAGACGAGCCCCATCGCTCCGCTGGAGGGGTGCTGGTCCGCCTGTGTGAACTGGACTGGCGGCGGGGAGTCTTCGGGTGGCGGCTCCGGCAGCCTCTGTGAGCGGCGTTTTTTCTTTCGCGGCTCGACCAGAGGAGATGGCAGCATGGAAGAGGTGGGCTCTTTCGCGGTGAAAACGGCAAAGCGAGCGCGCAGCTCGGTGAGGCCCAGGGCGTCACACTCGGGACATCCGCCTCGAGTAAGGGCAGCCTCTGCGGGGTCCGGTCCCAGGCAGCGGGCGCAAATGATGTGACGATCCCCGTCTTGAAGAGGGCCTCGACACGAAGCGCAGGAAGGCATTTGACGCCTTGAAAAATTGCTCTTTTAGAAAAAGTGTCGCGGGGGCGAACACTGAAAGCTTTGAAAGGATATAGCGATGATGCGCGCCGGATGGCTTAGCAGAAGGGTGATCGAAGGCGGCTGAAGGCGCCGGCGTCCTCGAAGCAGTCCTGCTGTAGGCTTGTCGACGGCGGCGGCGGCGAAAAGACTCCAACAAATCCGGAGGATCAGCGAAGAGAAGGTTCTTTGCTGAAGGAGATTAAATCTAAAGAACTCAGACGACGGGGCGCCCAATATATAGCCCTTGGCCACGCCCATCTTGGCGGGCTCTGACGCGCGTGGACGCGAAGCACGCTCATTGGAAGCGGGTTCAGAGTCGCCCCGTCATTGGTTCGTGCAAGTTGCCGCAGCACAGCCAATGACCGAGCTGCCTCGCTCATGCTGTATGCTGTGCAGCTGCAATGCGTTTTACATAAAGACTTCAATATTTCTCGAGAAAAGGAGTTTTCCCATAGCGTAAGCATTACGCAATAGGAGAGACCTCTCGAAAGGGAACGCAAGGAATGTGCAGAGAAATAGCGTGAAAAATAGATATAGGCCCTTAAAGCAGACGCTGTAAAATGTGTCAAAGTATGTGTTTTCTGCAGCAGCAGGACCTTCATCAGCTCCAGTGGCTGATGAGGAGGATAGTGAGGAGGATCAGGAGAGAGATGAGAAAGTGTAGAGTCTGTGGTAAGCAGAACTACTTTTTAAAACACTTTGGCTATGAGTGTAGGAACCCATTACCTAGTTACGCATTATTTCCACATCTGCATTGTTAACGATTACACCAATTTAGTAGAAGTTTAATGAGACACGTTTGTATCCATGTTTTACGCCAAAATAAAAGCTTGATGCAGTTTCCGTCAAAATAAAAGATCATGTGCTTATCTCTTTCAAGTTTATAAATTAGTACAAAACTAATTATGAAAGTTTTCTTTATTTTTCAGTGCATTTGTTTTACAATATATGGCTATTAGGCTACTATCTTGAGATTAATTATAACTATTATTATGTAGTAGTGTAATATAGTAAATATAGTTTTATACTAAAAGAGTTTTTTTTTCTGTGTTTAATTCGCACACTAAAAATGGGTTGGAGCTTTTAATTTTTAACTCTCAAAGTGCACCAGATTGATGAATTTAACATTAAAATGCACACAATTTCCTTAGGGGGGGGGCATGCCCCCAAACCCCCCTAGAGGGACAGAGGTCCACCCACCACAGTTTTACCAAAGATCCTGTGGGAAACACTGGTATTGCTTTGCCAGTGCAGCTTATAGCTTGTTTTTTGATGCATCAGTGCGGAGTATAGTTCAATTGTATTAATAAATTACAATTTTGTACTTATTTCATCTGTTAACTCTCACTCGTTCCTACTCACTCATTACATGCCATTAGTGGTTTTAATGAATAGGAGTTGAACATATTCAAGGGCGTGCAAAGATGGGTGGTGTTTATGATCATATGTAGTGGGCCAGTCTGGGCCAAAATGCCAGGGCCGATTATCTGTCCCAGTCCAGCCCTGTTTATAATGACAAAAATAGTGGTTCTAGCAGGAACAAGAAAATGGTGCGCATTGATTTGATTTTGTAAGTTTCACTTCTCCTTACATTATAATGAATATGAGGAATAGATGCCATAAAACGTTCTAAGTTTTTGACATGTATTTTCCTCTGAAGTTTGTTTTTCCATGATTGCATTTCTTTCATTTCTTCATTCAGAAGCAACAATGAAAGCCACTAAACATGTATTTAAAATTTAAACTGCTTTGATGCCTGTATAATAAAACTGTAAAACCATTGCACCCTATTAACCTCTGTTAGCTATATAGACTGAAGTTTTCATGTGAAAATATAGCTGTTGAAAACCAAAGGAGAAATAGGTTTAAAGGTAATCTGATAAACATTTGATATCTGAAAAAAAAAAATCTCTAGTTATTTTCACTTAGAGGGGACTAGGTCTAGTTGTCATGGGGAAATTATCATGATGGATTTATTTCCACATATTCAGTTCCCTATCAGTCAGTCACGTTTGACGTTACGTCAGAACTGAACTGAAGAATTGAGAACTCACCTGAGCGCCTAATTACCTTCGAGTGTGAACTAAATGAGCCATCATACTGGCGTGCGAGATTTGCATTATGCACCCTGTGAAGCGGGTATGTAAGGAAGCACTGACAGTCACGATCGCTGCCTTATGTGTCTGGGCTGAAAGCACGCTGAGGTGGATTTTGTGGATGAGTCATGTACCCACTGCGGGAATATAACCATTGCAATGTTGCGGTCAAGACTCGATTACCTCAGACGAGGTGGAGTCCCCTCTGATATGCACTGATATGTAGAGATTCCTCGTTCGGCTGCTGTAGTAGCTGCCCCGATTCTGAAGGAATGGCCGGTATAGAGAGGGGGGGATAGACTGCAGTTTTAATAAATATAGTTAAATGAGTCCTGAGTGAGGCCTTAGAAAGAGGTGCTCCGTTAGGTAAAAGGAATAGCGGTGCGTGATTTGAAGTTCTAGTCGGATTTTAAGATTTTTAAAAATAGATCTGAAGGGACAAAAAATTATAATTGATTTTTGGAGTGTTAGGGTGACGCCGGAGTCCTGAGCGTCATTCTTAGAGTACTAAGAAGATTAAAGAAAATAGATGAGAAGCATAATAGAAAGGAAAAACCATGGACAGGATCGAAATATTAAATTTCTGAGTTGAAATCCCCAGACATATGAAGCCGTAAAAGCAGATAAAACACTGCTTTTAGCAGAATATGTATAAGGAAAAGAGATCATAGTGTATAGAGATTTTTCACTAAGTGACTGACTTCAGATCTTTACGAATCACTTAAAGGCAAGCAGTCGGCCCGCCATATCAGAAGTTTGCTTCTCAACGGACGCTAGTTCGAAAAATCTGTCTGATGCTTGCAGTTTCCGCCTGACCGTAACAGATTTTTCACTGCTGAATTTAAACCTAGAAACTAGAGTTTCTAGAGAAACACAAAAGTAGTGTGTCGAGTTTGTTAATTATGTTTGCCTGGCTTCAGAAAGGTACTAAAGAACACGTGTGCGAGAAGATCTGCCTCACTGATGGCAACCTTGCTTCAGTAGTACAAGCAACATATGTTTAGCAACCACGTCAAACCCCAAAAGACTGCTATAGGAAAAAAAATTTTTTTGGTGAAGGGCAGATGAAACGAAGCTTGAGTGAGCTTGGTAAATTCATCTGGCCTTTACTGATACAGGTATCCATATCTGAGATCGGACATGCACCCTTCGTCTAGCTGGAGGTTTTTTGTTTTTTTTAAACATATGTCATGGAAATTCTTAATACGAATATAACAGACTAAATCTGACTTCTTAATACGATACTTACCTGAAGTAAGGTGACGGCGTCCCATCAAAAAGCTACTATCAATACCTCAATGATACTTGATGATCTGTTGTCTTGAGCATAGAATCTAGTTCTCAGATGTACAGCATATGCCTGACATGGCTCCCAAGTTGCTCTTTGTAGAAATAGTTTAATTCGTGGCTGGGAGATCACTGGCCAAAACAAGTCTCTTGAATACAAAGATACATGAACATTTAAATCATACGTTTGAGTAAAAACAATGTCACTCGAGTCTTATTCACTGTGATTAGTTTCAGTGATTGGTTTGTTATTATCAAACTAATCATATGACTGTTAGTTCTTCTGTTTTAAGCAAATTTATTTATTTATTTATTTTTGTATATATCAAATGAAATATTTATATCAAACATATCAGTAAATTAAATAGTCACCTGGAAAGATTGTGTGTTACAGCGATTGTACGCATTTCTAAAATTGTGGATCTGAATTTTAAAGTGGCACTATGCAGGATTTCTGTTTTTGTCAAACATCGATCCCTAGAGTCGCTGTAGAGTACTTGTATTTAACGTTACTGTCGTAAACACCACTCACGCAGAGCGTATCTGCACCTTTCTTTTACTGTCTATGATCTGCACTCAGGGCCTCTGCACTTCATAATAATAAAGTAGCCTACCGCGTTAGGCTTACCTGAGCCTACATGCCAGATGACACCAATAAAGTGTATCATGTACGTCGCATTATTTCGCAGGGCTCTCAAGTTTTGAAGTAGTGATGGGCGGATCGATCCTGAAGTATCGATACTTCGATACTGACGTGGTATCGAAAAGGATCGATCCTCACACAAAAATATCGATCCAAATGTGTGTTTTTTTTACCAGTAATTTTTTTATTAATTTAGCATGCAATTCAGTGCGTAAAATCAGCTTCTAAGTGGAAAAATAAGCGAATGTTAGTGGGTAATTGTGTAGGATAGAACCTTTTCTCCTAGTCATCTGTATACAAGACGAAACCAATCAATCACAGAGAGCGTTCGATGCTGGTGCTTCGCTGAGCTCACAGGCCCAGTGCGTTTGGGAAACAAAGCCTTGCTTAGATGACAGAGAAACAATCGGGAGTTATTTCGCAATAAACAAACCAAAACTGTACATAATGGTTTAAAATGTTGACGTCAGAAAGATCTTTTTAATGAAATTAATATTTTTATTCAACAAGGATCGATACATTAAATTGATCAAAAGTGACAGTCAAGGGTTTTACACTGTAAAAAACAAATCTACTTCATATAAATGCTGTTCTTTCAACTTTGTTCATCAAATAATTCTGCATAAAATGTATCATGGTTTCCAACAAAATATGAAACTGTTTTCAACATTGATAATAATAAGAAATGTTTCCTGAGCAGCAAATCAGCATATTAAAATGAATTATCATCATGACTGGAGTAATGATGCCGAAAATTTAGCTTTGATCACATGAATAAATTACAGTTTACTATGGCATAGAAAACAGATAGCCTATGTTAAATTGTTAAATTGTAATATTACAGTTTTTACTAAGAGAAATAAAAATCTTACAGACCCCAAACTTTTGAACAGTAGGCTAGTACTATAATTTGGGTAGTTTTGTAAAAGTCACTGACTAATTAAAGGGGAGTTGAGAGCACAGATCACAAAATATTTAGGCCTAGTAGTCATGAAAACGTGTTCAGATTTAGCATATTAATGATGCATTCACCTCATAAATCATGACACACTGCTGTAAGTGCATACAAGTTCAAATGCATGCTTTTAAAATGAAAAAGTATCGGTATCGGTATCGATATCGGCGATACTGGCCCTGTATTTACTTTGTATCGGATCGATACAGAAATTTGCAGTATCGCCCATCACTATTTTGAAGACAGGCAAGAGTGACATCCAGCCGACAGATACATTTTTGTCATTGGTTGTTGCATTAAATCTTACCCAGATACAATAGTGCTATTTTCTGATTGGCTATTGTGTAGCTCGACGAACAACACCAGCGGAGACGCGCTTGATTCCTGCCGGTTCCACAGTGAGAGCGGGGCGACCAGAGTTTTGGGCGCTGCGGCATATTAAATATATTACAAATAGTTTTTCAGCGTGAGAAATACAATGGCCCTCATTTATCATTCTTGCGTAGAAACGGGCGTATATGTAGGCGTAAGATTATGCTTACACTCCTCTCACCGCCTGATTTATGAAGCTGTGCGTACCTTTGAAATCCAGGTGTACGCAATACCTGCCCTTGATAAATGCCGCGGCTGAAAACGATCGTCATTAGAATAACACGCCCCTATATATTCAAGTATCCGCTTCCCCCACACCCTCATTTTACGCCATGGCCACACGGAAGACGGCAAAGAGGAGACACTTCTCTGGAGATCGAGACCATCACCATCATGAAAAATTATTATTAAATCAAACAACAATTTTGTTGATGATAAATTCAAAGTTAATTGTATTTTTTTTTCAAAACGCTATAAATCCATCCATTTTTTGTCTAAAAAAACAACAACAAAAACAACAAGAGAACATGCAACATATAATCAGGGACTCATACTATAAATTAATATAAATTAAATAAGTGCAACTGCATGAAATAAATAAAAGCCAAACAAAATAAATAGTAAAATAAATTAAATAGTAAAAATAAAATAAATATTTCCAATGTCACGTTCCAATATTGTCCACCACACAAATAATTTAAAAATGAAACACAAATACAGTCCTTAAATACAACGATAATAAAAATACATTCACATCATTTAGTAACACATTTAGGCTAATAGTAAAGTAATAACAATATTCAGGCCTACTATTAGGCTACGTGTTGTAGCCATTAACTAAGTGCATTTAGTTTCATATTTGTTAAAAAAATAATAATGTTATTTTTTACCCATCTATGTTTATTATGAAAAGTGAACATAGGCTAAGATAGGATGCGCAATATATCGGGAGACATGCTCAGACATGATTTTGGCCACTTAATTAAGTTTTGTTTTGTAGAAAGGCTTTCTTTAAAGTGAATTTCGTTTTGTATAAATTGTATCTTAATTTTAATATTTTTTTCATCAACCAATAAAATAATAAATAATAAGCAAATAGCAGACAATATAATCATGAGTTATGACATGGAGGCGCGAGCGCGGTCCCTTGCATTGCACGTGAACTGGAGCGCATCTCATCACAAATCAACCGAAACTCAGTATATGCCTCACAGACATGAGAAATATATCTATAAAGAAAGCTTGAAATGTCTTTAAACGAAACAATTATAAACGAAAAGAAATAGGCTACTCTCTCTATAGGCGCGTTCACTACGGAGATGGTGATCATCAATTTCATCTTTGCAGACACACAATAGTTTATTAATAGAAATAAAATACAAATTTATTTTTAAAAATGGCTTTTATCGCGTTTTGGAAAAGAGCTCCTCATATCTTTTAGTTTGTCAGTGCGTTTTGTGGTTTTAGGAATTGTTTTTCTGCGCATTTCCGCACTAACTCAAAACGTGCGTACATGTACACCACCTCCTGACCTGGCGTAGGATTTTAGCGTGCCGTACGCCAACGTCCATATTGATAAATATCAAAGTCACCGTGGTTTTGGGTGTACGCCAGGTGTACGCTGGAAATTTGGTGTACGCACTTTTGATAAATGAGGGCCAATGTGTGGCGGGAGAGCGTGACAAAAGCCCGAAATGAGTGACACTTGAGAGCCCTGATTTCGTAACAATGTCCGTTATGATGTTGTTAGACATGATTATTAAAATTTATCATAATAGTTTGCAAATTGCGCTCATTTACACTATTTACAACATGTAGGCTTATTTATGTCCTGATAATTATGTGAGATATTGACAACTGTTCTGATGATAATTGCAGGAATCAACTTTAACAGTGAAAGACTGAGCGAGTGGGACTCTTGTCCGGTTCCTCGTTTGCCAGATTCTCGTTACCTTTTTCTAGACTCTTCCGACTGGGGTTTCTTTTTTTTTTTTCAGAATTCTGAAAACGCAGGTCCGATGTTTACTCGTGTCTGACTCCTCCCTCGGTCAGTCTGCCATTTCCTCTTTCTCTGTTCCTCCGACAATGCTTTTCTAGCTTTCTGCTTCTTATATGCCAGCTTTGCCATGGGACGATAGTTGTTCTTATAGCTAGCCGTATCCTGGATGGGGGCGTGTACGCGTGCAGTGCCGTAAAGAAATTCGTTACCTCGCGAGACCTGATATCACACGATACTTCCTAACACTGAGGCCGGCGGCCCGCCTGCCCAAAGTTGCAAGGGTGGTTTTGCGGCTCACAGGCACCGAGGGGGGTGCGAGACGTCCACCATTCAACACGAAATCAGTAATATAAACATTACAATGACTCCAAAGCTGTTCGGTTAAGGTAAAAAAGTTACTTAGTTCTGCTTTAAGTATGAAAGGACTTTTTTTTTTTTTAAACATTACCGAACAGTGGTGAGAGCAGACGTTATGAGGAGTGCCACCGGTGAATATGGCATGCGTTTAAAGCCAGTTTAATATAGACCAATTTCGAGCCGACGTCACAGTTACGTCACGGCGCTATCGGCAGGCAAAACAAAGGGAAAACTGCTGGCGGCCAATACAAACCAGCACAGATTCAGCTACATAATAAGGAGCTTAAATTGTTATTATTATTATTAAATGTCATCTTGCTGTGTTGTTGGGTGCAAGAATCAATGAAAAATGAATGTGCTGTATCTGGAATTTTTATTTCTAGAAAATATTCACATCGTTAAAATTGCACCGTAATGTCACTCTTTACATTGTCGTCTTCTTGGCGCTGGCTAGGCAGAACTGCGGATCGTACCACACAAGTCTTGTACTTGACCATTCATCACATAGTTCTAGGCATCTAAAGATTTATATGCCCTCAGTTTCTCTATCGAATAGGTGTAGAAGTCAGGTCACTCAACCGGAGGTAGCCTAGCGTTAACGTCCTGTAAGATCGTCCATCATTGAGTGAGCGTGTAACGGCTATCTGGTTCCGTCCGTTAAAATTAACTTTTGCAAATAACAATCGCGGTCCTGGACAGTGAGTGACCTTGCACATTAAGATAAAATCAGATTTTCTCCAGTCATTGTTAAAAAACAACCTAACAAAACTTGCATACTAACGTTAGGGAAGCGGCCAGAGGGATCGTTCTGCCAGCACCTAAGCTCCGCCCAGAAAAAACGTCACCATGTTTACCAACTGAAAAGGGGTCTACTGAAAAGGGGTCTATTCTGTTACTCTTAAACTTATTTCATTCCTATTCAGTTGTGCAGTTGTTAGTATTTTGCAAACTGCCCATGTGAGCGTGATCGACGATGCTGGTATTATTAGATTACCACTGCAATGTGGAATATCAGTTATGCGAATCTTTGCTTACACTTCTAACAAACATTAAGGCGAGCTATGGCCCTGCTATTTAAAGCGTTGCAGTATGTTGCGTTGAAGTCTGCATATTAGCAGGTATAAGGAACACGCCACGTCACCGTATTTATACAGTGGATATACAGGTAGAATATATTCTATTATACACCGTAAAATATATTCAACCCCAAGATTGGTTTGGAGCGGTCGACCTGAAGGTACTTTCATTTCTCGATTCTCCTTCGACACAGACTGTTCCTAAGCTTTGCATTTGAGGGTCGGGCATATCAGTTTAAAATCTTCCCCTTTGGGGCTTCACATTCCGGCTGAGCTCTTGCAGTCGACGAGCTCTCACGACAGGCCACACTCCCGGGAGAATGCGACCCAGAGACAGTCCAGCTGATTTGGAGATGCTTCTGGGCCTCACAGGTAGACCTGTTTGCCACTCCGGACACGTCCCATTGCTAGTTATTTTACTCCCTGTCTGGGGGAACCCTCTGCACGGATGCGCTGGCACACAGCTGGCCTAGGGGCCTACGCAAATATGCGTTTCCCCCTGTAAGTCTTCTCGCACGTTCTTCTGTGCACGTTTAGGGAGGACGAGGAGCAGGTCTTGCAACCGGACCTGGTTCCCAGAACTAATGATCCGGTAACACCTTACAATATGGTTCATCAGTTAACAACATTAGTTAACATGAACTAAGAAGGAACAATACTTCTTCAGCATGTATTAATCTTACTTAATATTAATTATAACATTTACTAATACATTATTGAAATCAAAGGTTGCATTTGTTAACATTAGTTAATGCACTGTGAACAAACATGAACAAACAATGAACAGGTGTATTTTTAACTAATATTAACAAAGATTAATAAATACTGTAAC
Source organism: Siphateles boraxobius (assembly GCF_051911475.1). Taxonomy (NCBI): domain Eukaryota; kingdom Metazoa; phylum Chordata; class Actinopteri; order Cypriniformes; family Leuciscidae; genus Siphateles; species Siphateles boraxobius. The sequence goes on from NW_027509192.1 coordinate 19,043,541, forward strand.
AAATGTATTGCTCATTGTTAGTTCATGTTAATGAATACAAAGTAACTAATGTTAACTAATGAACCTTATTGTAGTGTTATCAATTTCTATAATTCAATGTTAGGCTGCAGAAACTAGTTCAGCCGGAACCGGGAACACTTCCCCATAACACCTGATGTACTTGTTACATCATAAGAAGGATCGCGTCTACGCTAATATTAGTTTCTCTGTTTAACCCAAGGTTTACCGTAGTCTGCCGGATCCAGGCCGTATCTAGATCTAATGAAGGACCTGCACCTGGACACGATGACAATGCAGCCCTGAAGTGTCAACTAGTCTTCTCCACTATGACGGCCTCCTTCCCTTCCCTTTCCCTCTGTACAGATAAAACATTATCAAAATGATTCCAGTTCGCATGGATACGCGGAAACGACTAAAAATTCTGTATTAATTACAGACAAGTGATTTGGTGAGGTCAGTTTTTAAAGAAAGACTATGTGCCTGCGCACATACTGTATATATTCAAACCCACATACCTATAGACTAAACACAAAATATGCATGTGGAAGCTTTCACCATTTTCATCGATTCACATTTTTGAAGTTTACACTGAGATTATAAAAAATTTCAAAAATTTTCAAAACTTACACCTTGGAACCTATTTCAAAGTTTGTATTCTCGACCCACCAAACACTGTTTTCTGTATTCAGTTAAAACAGTGTTGTGTAAGCGGCCCCTACATTAATAACTATTGATCTTTGCACCATAAGTGAATCAATCAAAAACTAACTTCAGGTTGATAATAACTTTATTCTAGAGCTGCTGTAAAGCCAAAACAATCTCTGTTACTTTAATTTCCTATTATCACTGTAAAGCTGCTTTGAAACAATCTAAATTGTTAAAAGCGCTATATAAATGAAGTTGACTTGACTATGTTACCAATGATCCTTGTGACAGAGCTGTGCTTTCCTTACTGCAAGAAGGGCTGGAGCGAAGGCGTTCTCCCTCAACCCTGAAAGTGTATGTTGCCGCAATCGCCACACATCACGATGCAGTAGATGGTCAGTCTATGGGAAAGCCCAACCTGATCATCCTTTTCCTGAGGGGCCTGAGAAGGTTGAATCCTCCCCGCCCTCACCTTGAACCTTCTTTGGACCTCTCCTTGGTCTTAGCAGCCTAGCAGAGAGCACCCTTCAAACCACTGCAGTCAGTAGAGCTAAATGTGCTGGGATGTGCCCTCTTACTCATGCCTAAAGAGGACTCATAGAGAGTGTCTTGACATCATCGTGTGGTTTGGAAATGTAACACAGGCAGAGAAGAAGTCTCTTAAGAGTTATAAAGACTACAGAGAGAATCATTGGGACTAACCTCCCACCCATTACCACACTTTACATAGAGTGCTGTAAGAAGAAAGCTCAGACCATACTTAGTGACACTCATCACCCAGCTCACTCACTGTTGAAGCCCAGACACAAACCCTACAGCCTGAGACACACAAGAGCGGACAGTATCATCACACATAAAACACTCTTTAACAACAGTGTAGCAATGTTCAGGGAAGAAGGAGGCGGGAACCGGTGAACATTCAAATAAACTTTATTAAAATAAAACAAACCAAACTAAAATACCGCCAGCAGCCCCTCGCGGACGACTGCTGGCTTACCTAAAATAAACATAACGGCCAGCAGCCCCTCGCGGACGACTGCTGGCTAAAATAAAACACAAATACAAAAAACAAAACTCAACTAAAATACAGGCCTGTTCCTCTCTCGATCATCAACGTCGTCGCTCCTCTTTTATGCTTCCGCTCCTCCATGAGAGATGCGAGACCGGTGTGCTTCACAGGTGTTGCTCATTAGCAATCGCACCACCGGCCTCGCGCCGTTCTCTCACGTCCCTCAGCCGTCCTGTTCGCCACATACCCCCATCGCCCCTCACAGGCCGGGGGGTACCCACGAGCCTGTGCCTACTCCCCCCCGGCGGCGGTGATGCCTGGGGGGTATGGACCGACAAGCCGAGGGAAGCGGAGACGGAAGCATGAGGAGCGACAGATCGAGAGAGGGGAGAGAGAAAAAAAAAATTGGTCCGGTTCCCACAACGCGCTGCCATCTGGTCCCCCACCAGCTGGGCTATCTCCTCCGCAGTGCCTGGCGGTGACGCTGGGTAGCCCTCGGTGGACGGTTCGACGCTCCTCCGCCGCCCGGTGGACGGCGACGGCTCCTTGGGCTCTAGGGCAGACGGTAGGAGTCCCCCGCTCCCTGCTCCTCCCCTTTTCCTGGTGGACGGCAGCAGGCTCCGGCCCACGGCGAGCGGCGGCGACTCCCCCGCTCCCTCCTGGACGGCAGCCGCCCCTCCAACTCCCAGGCGGCCGGCAGCGAGCTCGACCATCCCACCGGCAACTCACTCCAGCGCACCGCCTCGAGCGTCCATGGCCGCTCCTCCCCCGCTCCCTGCTCCTCCCCTCGTTCGGCGAATGGCAGCAGGCTCCGGCCCACGGCGAGCGGCGGCGACTTGCGCACCATGCTTGATGGCACCGCGGATTCCCCACAGCGGCGAGGACTCTCTGACAGCGCGTTCCTCCCTCTTCCCGGGTTTCGGCACCAGTGTAGCAATGTTCAGGGAAGAAGGAGGCGGGTACCGGCGAACATTCAAATAAACTTTATTAAAATAAAACAAACCAAACTAAAATACCGCCAGCAGCCTCTCGCGGACGACTGCTGGCTTACCTAAAATAAACATAACGGCCAGCAGCCCCTCGCGGACGACTGCTGGCTAAAATAAAACACAAATACAAAAAACAAAACTCAACTAAAATACCGGCCTGTTCCTCTCTCGATCATCAACGTCGTCACTCCTCCTTTATGCTTCCGCTCCTCCGTGAGAGATGCGAGACGGGTGTGCTTCACAGGTGTTGCTCATTAGCAATCGCACCACCGGCCTCGCGCCGTTCTCTCACGTCCCTCGGCCGTCCTGTTCGCCACAAACAGCTTCTGTTGTAGATCTTATTTTATATTTCAAAATAAAGCATCTTTCACAAATCAGTCAGTAAACAGTCAGTAGATTTACATTATGACAACTTGACATCATGCTTCTGCCATCCAAGACACTTAACCTTAGAAATATTATTTTTTTCCAGCTTTTTCCCCAATTTCTTTGATTTCCAGCTGCGATGGACATCATAGAACCAATTCTGGCCATTGCAGAAAAACTGTACGCCCTGTGTGGGGAGGTCCAAGCCAACAAGAAGCGCTGCAAGCGTTTAGCCCACCGCGTGTGCACTCTGGCTAAGATGGTAGAAGCTGTGAAGGTTCATGGCTTTGGGACTGAGCCTGAACAGGTTATAAATGGACTTAACCAACTTAAACTCACTCTGGAGTCAGCCGAGATGGTAGTAAAGAAATACACTTCCTTCAGCTATTTTAAACGTATCACAAAAGCATATGAACTCGGCGAGGAGTTCAACGGCCTAAATGAAAGGCTGAATGATGCGGCTCAGTTACTTTCTCTAGCGCTTCAGGTCGAGCACAGAGAGAATATAGAGAAAGTGTTTCAAGAAACAACGAGGCGACGGGAAGATGAAGAAGACAGGCAGAGTGACTCTCTGGAACTTCGGAATTGTAAGTTATAGGATACTTAAAGTTATTATTGTATGCATTTGAATTGGATGAAAATGGATATAACTACATATTACATGGTATAAATTTTCCTTCTAATAGTGCTCCAGTCTTTATCCCAGGAGAGCATCAAAACGAACACGACAGTTGATGCTGTGCATAATACAGTTGACATAATGCAAAGAGATGTGCAGGGCATTAAAGACATCCTGGAGTCATGTAAGTACAAACAAGTTGGTCAATAAAACTGTCCACAAAAAAAGAAAGAAATGTGTGTGTGTGTGTGTATATATATATATATATATATATATATATATATATATATATATATATATATATATATATATATATACAGTGGATAGCATAAGTGAACACACCCATGCAAAAGTGGACTAAAAAGAGGAATAAAAAATTAAAATAGCCCCACATCATCACATTCCCTTCACCATATCTAGAGATTGGCATAGTGTTATTTCAGTTAGGCAAATAGCTGGTTTGATTTGCATTGAGAGATGATCTTATGGAAAGTGCCCCATGCCAATCTCTAAAAAAGGTGAAGGGTATGTGATGATGTGGGGCTATTTTAATTCCAAAGGCCAAAGGGAACTTTATCAGTATGCATAGTATCCTGGATCCATGAAACAACTGGCCTTTAAAAATAAAAATCTGCCTGCCTCTATGAGAATTTAACATGGGGTGTCCTTACTTATGCAACCTGTATTTTAAGGAAGAACATTTATTTATTTACGATACATTATATATTCAAAAAGAAAATTGGTGTCCTTAAAGGTTGGATTTTTCCTAATCCAAAAGATGATTTTGTATTCCTATTTTTAGTCAACCTTAGCATGGGTGTGTTCACTTATGCTAGGCACTGTATATATATATATATATATATATATATATATATATATATATATATACACATTGTATATATTGAATTATTAATTCATAAATATCAATTACATGACTACATGACATTTTACATCCTAAACTAAATTTTCTTGTCATAAAATGTTTCAACAGACTTATTGACTCAGACACACAGAATTTCATATTTTGTTACTTTTGTTTGCATGTTGGTTGCACCCTGTGACTTTGATTTGGTTGCTAAACTGAACAGTTTTATTTATCATTTGTTGGCAGTGAAAAAACCCTGCCTTCATCTGCAGGACATTAGAGAGATTAAACCAGAAGAGCTGACCTACAGTTTCCCTGCTAAACCACTTCTGAAGTGCAGCCATTCCGAACTATACAAAGGAATGTACAACAAGTTCACTGTGGCAATCAAGAGATACTCATGCCCGCTGAACACCAACCCCAGCCCCAGGTAGATGGTAATGGCAGACTCTGGTTGTGGGAAATTTTTGCATAATAGTAATAAATATATTTTGTGCTAAAAAATTATCATCTCATTATATTTTTATTATTAGTGTCCAGTCTACCAGTCTATAGGGGCTTTCGCACCGGAGGAACCTTTTTATAGTTCCTAGAACTATTGGCAGATACATTCCTACTGTGCAACCAGAAAATGTTCCTGGGGGAACCGTTAGTTCTCGAGGAACCACTCCAGTGGTTAGTTCCTAGAACTAAGTTCCTAGAACTATCCGGTGTGAAAGCTCCTTATATGGTTGCAATTGTTGTAAACTTCTTCCTTTTTCAGTGTAGAAAAACTCAGAAGCGAAAACCAGGAGACTTATTTAAGCAGGATTCTTTATTTGCTGTAGTCTGCTTCGTACCCAAGTCAAGTCAAGTCTAATCTAGTCTTTACATTGTAGTTTATATACATTTCAAGGGGGAGGGATTACATTGTGATGAACAAAGCATGTAAATGAGCTGAGACATGAGAACAGGAAAGGCATAGACTTCTCGTACTGAGATGAGACAAATGGTCTCAGCAATAAAATAACAGGTGTTCAAACTTGCTCAGCATGACTCTTCACCCGGTAAACAACGAGAACAGGAAAAGCCTAGCCTTCTCGTACTGAGATGGGACAGTCAGGAATATCCCGCTGGGAACCCCTACTGTTTGCAGAGATTTCCTGGTCTCATCATTTCTAAACTTTCTCAGTATAAAATACTATTGTATTGGAAATCTAAATTAAACATTTAAATAAATTTGTAATCCTACATAATCATCATCATCATCTGATTAAAAAAACAAAATTTCTTAGTTGTATTTGTTCATTTTCTCCAGTGAGTTGAGGAGTGTCTTTAACAAGGAGGTGGAGACCATGAAGCGCTTTGAGTCACCCAATATCTTAAGAATGTTTGGTATCTGTGTTCAGGATGAGAATGGTATGCTAATCTAATTTTAAAAAAAATTCAAAGATTGAACTTTTGAGTTAAACACATCTGATTGTCATTGTTTTCTTACAGGACCAAATCCAAGTTACTTGATAGTCATGGAATACTGTGAGAAGGGTAGTCTTCGACAAGTCCTGGACAGTGATTGCAATCTGCCCTGGGAAAGAAAGACTCAAATGTGCCTGGATGCAGCACAGGGGCTCTACAGGTACAAATCGAGTTAATTTATTCTCATTTATGTCTCTTGACTAAAAACAGTAAAGTGGAGGAACTCAATCACATTATGTGGTAATCCTTTGCACAATACAGATTGCATCAGTCAGAAGAAAAATTTAAAGTGCATGGTTCCATCAGAAGCTGCAGTTTTCTAGTGGCTGCTGGCTACAGAGTGAAGGTAATTTATTTTCTCTTTTACAATGTTGCAAAATTTACCCACAACATGGTCAAACACAACTCACATCCCACTTTAACCCCGAATTTAACCTAAGTCTGCTCAGCGGGCATGAGTATCTCTTGATAGCCAGAGTGAACTCCTTTTACGTCCTTTGTATCGTTTGGAATGGCTGCTCTTCAGACGGGGTTTAACAGGGAAACTTTAACTGCTGGATGTACACAATAGCTAGGTAAACAGGTTTTCTGTTACTGAATTCATTGTGTATATCAGCAGGGCTGGAATGTTGTAATGACCAATCAACACCCAGGGAAATAACATTTTAAAATATAAATTGGGGAAATTGGAGAATTCCTAGTCCAGGAATCAGTGGAAAGTTCTTTTTACAAAATTCATTATTTTTTACCATAGCATTATTTAGCAGTTTTTTAAAGGTTCATACATTTAACTGTACTCTAATGGATAGGAAAAAAATATGTTGTCAACATAATACAAAATAAACAGTTTCCATACATTTTAATAATTTGTTAATAATAATTTTAATGTCAATAGTTAAATTATTTGATTTCAGTAAAAAATGTGTCTGTTATATCTTATTAATATTTTTCTTTTTCTTTATACATACGAAAATATTGCTTATGTTATATTTTATAAGGATTCCTCCTAAAAAGGGGGTCTTGGGCATCAAAAATTACAAAAAACTTCTTAGAGAACTTATAGAATTTTTTGACAGATATTTATTCAATCAAACTCTAAATGTGCTGGACACTTAACATAACCTAACCTTAACCTAAAGTGATTATTACTTGTTGGGGTATCATCCAAATTTTTATGTTATGTGTATATGCTCATTTGTATGTTTCTAAAGTTGGGAGGCTTTGAGTTGGCAAGAACAGAAACTTCTCTTCAGAAGAATAAATCCAAAAAGAATAGTGCTCTCCATTACAGCTCTCCACAACAGCTTCAGAATATCAACCATCCTTATGACAAGGCATGTGAGATCTACAGGTACGGCACACTAACTCAAATATCAAATGCGTATCTTATTAAAGTAAAGGATGACTGTTACTTACCATGCTCTTTTTAGTTTTGGCATTGTCTTGTGGGAAATTACAACACGAGATGTTCCTTTTAAAGGTTTGTATCACCAACATAATCAATTAACTCTTCTCTTACATATTTGTATCTTTTACATGTGTGTTTCCCTAAATATCACTTAAATCTTCTGTGCCTGTGTTTTTAGACTGTTCATCCTACAGTCAGATCTATCAAAAAGTGTGTATAGAGAAGGTCATGGAGCCAATTCCTACAGATTGTCCTAAACAGTTAAAAGAGCTCATTGATGCATGCCGTTTATTTGAGCCCTTCCAAAGACCAACGGCAGGAGGTAAGACCCTATCACACAAATAAAGTTACATAAACCAAGTGGGCTATCACCTTATCCTTTTATTCTGTGATTAGTAATGCATAATGTTATATGTAACTTTACATAAACCGACTTTTTGGAAGTAGTCACTTAAGTCACACAGCATCACTTTCTCTATACCAGCAATGGGCAACTCTGCCCATAGAGATCCACTTTCCTGTGATCTTTTTGTCCTGTGACCTAGTTTTCTGTTTCTAGTTGTCTGCTAAATTAGTCATTTAATTCACCTTTGTCTTGTTAGTCAACTTATTAGTGCCCTTTGTTTGTTCATGCTTGTAAGCCTTCAGTTCTCCCTTAGGGCCCTATCGTTGCCAGGTGGCGCAATGCAGCGCCAGGCACGACCCAAGTGCACAATGTGTGTACACTCAGCTTATTACACACACAGGGCAGACTTTTTACGCACAGCAGCACATACATATGGCAAATACAAAAATAAAAGGATTACAATATAAAAGATTATTATTGAGTACATAAAGCTATGGTGGAGTCTGGCTTGTCGCATAGATGGTCTGCTTGGCCGCTTTAACCTCGTCCACGAGCAGATCCGTTTCCTCTCTGGAGAAGCATTCAGTCATTCCACTTCCAAATTCTGCCATATAAATAGCAAATCCACCATGGCGCGAGCACAACTGGCTTTTAAAGGGAATGGGAGATGAGAATCTGATTGACCTTATTATTATGATTATTATCTTATGATTATTTATTGCACGTTTACGCCCAAAAACATACCCATTACTCATTAAAGGGATAGTTCCCCAAAAATGAAAATTCTGTCAGTAATTACTGACCCTCATGTTCATCTTCGGAAACCAAATTAAGATATTTTTGATTAAATCTGAGAGCTGGATCACTCCTCCATAGGCTTCTAAGGGATTGAAACTTGTTCCATGAAAAGTTATTAAAGACATCGTTAAAATAGTCCAAGTGACTGTGGTGGCTCAATCTTAAGTTTATCAAACGACAAGAATACTTTTTATGCGCAAAAAAAACAAAAATAACAACTTTATTTCAACTATTCATTTCCTTCTCTGTGGGCCTCGAGTCAGTTCACTAGTGTAATAGCACAGTGCTTCTGTGCTGTACGTCACACGCATCACACACATGACCAGCGTCGGCCAATAGTGAGCCTACGTGTGACGTAGCAGTACGCAATCACACTATGTTAACTGACTTCATTTCGCCCACAGAGAAGGAAATGAATAGTTGAAATAAAGTTGTTATTTTTGTTTGTTTTTGCACACAAAAAGTATTCTCGTTGCTTGATAAACTTAAGATTGTGCCACTATACTCACTTGGACTATTTTAACGATGTCTTTAATAAGTTTTCGGGCCTGGCAAGTTTCAATCCCTTAGAAGCCTATGGAGGAGAGATCCAGCTCTCAGATTTAATCAAAAATATCTTAATTCGTGTTCCTAAGATGAACAAAGGTCTTAAGGGGTTGGAACAACATGAGGATGAGTAATTACTGACAGAATTTTCATTTTTGGGTGAACTATCCCTTTAAGAGAATAGGGACAAACCTTTTAGACCATGCGTCAGGCACACTGACCATTTTTCCAGTCATTAAACTAGCAAAACTGGATTCGGACCAAATGCACTTGCACCATGCACTTTTGACCATGCACTTAGATCGTTAAAATAGGGCTCTTAGTGTTTGTCGGTTCTCGTTAATGATAGCGTCAGTGAACGTGTATTTCTCCTGAATTTGTTATCAATGCATGTCTCCTTGAAGTATTCCTCGTCGTGCGAGTTTATATACATCGTTACGTGACACCTGATCTCATTGTTAATATCTAGGTATCAATACGTAATATTTTCAGGTGCAAAACATACATTTTTGTATCTTTCAATAGAAGCTAAAACGTATACATTACGTTTAAATGCATTGACATTTAAACGTAAATATTATTCATTTACAGCTAAAAAACAGATAGATAGATCCCTTAACCCTACCCCCAAAACCAAACATAACAATTTTATAGAGAATAAAAAAAGAATATATAAAACATACTGGACATAAATGTGCAGGAATATTACAATTTTAGGAACAAGATAGCTATAATGAATTTTTGTAATGAGGAATGTTGTTCAGGGAAGGAGAAGGCGGGAACTGGTGAACGTTCAAACACTTTAATCCCAAAAATAATATAACACAAAACGGAGGTAAAGCGGCAGCCCCTCATGGACGACTGCCACACACACACACACATAAACAAAACACGTAAAATAGTCCAGGGGCCTGTTTCAGAAAGGAGGTTAAGTGAAAACTCTGACTATGTTAACCCTGAAATGAAGCAAACTCTGGGTTTTCCGTTTCAGAATGTGAGGTATGTCAAACCCGAGAAAGCAGAGTTAGTCAAGCCCGTTTCTGAAAGAGGGGTAACTTGTACTCAGAGTCACTTACTCTGTGAACCTAACCTGGTCAGGAGGTGGCTTTCTTATGTAAACCTGGAGTTTTTATTTTAGTAAATGCATTTTGATTTAATAATCTTTAGATATTTTGACTGGAAACAACAAGACAAAAATGCTAAGTAAGAAAAGCATTTTTGCAGTGTATTCATTGCACATTTTTCTATATAACATTGGAGAGAGCACATTAGTAAAGCTGCTGTATCAGAGCGGCAAGGAATATGTGCCTCGTTCTCACGCTCTAAGAGTTTTGTGTTTCCTGGACACAAACTCATGAGATCCATCAAAGAGAAGTTTCACAGGATTGCAGGACAGTGGTGGAGAAATCGGTTTAAATTAGGCTAATCCGATAAAGGAAATTCATTTGATAACATCTTGCTGTGACCTCTGAAAGTAACCTAATAATTAGATTTTCCTTTTGCATTGATGACATGCATATTCCCATCATCGCACCTTCAGAAAATGAAATTGATATGAATCACAGAGATGAACCCAAGCGCAGACAGGATACTTAACACACACATACGTTATTGTAGGACAAAACAAGGGAAAACAAAACTCACGAGGGGGCAAAATAGACAGGACCAGGAGACACTAAATGTTGACTAAGACTTGACAGATTACTTGACGATAAACAAACAGTAGATACGGGATCAGAACCTTCTCTTAGACAAAATGTCTGTGAGTATCCTCTCAAGGAATGTCTCATACAATGTATGACAACATCAAACAATGAACCGGCACAGGACAGCAAACACAAGGGGATTATATAGGGAACACTAATGACGAGGACAGGTGAAACTGACTAGACAATAATGACTAGACGAGGATAACAAGGGGGCGGGGTTACGTAACGAGACAACACAAGCACATGGCCCAAACAAAAGGCCATGTGCTTGTACACAAAACATGGGTCTGTCATGATCCAGCCTCAAGACTAGGGGAAATCAAGGACAAGGCCGGTTCATGACAGATCCCCCCCACTTAAGCAGCGGCTTCCAGACGCGAGAAAAGACTGACATTGACACAAACCAACAAAACTTGACAAATAACAGTAGTGGCAAACACGAAAACACAACAACAGGCTTAGGATGACAAATCAAAAATAATAAACACAGAAGGGGTGGCGGAGGAAACACAGAGTTCATTGGGGATAGTCCAGGGTGGATAGGTGGGCTGGGGGTCTTGGATTTTCGGGACAAGGGCTGAGGACGAGGAATCCGGGCAGACTATGACGGGGACACACGAGGAGAGGTCTTGGGGGAAACAGTCCGGGGCATAGTGGTGACAGGGGTGACCGGGGCAACAGGGCACGAGACAGGTGGGGTAGCAGGGCGGCTGTAGGGTGGGAACAACAACTCGACTCTCAGAAGCGGCTTCAGAATCAGTACTGCCCGAGGCAGACTCAGGACCAACGCTCCTCAACTCCGATTCGGTGACCGCCGCTGACTCAGGAACAGCGCTCTCTGCAGTAGACTCAGGAACAGCGCTCTGCAGTAGACACGGGAATAGCGCTAACAGGCACAGTGGGCTCGGGACTAGAAGACATGACAGGTTTGACAGGCACTTCAAGGATCTTGACAAGACTAGTAAGATAGCTAGCTAGAGTCTCGGCAGCAACGATAACAGGCATCCTCTTATGAGCAGATAGCGATTGCAGGACTACTTCTGCAGCTTGATCGGCGGGTGACACGGTAACAGATTTAGAATCAGCCCTCTCAGCCGCAGACTCGGGAACAACGCTTCGAGCTGCAGACTCGGGAACAGCGCTCACTGCTGCAGACTCGGGAACAGCGCTCACTGCTGCAGACTCGGGAACAGCGCTCACTGCTGCAGACTCGGGAACAGTGCTCTCTGCAGCGGCGGATTGAGAAACCATCACAGACTCAGGAGAAGATGGCGATGGGGGACAGGAAACTGCCTTCTTCCTAATTGGCCGCGGGGCAGAGGCTGTAGCCGGACTTGTGACTGGTTGGGGAAGGAGAGCAGGAACCGTGACTGGTGCTGGGAGGACAATCTCAGGCAGGGTTGACTCCGTCGCTGAGGACTCTGAAGCAGACTCCCACGAGATCCGTCTCCCTCGTTTTCCACAAAGGCTGAAGGATACGGATGGTGTCTCAGGAGTCGTGGCGGAACCAGCCTGGTCCTCAAGCGTGGCAACGGCTAACAAACGACCCTCCGGAATCACTGGTAGACTGGCAGAAGATGAAGACAAGGTGGAACCCTGTGGCTCCTTCTGAGACAAACTGTCCACCATACTGCGGAACGGATGGAGGACCAATCTCTCACGTTCAGGGAAAGGAGGGGGAATCTTGAGACCCGAAATGAGGTAGCGATTGACCAGGATCCCCAGCAGGAAAAACCTCTTCTCCTCCACGACCTGGGCGTACCTCTTCAAGGTCAACTCACCCTGGGGAGGAAAAGGAAGCTTGCCATTCCCACTGTCGGTGATCGCTGCCTGCCACCATAGTTCCTGGTCAGTCGGCTGCAGTATAGCGGGAAAAGACACACTGTCTGCTGGGTTCTGTTTTGGCCTGTTCATTCTGTTATGAATCACAGAGATGAACCCAAGCGCAGACAGGATGCTTAACACACACACTTTACTGTAGGACAAAACAAGGGAAAACAAAACTCTCAAGGGGGCAAAACATAGACAGGACAAGGAGACACTAAACTTGACAGATTACTTGACGATAAACAAACAGTAGATACGGGATCAGAACCTTCTCTTAGACAAAATACTTGACAGGATACTCACAAGGAATGTCTATTTCAATGTATGACAACATCAAACAATGAACCGGCACAGGACAGCAAACACAAGGGGATTACATAGGGAACACTAATGATGAGGACAGGTGAAACTGACTAGACAATAATGACAAGACAAGGATAACAAGGGGGCGGGGTTACGTAACGAAACAGCACAAGCACATGGCCCAAACAAAAGGCCATGTGCTTGTACACAAAACATGGGTCTGTCATGATCCAGCCTCAAGACTAGGGGAAATCAAGGACAAGAAGAAGGCCGGATCATGACAGAAACAGATTACTGTAACAAATGGAAGGATAGTCAGATATATGCCGTAACCACCACCACAGCTGTTAAATACACACAAATTATTCACAAATTTATTTGGTCATCTTTATTTCCTACAAATACAAAAGCAACAGTTATTCTTTTTCCTGTTGGATTGTAATTCTTCCAATATTGTGTATCTCCTCTTCATCTATCACTGACAGTGCAGGTCTAGCCTATGCCTTCTTGCTTTTGGCCCAGTAGAAGTCAAATGTTAATTTCATTAGCCTAATAAACAAAATGTAATAGGTTGGATTAGAGAACATTTAATTATGTGAAAAGAGCATTATACTATGTGGAAACAGCTGCTGCAAATTGAAATAGACACTGAATTATATTTATTTAATATGTCAAATGTTTGTAAAGTCATGTAGCCTACAGCCATGAACCTTTTATGCTTAAAGATTTAGCAGATTGAATTATGAATTTATTGTTCATTTCTAGTTGCTGCCACCTTTTTTTTTTCTTTTTTTTTTTTTGCCTGTGGGATACCATGAAAATGAGTATTAGTTCAATAACGTACCTTTCTGTCAGTTTTCACCTGATAATATAACAGTGAATAAGAATATACTTGTGTATTGACTCGGAACATGTGGACGTCTTTTTGTCGGGTGCTGTTGCCATGGTGAATTGTAATTTCGGAGCTCCATTGATCATGGCTTTTCATAGTCGTGGGGCACGTGCTTAACTCAGAGACAACCTACTCAGAGTTGATTGAACTAGCTCAATTCAGCTGTTCTGAAGCCGAAAACTCAGAGTTTCCCATCTCAGGGTAAGTCAACTCAGAGTTCAAGTTCTCGCCCGTTCTCACAGCTCTCGGCCCGCCTTGCTTACCACAATAGCATTCAAAATTTATTTTGAGCAGCTAATCCCACTCCTACCCATAACCATTTCTTAATAATATGTAGAGTTATAAAGAAAAACATAACAGACATAAAAACATAATAACATAACATAAAAGTGGAATAACAATAATTTATTTATTGCAAAAATGTCAAAAGTGTTACCAAAAGCATTACCAAAATGATGATGTGTTGCAGTCACAGTACTCTCCAGTGAAATATACTTGTTTTGTCTGAGGTATAGAACAAAATTTAAGTTATTATTTGCTGAAAATCTTATCCCTGTCCACTCTGTGAAGCCGTGCATTTTTTAAAGGGGTCATCAACTGCATTGTTTTATTGTATCATTATGTTTCCTAGTGTGCAATGATAATGTTAGTATGATTTTTACATCAAAATACAAAATTTTGATGTAAAATTTTGAAATAAAAGGCACTTTTCCTAGCCTGATTTTACCCTTCTGATTTGAACACTCTGTTTGAAGGGGCGTGTCTGCTGAGAGATTGCCTAACATCTTTGCATATGAAATAGCTAAGTATTACATTGGAACTCTCTCAAAAACTTTTAGCACGTTGATTATAGTGTTATATTTAGATATATAGCAATATATCAAGATCGTGGCATGAAAGGTTGCATGCCACGATCATTGCATTGCATGCAGTGATGAGCATTGCAGCCCGCATGAATGCAGTGATCGTCTCTTCATTGGGTTCATATATGGGTTATATACAAACATTAAAATCAACAATAAAAAGGCAAAAAAAATAATGTATGATAATTAACATTAATAAATAAAGTATAATTCATGTATAATATATATAAAAACATTAAAATTAACAATAAAAATGTACAAAAAATAATGATGCATGATAATTAACATTAATATGAACATTAATAATATATATATATTATATATTATATATATAATATATATATATATTAACAATAATAATATATATTAATATATAGGCCTACAAACATTAAAAAAAAAAATATATATATATATATATATATATATATATATATATGTGTGTGTTTTTATAAAAAAAATTGGTTTCTGCGTAGACCTGCGTTTTCCTCTCTCATTATTTTACCTAGCCTACTACAAGCGTGAATCAGTGGGCGGGGCTAAACGGGCAGTGATGTTGAAGGCGGTGTCAATAATTACATAATTCTATATATACATATTATATATTACATATTATAATTACATATTAAATAATTCACCTTTTATAATAAAGTAGAACATTCCACAACCTATTGTTCTGGCAGATTGGCTTCAATATAAGCTGTTTTTATTAGGAAAATTGGCAAAAAGGGAATCCAAGAAACAGGCAAAAATCCAAGAGACAATGAAACAAGAGAGAATGCTCATAAATGCGGTGCAACAACATACAAAACTTCACCACCAGTGAATGAGAAAACGTACTCGGTTACATACGTAACCTCGGTTCTCTCTAGAAGAGGGAACGAGTATTGCGTAAGTTGTTATTTCTTTTCTCGAGATATTGAAGCCAAAAATTATTCTTAATTTTCCATTTATTGTCAACGCAGTGCAGCAGCCAGCAGACCTAGAGCAGGCTATCTTGCGTACTCATTGGCTGCCCTTCGGCAACTGCTGCAGCCTACCACTGAGCCTCGCGCCCTCTACACGTCACAGCCCGCCAAAATGGGCGTGGCTTAGCGTATAAAAGTCAAGCTCGGAGGCTGCGTCACTGGTTTAGCCCTGTCTTATTGTGCTTAGCACCCTCTCTGATATCCCTGGAATCGCTTCCCATGTTTTTACATGTATAGCTAGGGGCAGAATGGCCTCTGAGTTCCGATCGCTGCACTTCGTGGGCTCGGGAAACTGAACCGGAGGTCTGGCCGTGGCGCGCGCGCCCTCGGCGCTCGAATACGGCGGCTCACTGACAGTGGTAGCCGGCTGTTTCATATGTGACGTCCGATTGCTTTGAATGGGGAACGTTTTATGATACGCGAGCGGCGCCCGGGGCAAAAAGTTTGTTAGTAATATGAGGCTGAACCGTATAAATATAAATAATGAACCGATATGAGGCTGCTTTGGCCGTGCAACAGAGCGGGCAGATAGTAGATAGGGCACGTAGTTGTGGGCACGTTTCCTACATCTAACATGTAGCGGCATTCGCCAGCTTTAGGAGAGTGGGCTCTGTGAGAGCGAGAGACACGGGTATAGTGCTTGTGTGTAGGGGTGAACACTGAGATGTGGGCACCTTTTCTACACTTATGACACCATCGGCCTGAGCCGGATAACCAGAAATTATACCCTTCTTTGTGATGCGCGAGCAGCGCCGGGCATTAGAAATTTATTTGAAGGATAGCCCCTTGAGATGTATCATCTCGTTTTCGAGAGGGTCCTGGGAACAAACATGAATACAGACAAAGAGTTACATTGTATAACACATAATACTTCACATTCATACCAACATTTAGCTCTCCATTACTATCTCCTCAAATACAAGCCCTCTAAGTACATTGATACAATAAGTATACAGTTATCACACATAACATGCAGGTTCAGTACCATAGAGAATAATGAAGTTCACGTGATAAGTGGAGATGGGTATACTCAAAAGCATGAGCATATATTCTGCAAATGATCATGTAGTAATGGCCTAAAGAAACTAAACAAGGTACTGGATCTAATTACACTTGGTAAATTGTTCTAATCTGAAGGAGCTTTAAATTTGAATGCCCGACGACCTACTTCTTAATTTTAGGAACGTAAAAAAATGATTGATCGGTGTGCCTTAAATTATGTAAAGAGCGAAATGGAATTAGATCTTGTTTTAGATACAGAGGATAATTTAAGTGATAACATTTAAAAATAAACTGAAACCAGTGATAATGCCTTCTTGACTTTAAAGATAGCCAATTTAATAATTCATACATTTGGCAATGGTACGTTTTCTATGTACACCCCAGTACAAATCTACAAAGATTATTATAAACAACATTAAGAGGACGAAGATTTGTATCGGAGGTGTTTTGGTTAATTATATCGGCATAGTCAAGGATTGGAAGTATTAACTGAGTAATAATTATTTTTCTAACCTGACGGGTCGATATGATATTTTCTTAATAACTAAGTCAATATGTGATCTAAATGACAATTGAGAATCAAGCAGAAGACCTAAATATTTAAACTCATCAACTTTTAACACTGGAGTTCCATCTATAAAACTAATTAAGTCGTCAGTTGGTACTGAGATTTGTTTTGTATTAAACAACATATAATAAGACTTATTTTTATTTAGCAAAAGTTTGTTATAAGTAAACCAATTTTTAATTTACGTCAAAATCAGACTGGATTGATCGCTGAATATAAGAAATATCCGAGCAAGAAAAGTAAATAACAGTATCATCCGCATATAACTGAATTTGACAATTAGAACAAACTTGTGGAAGATTATTTATAAAAATAGAAAACAATAGCGGTCCAAGAGATGAGCCTTGGTGTACTCCTCTATCAATAGTTTTAAAATCCGAACAACTTCCCTGATACAAAACACATTGTTGTCCATGGTGTAAGTATGAATTAAACCAAAGTAAAGAAGATCTTGAAAGGCCAATATCATACAGTGTATCTAAAAGAAGATAATGGTCTACTAAATCAAAAGCTTTGGTTAAATCAATAAATAAGGCACCAGTTAATTTATTAGAATCAAAAGAAGATGTAATATCGTTAGTAATTTTTAGAAGAGCACTTGTTGTAGAGAAATTTGGTCGGAAGCCGGACTGAAAAGGAGATATAATATTGGAATCATTAAAATATTTTGATAATTGAAATAAAATAATTTTTTCAAATATTTTCACCACGCTATTAATTATTGAAATTGGTCTATAATAATTAATGTCATGTTGATCACCGTTTTTATACAATGGAGTGACTCTAGTACGTTTCCAAGATAGTGGGGTAGTACATGTTGCCAATGATACATTAAATAAATCAGACAAATGATAAGCCAGGACATGTGAGGCCATTTTCAGGAACTTGATTTCCAACCCATCTGGGCATGCACTGCTATCTGAGTCTAAACTGTCGATAACTTGCTGAACTTCTATAGGACTGATGAATCCAAAGGAGGAGGAGTTTTCACAAATATGATTAGGAGTATTTGAATTAAAGTTGAGAACAGAAAAATCAGAGAATATAGGACTACCTTTGGTAAAGTATTGATTAAATGCGCCAGCAATTTCAAAGGAATCAGTCCTTAAAATAATTTGCTTTTGCATTTTGCGTTTTTGTTGTACATATATTCCTCAATTTCTTATAAGTATCCCATTCTGTAGAATCCCTTGTTGCCCGATATTTTCTCCAAGCGCTATCTCTATCTTTGAAAAGATTTATTAAATCACCATTTATCCAAGGCAGATGTCTTCCCTTAACTTTAATTATTTTCCAAGGTGCATGTTTATCAATAATTTTGGTAACTTCTAAATAAAAATAGTTCCATGCATCTTCAACAAATGCTTAGCTGAAATCTGTCCCATTTAATGTTAGTCATGTCTTGGATAAAGTGTTCAGAATTAATATTTTTTGATTGTCTAACCCTGATTAATTTTGGAGGTAGTCGAGGTATGTTTATTTTCCAGACATAGTAGATCATAGAATGGTCGCTAAATGAGTCAGACAATACTCCAGATGAAATAATCCTATCTGGATGTGAGACTAGAATCCAGACTAACAAGGATGATGATTTGGAATCCGATCTGGTGGGTTCTGTTATAAGTTGTGTTAAATTTGAACTACTAAATAAATTACGATCGTGCCTACATGAGCCAGATAATCAGTTGTTATTAAAATCACCCAGAGTTATCATTTCAGTGTCATCATCAAGGGAATTAATAGTTGATATAATGCATTTAGTCGATTCAACCGGAGCTTTGGGGGGTCTATAAATATTACCTATTATGTTTATTTTTATGGAAAATATTTTAACAAATAGAGATTCAAAATACAAGGGATTCTCCTTTGGTGTAGCAAGTTCTGAGACTAGAGTTGAGGAAATATGTGTAGCCACTCCTCCCCCTCTAGAATCACAATCAGCTCTATATAAACATAATTGTCAAGTTTTATATCATCATCTAATATCGTACTATTGAGCAGGTCTCAGAAAGTGTGATTACATTAGGTTTATTATAGGTGAGCCAGGCTTTTAAAAGGTCAATCTTGGGTAGTAAACTTCTAATATTCAGATGAATGATATACATACCTTTACTGAAGTTCATAGTACAGTTTTGACATGACAGTAAACAAACATTCCGTCAGACAAAGCATAGCAATAATAAGGACTAGCAGTAAAAAGGTATAAAAGAGAGCTTACACACTCATTAACATATACATACACATTTCTACATAAAAACATAATCTAAACAAAAATAAAATAAAAATTAGCCAAGCTTCGTCTGCTTTTTAGCATTTTGTTAGATGGACTAGAGAATGTAAATAATGAACTAAATTCATACAATGTTCAAAACCTCGAACATCCCGCCCCTCCCTCTGGGAAAAAAGAGAAGAAGAAAAAAAAGACAAAGAAAAATATGCATCATTAGTAAATTACTACCATATACAAGTCTAAAATAATAAGCATTTCACAAAGTTTAAGTCCAGGCAGCTTAAGAAACAAAAAAGGTGATAGTTCATAACGACCTACTATCAGCCACTACTAAGGTGGTGTACTTGTTGTGAAATTACGGCAATTTATACGATTTACGGCAGATAGAGGTCACATTGATTCAGCCTCAAGTGGCCTGCTGCCCACATCAGACCATGAGAAAACAGAAAACAGAAAGAAAAAAAATACTATTACTTTAGTGAATTTATATTTTGGGCATATTTTATGGTTCTATTGTCAGTCCTAGCATACGACTGTACTGAGAAAACGCCTGTTGTGTTCCACAGCAAACAAAATAAATATTCATGATGAACAATGGTTAAACAATTACAGAAATCCTATTAATTTTAAGGTTTTAAAGTGCAGACTTTTTTTTAACATGTAATCTTTCAAAACAAGTTATTTTATATAAAATTAAACTGCATTTAATAAATGTGACTGAAAACAATTTCATTTATATACATTTCATTATAAGTAAAAGTACAAATGGTAGAACCACACTTTATGTAGTAAATATAAATGAGTCGAACGATCAGAGGTATAGAGCTAAACAGGAAAGTGGCTCTCGAGGGCCAGAGTTGCTCAGGATGTGTTTTTCTGCAAACAAATTTAAAACTATTTTGTTACTTTATTGAGATTTTTCTTTATTGCTCATTCTATAAGCAACTTAACACAAAGAATCTCTTGTTATATCCCTTTCTCAGTGCTATGGGCCATATAGCAATTAGTTTGAATTACCAGATACAATTAAAATTGGCCCATTGAAAGTAAAATTATTGTTTATTGCAGAGGGAGAATAAATCTGGTGTGACTACAGAACCAACTGAAACAAAACTGGGCAGTGAGCTGTTGAACATTAAATGTTTGGCGCAAGACAGGGCAAACATAATGGCTATAAATATAAATGATTATACTGTATATACAGAAATGCTTGTTAATAAGTAATGATCCATTAAAAAAAAAAAAGAAGGGGAAATGATGACGAGAGACTATTCATGAACAATATGACTCATTAAAGCAAACCAAAGGTCAACATATCTGTTATACCTAGTGCTGGGCGGTTTGACCAAGAATTTATTTCACGTTTGTTTTTTTTCAAAATTATGCCGGTTTTCCGGTTTATGATGTTTTTTTTTTTTTCATGCATAATCAGGTGTTCAAAGCATTTTCTACTGGTTGAGAGAGGAATTACTGCAGTAAATTGATTTATCCTATTTTACTGTCATTAGTGAATATTGTAGAATAGAATAGCGCCCAGTATAACCTAAAAAGTGTTATTTCTTAACGTTCTAATAACGTTCTTATAACCAGGAAATAACGTTAATACAACGTTTATATAACAGGAGAATTGTACGTTCTAATGACGTTTGAATGATGTTCTTATAACCAAGCAAGAACGTTAACAACGTTTATATAACGGGAGAATTGAACGTTCTTATAACGTTTTGAATAAAGTTCTTATAACCAAGAAATAACGTTAATACATCGTCTAAAAAACTGGACATTTTGAATGTCCCTAGAACATTCAGAAATAACGTTAACGTTTTTGTAACTTAATGAGAACGTTATGAAAACGTTCTTATAACCTAAAATTGTTAGCTGGGGAAGAGGAGAGATTCGCGATTGCACTGATCACGTTTTAAGTGCAGGATTCTCTGAGCGAGCCCAGATAAAATAGACCTATTTTAACAAGAGCAGCGTGTATCTGAGAGCGAGGCACATTATATTCCGCGCGCGAGCAGAGAGATTCGCATTCGCGCATTATATTAATGTACTTTCGCGCTACAATAATGCGCTCAGCATCCATCGTCCATGTAACGTAACAGAGCACTGCTGTTTGTTTGGGATTCATAAATTTTGGGGCATCTCGCCCGGGGGGCGGGGTTACGTCCTGCGTCACATCTCTTCATGCGGGTTCTCGTCGACCAGGGTCAGCGCGCACACAGGCAGGCACAGAACTAGCTAGCGAACCTAGGTCTTAAATCGAATCAGTTATGTTTACAACACGTTTTTTGATGGAAAAGTGATGTTTAATTTCCATAGTCTTTGTTTAGTGAACGAAAGCGAAATTAGGAATTGCGGTCTTTCAGTTTGTTTATCGTTACCTAGCTACCATGGGTTTAAGTTGTACAAGATGTGCTGTAGCCTTAATTAAAATGGCCAAGTCGCGTTTCATATTAACAGATGAATAGGCTTCGCTCGGTTTATTAAATACATCCAACCTTAAATGTCTCTTACAAACTATGAAGGGACAATGAATCAATCAATACACTGACATGGTAATGCTAGACAGATAGCCTACTTTGTTTGCACAGCCCTACCGTGGTTTTGTCACTTTTCTCTCCACTCCTAGACCTACGTCTGGTGACAGCGGGGAAACTTTTACCTCGATAAAGTTAGGCCTACTTATTGTATTGCAGAAAAGTAAACTCCAGTTAACCAGTTCATGTTTCTTCTTTAGGTGATTCAAGCAGTAACGACTAATTAGACTCAATACTGCTATTACAGATGGAATTATGAAATAGAAACAGGCCTTAATGCAAGATTTTAATCATGTAAATACACAATACATTTTTTTTGTAATGTGGGAAATATATACAGCATTTGTCAAATTTTCCCTTAACCCCCCCACCTGCACCCCCTTACCAACAACACATGGATCAGCATTAGTCAGCAGAGTACAAATACATGGGTGAAGTAATCATACAAAATAAACACACACACAAAAAGAAAGAAACAAAAAAGAAGACTACAGGTGAAGAGTAAAAAAAAGTTTTACAAAAGTCTTACAATAACGTTAACTATTTTCACCAAAAGAGGACAGGTTTGCACCACGTGATTTGAAGTTGGTCAAGATCTATCTAGCTAATCTATCAACTCTATCTAACAGTCGAAATCTTAACTAAACAGGAAAACAATCTAACATGATTAAAAACTTATCCTCCATCGTGCAAAAAGATGTAACGTTACACAGGCCGGTCACGTTAAAGGGTTAGTTCGCCCATTTAAGACATGAAGTTGTATGCAATCCTTACCAGCACTATAGTGTATACACACTGACCCACTCTGTTGTCACCCCCCTGGTCCGAGTTCTGACCGCTGGAAGTTTTTGAATGAAGTAATCCCGGCTACTTTCCGGGGCCACAAAACTGTGCGTTTTTACGTGAAAAAAAGATTTGCGTTTCAAAGCTTGATTAATTTAACACAAAAAAAACACGCCGGGCAAAATTCATACCTCAGTTTTAATGCGGCACTATTTTCCTTCCGTTTCTATCAATCCGCGCTGCTGTCAATGTCAACAGTGCGCACGTGACGATTAGCTGTTGATAGCGCGACTCGCCGACAACATGTCCGACTACGAAACTTCAGATGATGAAACTAATTTTAGCACAGTGTCAGACGGATCAGATGAAGACAGTAATTTTAACTCAACGACAAAGGGATATCTTTATGAACCGGAGTATACCGATGCCGAACTTGAGCAGATGGACAAAGAACGGGAAGAGAGAGAGCGAGAGGACAGAGAAGTTGTCCAATCTGATGCTGGGCCCACCACAGCTGTAGCAAGAGGCAGGATGAATGACAAATGGTGGTGCACTTGTTCCAATTGTGAAGTTATGCCAACAGAGGTTGAAAGCTATTGCTGCCACGAATGGGAACTCATCATGCCACAGATGCAAAACCTTTCAATTGACGAGGACGCCAACGCACCGTCTGTCTGCATTACATCCAATGACGTGTTCCCTGCGATGCTAAATGCAGGTGTCCTGGAGACGTTCTTCTACAGCCCTAAAATAAATTGGAAAAATCGACCCAAACCAGCTGGACTTGACGGTCAGATGTCGGCAGAGTAAGTGTGATCGCTCATCTTGCTTTGTAGTTTTTTATTTATTAATTTAACGTTGTCTTGACTAGTGTTGGCTATATAATAGTCTATCTGACTGCATTATTATTATACTGAGTGGACAATAATACAATCATTAATAATTATATGGAGTTGACACCACGAAAATCCTTTATTCGAGATAATTTAGCTCCCGCTGAGTAGCCGATGGCAACCAGCCAAGGCTGTCTCATATTCATATTTGATACAGGAAAACGATGAAATTTGAACTTTGATCCCGGCACATCCTTGTTGTCACAGCCTGGGAATTTACAAGTTCGCACCTGTCACGGTGTTGTGCGGGTAGAAGAAGATGGCTGAGTCAAAAGCTCCAAATCAAACAGTTTTACTGATCAAACTCACAGGTACAGACAGGCAGGCAGAATGACGGGCAGAAACACACACTAAACACATCCATATAACTTTAACAACCGACCAGGACACACTGAACAGAAGCAAACTAAATACAAGCATGAATCAAACATAACAAGGTGAAAACAGGTGACACTGATGATGATAACGAGGGACAGGCTGGTAAGTGAGGGAGTGAGTTCAGGTGTGGAGACAAGAAGGATTCTGGGAAGTGTAGTGAAGATGACTAAGACAGACAGGTGCAGACGAAGACTGTGACAGAACGCCCCCCTTCAACAAGGCGCGACCTCGCGCCGTAGAACATCAATGGGGTGTGGGGGGCGGGCGCCCTGAAGGCTGGCCAGGGCGTGGCCAAACTGAGACGGGAAGCCTCCAGGGCGGATCAGGAAGTGCAGGCGGCCAGGGCGGAGCAGGACGTAAAGGCGGCCAGGGCGGAGCAGGACGTGGCCAGGGCGGAGCAGGACATGGGCGTGGCCAGGGCGGAGCAGGACATGGGCGTGGCCAGGACCGTGGGGACCCTTCGGGCGGCCATGGCGGTACGGACCCTTCGGGCGGTGAGGACCCTTCAGGCGGCCATGGCGGTGAGGACCCTTCGGGCGGCCATGGCGGTGAGGACCCTTCGGGCGGCCATGGTGGTGCGGACCCTTCGGGCGGCCATGGCGGTGCGGACCCCTCGGGCGGCCATGGCGGTGCGGACCCCTCGGGCGACCATGGCGGTGCGGACCCTTCGTGCGGCCATGGCGGTGAGGACCCTTCACGCGGCCATGGCGGTGAGGACCCTTCGGGCGGCCATGGCGGTGAGGACCCTTCGGGCGGCCATGGCGGTAAGGACCCTTCGGGCGGCCATGGCGGTAAGGACCCTTCGGGCGGCCATGGCGGAGCCCTATGGCCCCCCCCCCAAAAAATTAATGGGGAGAGTGACAGAGTCACTACTAGTCTCTGGGCTGGACGGAACCAGCGGTGAAGGGGTCTCTGGGCTGGACGGAACCAGCGGTGAAGGGGTCTCTGGGCTGGACGGAACCAGCGGTGAAGGGGTCCGTGGGCTGGACGGAACCAGCGGTGAAGGGGTCTCTGGGCTGGACGGAACCAGCGGTGAAGGGGTCCCTGGGCTGGACGGAACCAGCGGTGAAGGGGTCCCTGGGCTGGACGGCCCCAGCGGTGAAGGGGTCTCTGGGCTGGACGGAACCAGCGGTGAAGGGGTCTCTGGGCTGGACGGAACCAGCGGTGAAGGGGTCTCTGGGCTGGACGGAACCAGCGGGCTGGACGGAACCAGCGGACTGGACGGGACGTGAACAGGCTCTGGCTGGACGGTCTCTGGCTGGACGGTCTCTGGCTGGACGGTCTCTGGCTGGACGGTCTCTGGCTGGACGGTCTCTGGCTGGACGGTCTCTGGCTGGACGGTCTCTGGCTGGACGGTCTCTGGCTGGACGGTCTCTGGCTGGACGGTCTCTGGCTCTGGCGCAGGATCAGCGGGCTCTGGCGCAGGATCAGCGGGCTCTGGAGCAGGATCAGCGGGCTCTGGAGCAGGATCAGCGGGCTCTGGCGCAGGATCAGCGGGCTCTGGCGCAGGATCAGCGGGATCAGCGGGCTCTGTGCAGAAGGTTGAATTAAAACCTGCCACTGAGGACTGGAGAAGGGAAGCTGATTTCAGTGCAGATCGGACGGATTTAAGTGCAGGATCCGCCATTTTAGCCCCCAGGTCCATGCTGTTTGAAACCTTCTTCCGGGCTCGGGGCGACACGGGAGGCTCTGGCTGGATCGTCTCGGCGGGACGAGACTCTGGACGGGTGGTGACGGAGGCTGGTGACAGTGGTTGAGCGGAGATGTTACAATCAGCCTCACCCACAGTGTAGGCTGAGCCGCTCAACAAAAGCACGTAGTCCAGATACCGTTCAAGGGTCAATCCGGGATTTCCTAGTGGCATCCATGAATGGAAGTGTGGGTCTAATCCAATCCAGAATAAATCCATCAACTGCTGATCGGTAATCGTGGTTAGATGGCTGCACTTTATAAATTCCTCTAAGTAGGATTCAATCTTACGGCCATTTTGAGAGATGGAACACAGAATCTGACTCGCTTCGTCCATCTTCTGTTAGGTCGGCTCTTCAGTTATTTTCTAGGTCGGTTGTTCTGTCACGGTGTTGTGCGGGTAGAAGAAGATGGCTGAGTCAAAAGCTCCAAATCAAACAGTTTTACTGATCAAACTCACAGGTACAGACAGGCAGGCAGAATGACGGGCAGAAACACACACTAAACACATCCATATAACTTTAACAACCGACCAGGACACACTGAACAGAAGCAAACTAAATACAAGCATGAATCAAACATAACAAGGTGAAAACAGGTGACACTGATGATGATAACGAGGGACAGGCTGGTAAGTGAGGGAGTGAGTTCAGGTGTGGAGACAAGAAGGATTCTGGGAAGTGTAGTGAAGATGACTAAGACAGACAGGTGCAGACGAAGACTGTGACAGCACCATTGTTAATTTAATATTTTTTACCTTGTTATCGATCGATTGTGTAAACACTATGGAAGAGCTGATCGTCACGTGCGCACTGTTGACATTGACAGCAGCGCGGATTGATAGAAATGGAAGGAAAATAGTGCCGCATTAAAACTGAGGTATGAATTTTGCCCGGCGTGTTTTTTTTTGTGTTAAATTAATCAAGCTTTGAAACGCAAATCTTTTTTTCACGTAAAAACGCACAGTTTTGTGGCCCCGGAAAGTAGCCGGGATTACTTCATTCAAAAACTTCCAGCGGTCAGAACTCGGACCAGGGGGGTGACAACAGAGTGGGTCAGTGTGTATACACTATAGTGCTGGTAAGGATTGCATACAACTTCATGTCTTAAATGGGCGAACTAACCCTTTAACTTCCCACTCAACAGACGAGTCCAGAGAGACGGTTGGATAAACTATAGAATCTTTGACGGGTGCGCGCTGACCCTGGTCGACGAGAACCCGCATGAGAGATGTGACGCAGGACGTAACCCCGCCCCCCGGGCGAGATGCCCCAAAATTTACGAATCCCCTGTTTGTTTACCCTCACTCGTCGCTGCTTAGAAGTGCAACATTGTAAAGGGTCCGTCTGAAACAGTGTCGAGCAGCGTAACGTTTGTTACGAATGTTGTTTAATTAAATACACCGGTATGGCGGTTTATTCAAAATCAATATCATGACGAAAATATAAACCGGTTTTCGGTTTGAACCGGTTTACCGCCCAGCACTAGTTATACCTACAAAAAACTTTTGGTGAGATATTTCAAGAAAGGACAAACAGGCTACAATGGGCCAAAAAAGGTATAACCTTACAGCTAATCTTTACTTTTACTCAAAAAGCACAAAACTGACATCATTATAAATAAGATGATTTAAATGTGAATATGTGAAAAGTAACATAAAAATTTAAATTTTTTATGGTAACAATAGAAAATCTGAATTTTAAGAAAGCGTTATTTATTGTCTCTTTTTTTAAGTGTTGGTGGACATGCTCCTTAAAATGGTGGAAGAGGATTGAAGGAGCACCTCTGCAACTCTAACCAAGCCTGCTGGCAAATTGTCCACATCAGATTCTAACGATACAATCTGTTACCATCTACCTGGGGGGTATTTCCAGAGAGCAGGATCAACTTTACATCTCACAAACCCTTGACTCTTGGGGAATGCCGGTTGCAGAACACCTATGAGTAATTCCATCAACATAAAGACATTGTCTATGGATTGCAGATTTCAGGAGTCAGCATGGAATCGGAAGTTAAGAAACATGCTATAGCCTACTTTAAAGTCGAAATTAAATGAAAATTCACTATTTCTATTTTATAAATGCATATTATTGATCTTATTGTGAACAATTCATTCTTGCATGTTTAATTTTTTAAACCATGAACCCTTTAATCAAAATGTCATAACGGGCTGCTGGACTTCTCCAATCTCGTAGTCCGCTTAAACTCTGCCTCTTTTTCTCACTACTTCCAATTTAACTTGACTTAAGTGATGCAGAACTTGATGTTGTTAATGACTTTAAACAATGATTATTTTGTTTGTTTAATGCTAAATAAATACAATTAAAAAAGAAAGACTGATCAAAAAGTCTATACTTTACAAATATAATATGGGGATAATATGTAGAAGTTTAGTTCCCGTTCAAGGTTAATGTTCAAGGTTAATGGTCAGTGACTGACGAATTGGGATCTCTGAGAGCCTAATCACCTTCTGATAACAGAGCGAGCCAATGCACGTTGGCTATTGAGATTTGCATTGCAAACCACATCCAGGGTATTTAAGGGCGTGCGTGCAATTCTCACATTAAGCATGATTTCCCTATTTCCCTAATGTTAAAATTGAAAAGTGGAAGAGGAATACTTGGTTTATTGAAGAAATGTAAACTATTAAAAGACCCGGATGTATATATTTTTTCCTATCTTTTTTTTCAATGGTAGCAAAGGAGTAGTTCACTTTTTAAAAAACTTTTGCTTGAATGAACGAAAATACTCGAAAAAAGACTCGTTCATTTTGATGAACGAGTTCGAACAGGAGAGTCACGAACGTGCATCACAGAACAGAGCAAGGCGAGCATTTGTGCTTATAAAACTTAAACTGTTTTATTTATTTTTTAAATGACCGATCGTTTCGCAAGATAAGACCCTTATGCATCGTCTGGTGTCGTTTAAAGTCATTTGAAGCAGCACTGAAACTGTCATTTGGACCTTGGACCGTTTGGTACTAAATGAAGTCCATTATATGGAGAAAAATCCTAGAATTTTTTCATCAAAAACCTTAATTTCTTTTCGAAGAAAGAAAGACATGGACATCTTGGATGACATAGGGGTGAGTAAATTATCAGCAAAAGTTTTTTAAAAAGTGAACTACTCCTTTAAGTAGGCAAAAAAATTAGACAAAAATAGTATGTCCGAATTCACAGTAAAAGATTAGGCAAAAAGCACCCGGTTGACCTACTTCTTCCTACGAGATTCTGAAGTGTACTTACGATGGAGGATACTAGATCCTTTACTAGAGGATTTTGAATGCCTGTGAAGCAAGATAGCTGACGCTGTTAGATCACATGATAATGGCGGATGTAGTACGTCCGGATTACAACCATACTCAGATTTTGGAAGGGTTACTTTTAAAATGTTGAAGGGGGTGGATTGGAATCCACTGCTGCTTTAATGTATATGTAATGATTGATTATAATTAAGGTATTAATCAATATTTTTCCTTCTGAATATCAAATGAGTTGAATGCCTTCTCTGGAGATTATACTTTGTTATAGAAGTTACCAGTGTGATTACTGAATTGTTCTTTTCATGTATTCTTTAATGTCTGTATTTGATATCTGAATGCCGTAACAGTGCTTGCTTATTTAGCCCGGCTTCCAGAAATTAAATATGGACTTGTTTTGTGTTTGAGGTCTTCAACGTGTTAAAACATATAGGGGTCAATGAAGCCAATAGTTTAAGGGACCATTTCTTTGTTAAAGCCTTACTTTCCAGTTAGACTAAAGTTTAGCTATCCGTGAGAGAAAGAATGCATTATCTTGAGGTTTTGAGATGCTTATAGTTAGAGCCTGGCCAAATCCAACCTTGGAAAAGCTGTGTGTCGGTGTGTGTGTTAGTCTTCTTGGTTACAGGTTAAGGAACCACTGAAATTTTTGGAGATTGACTGAGTTGTTGTTCTGGACATGCTGGCGCCCAGCAACCCAAATCTGCGACCTGGAAGGTCACGACGTGCCTAACTTCAGGGTCCGAGTGTCAGCTGCATAATCGATGGAGATATGCTTCAGTCTATGTATATGTGTGGAAAATTACTGTTTTTATCTATTTCTTAGCCAATGAGACTCATTCAACCTGTAAGCAATGACGTAGCTTAGACCTTGAAAATGGTATAACTGCTTGTGATCTTTGTAACTGTAAGTGGGGCGGCCTACGAACTCCTGTGTGAGTCTTGAAGCTGACTTTTGCTGATGAAACTGCAAACTATCTTCAGTAAATCTCTTCTTTAATTTATTATAATTCTGACTCCGGTTCTTAATTCTTCATATCTGGTTCTGGGTCTTTGACTGTCAGTGTTGGGAGTAACGCGTTACAAAAGAAGGCTAATGCATTACAGTAACATATTAGTTTTTGCTGTAACGCAGTAGTGTAAGGCATTACTTATCAATTTTCAGTAATATTTTACTCGGTACATGTTCAGTAAGGCTTGCGTTACAACAGACTTTTAGTTTTAATTGTAAAACAAACAACAACAAAAAACAGCAAGACCGCGAGACATTAACGAATGAAAAATGCAAGTAGGCTAAATTACCTGTTCGTGGTCAGTCAATAGCCGCGTGTGGTGTCCAAGTCTGTAAATAAAGACTAAATGGCAGCGTCTGATATATTTGTATAGCGATATTTTTTTTTTACAGGAGTGCCGTGAGGTATGATTTCGGCCTATGTGCTCGCGCTGGCCAGTGGAAAAGCGGCTAATGGTAAAGATGGCATGAAGAAGACTATACATTCGCGAGATGGACGTATGCGCATTAGGCTATTCGTTCTGTGTTTTCTTCCTAAACAGTTAGGCTATGTTTATTTGGTATTTTTCATGTTTTCATCACGCAATCATGTTTTTGATGCGGTGGTGACGCGTTCATGTAAGGGCGGCGGCGCTGCCGATAAACCTTAAAGCTGTCACAAAGAACGGGCAAAAGCAATGATTATGAATATGTCAAATATAACAAGGAGACATTTTAATTGTCTATTAATAAAGTCAAGATGAAGTTGACGATGCTGACTCGCGATCTTCGCAGTAGTGAATGCACCAGAGAGAAATTTCATTTCATAAGCAGAGAGCATGTTTTCTTTCGTTTTGAATTGTTCTGTTTACAAGTAGACATTTCAATATAGATATATTTTTCAAGTCCGTGAATAGGCTATACTTATACGCTGAGTTTCGGTTCATTTATGAGACGCGCTCCAGTTCACGCGCTTAAATCCAGGCAATTGGTTGACGAAACATTGGTTAAAATTAAGATACAATTAATACAAAACGAAATTCACTTTAAAGAAAGGCTTTGTGTGTGTAAGGTCTCTGTGAAAGTTTTAACCCTCTGGGGTCCTTCGTTTCAGAGTCACACTCAGGACCTTCGGGTCCAAATGGGCCGGAGGGGTGGGATTCATATTTATTAAAAGAAAATCATCATTTTTTTTTTTTACTTGTTTTTTATAATATTTTTTCTTTTCTTTTTTGGTGTTTTGAGATAATTTTATGATTTATAATTAATATTTATGCAATAAATATGACCCATTTTCCCCCAATTTCCCCCCCATTGAATATAATAGAAAATTATAAATAAATAAAATATTTTTTTTAATTTTTTTTAAAGCTGTATTTCATTTTAGAGTCAAGCCTAGACCTCATGAAAGCAATTTTTGAAATGAGATGGATGCCATCTGGTGGACAAACTGAGCATTTTAAAAATGCAAAACATATGAAATCACATATACATTTTTTAGTTTGTTTATGTATAAAAGTGTGTTTGTGTGTGTGTGGATGTGTCTGTTTTGCACTCTTGATGTTTTATAGATTCATCCCTTCACTGTTGTGTGCTTTTTTTCTGGATCGTGGCTGATTTGTAGATTGTACGCACAAAAAAACTCGGTATTTTCACATTTTTGCCAATTTCCCATTCATTTCCTATTCCGGGTCCATTTGGGCTGAAGGTCCTGAGTGTGACTATTTTTTTTTTACAACCACTTAGATTATTCAAATCCTGTCCCCAATTTTTTTGGATGTTCATATACCAAGTACTAAAAAAGTCACCAAATTTCAGACCATTCCGATGAAGCTATGATTTAAAAAAAAAAAATGTTTAAATGCGTCTGGACCATTTGGACCGAAGGACCCTAGAGCAGTCTTTTAGTGCCGCTTCAGAGCGGTCACGTCCATAGCTGAGAACTGTCACGTCTGTAACATTGTTTTTTCCTCATAAATGCGAACACGAAAAATAAAATAAAATGAATATTTTATGTTCTGTGGAGAGCCAACCCTTCTTCATCCGATTTGCGCAGTGTAATTCACAGAATTAAAAAAATAAAATAATAATAATAATCGTTGCCTCCTAAAAGTTAAAGATTTTTTTTGTCACGCATGACTGTCTATTTCCCTAATATTAAATATAAAACGCATGTGTAGACTGATATTTTTCTAATGTCTGGACTCCTTTCAGGGAGGAGCCTATGGATAAACAGACATTTCAATATTTTGGTATTAATGCATTTTCTGAGAATTTATATTTCAAGTTTTGACTGCAAATGTCATGTCCATAAGGCTGGAATTCCCAAATTTTAAATAATTTATCCTCAACTAGTTTTGTGGTGTAGGTCTATGTATTTTATCATGTTAAGTTAACTTCAGATAATACTAATAGTAATTTAAAGTTGTGGTAGCATTGGATCTGGACGGTATGGATAACGCTGGGAGTTGGAAGGGGTGTGTCGCGATTCTGCAGGTTCGTGGATCTGAGTGTCGCGATTTCGGTTTCATATGATATGGCATATCCTTAAAGCCTTAGTCATTTTAGAATGTTAAGTTCTACTCCTGTATAGTTATTTTGGTGAAAGTAACTCAAAAGTAATACAGGAGTAATGTAACGCATTATAATTCTGAGACAGTAATATTGTAAGTTAATGAATTACTTTTAAATAACAGTAACAAGTAATATATAATGTATTACAGTTTGGAAGTAACTTGCACAACATTGTTGACTGTATACCCCTTACAATGTATTCTGTTACAGTTACAAATTAATTCATAAAAGAAAGGTATTCCGTAACGTAATCCAAACCCCACATTATGAAAGTAATGTAATCTGATTACTTTTGGATTCCTTCAAGGTCACACACTCACACATGCAAAAAAAGTTAAGTAAAAGCAATATTTAGTCAATAGCCATGACTGGCAACAGAACCAGCTGTCATTTACAGATATGTGGATAAGTTCTAATGTTAACTGATTTGCTGTTAAAATAAATCATCCACTCGCGACACTCTCGAATCTATGATTTTTCTCTGATTTAGATATCCGCACCCGATCGTCACATTACAATTATTCAAATTCTCAGTGTTAAGCATAATAATATGGTAACATATTACACTGAAGTAGGCTGATTTTAAATTAACATTTAGCTTTTTCAAGTTAACATTCTTCTTTTGTAAAATTGCATTTCCTTTCCTTACAGGTTACAACATTTGTTGTAGACTATAGATATGCATACGCAACATGTGACAATTCAAATGCTTAAAGGGGTCATGAACTGGATTATTTTATTATTTTATGATGTTGCCTGGGGTGCCCTTATAATGTTAGTATGATTTTTACATCAAACATTGTCATAATTAAGAAATAAAAGGCATTTTTCTAGCCTGATTTTAGCCTCTGATTTAAACGCTCTGTTTGAAGGGGCGTGTCTGCTGTGAGACTTCAGTGTAAACGCCAACTGCTGTGATTGGCTGACATGTTTGCATATAAAATAGCTAGTATTACATGTGAAACTCTCGGAAACTACTATGTTTCTATTACAGCGTTCGAGAAGAATAACAAATCTTTAATTGTATTGTTTAAAACCATTATATTTAAATCTATTCCATCACATGAAAGGTTGCAGTGATGAGCTGAGCAGATGACATAGCCTACTGTCTGGTGACCGCGTGAATAAAGATCTCATTATTGCAACGCAGTTTTTGCACACTCACGAATGCTTTTTCACCAAATAACAATGCAAACACGACGTAAATACAGGTAGAGCTTCGTTGTGCAGTGTAACAGCGTCTGTAGCCTCGTTTCCATCCACTTTTTGCGCTGTTATGTTATCGACAAAGTGAATATGCGAAAAAAAAACATTACGAAATTTTCCGTCTCCAGACTGTTTCCATTCAATTGGCCTTTTACCGATAAGATTGTGTGCGTGATGACGTCACGAATGCCGAAAGCACTGAAAAAAAGTGCCCTTGAGCCGTTTCCATAGGCCTACATTTTTTTTTATCGCAAATTCTACCTTTTGAGGTTCCAGTCAGCAGCCCCAACACCAAACAAACAAACCAAAAACACACAAACAAAAAAAATGGAGAGAGTATTCAGGCAGTTAATTGAAATTGCCAGCTTACTGTCATTTCAATTTCACAAATAATTGCAAGTGTCCGAAATATCAGAAGACGATGGCAGAATGAAGCAGTTGCTCATCTGATAGGGCTCGAAGTAACTACCCTTTAAATGCAACGAAGCCCGAGGGTCTGGGAGAGACCACACAATAAGGCGTTTTGGGAGGAAGTTGTGGAGACACTTTACAGAACGTTGTTTTTTTTTTTTTTTTTACTTTTTGCCAGGCTCGATATTACACTACACAAAAAAACTGGTTGAGGATAAATTCTTTAAAATTGGGCCATTCCAGCGCTATGGACGTGACATTTGCAGTCAAAACTTGAAATATAAATTCTCAGAAAATGCATTTAATACTGAAACGTCTGTTTATATATCCATACTCCCTTAATAAAGGAGTCCAGACATTAGAAAAATATTAGTCTACACATGCGTTTTATATTTAATATGAGAGAAATACACATGAGACATGTGTAACCTAGGTTACCAATAAGCGTTGGCAGGGACAGAATAAACTTCGAGTTAAATGAAAGATTTTGACAGCACATATGAGTTGTAAAAGGATTTATTAATGATATAAAAATGAAAAAAAAACATAAATATGAATATTATAAAATTGTTCAATAAGTATTACCTTCTTTTGGAAGGCCTCCAATTAGATCGCGCTTTGAGTGACGTCATGTGAGCTTCCGCTATCGCGGGACTTTGGAAAGTAGTGCGTACTAGATTTTTCTTTTCCTCCGTGAATCTGATGAGAGCAGATGGTTGTTGCTGCTCCGGGAGATTTTAAGCTCTAAATCCAGCGAAAACTGATGTAAGAGTTGTTTAATTTGTCTATAAATCAGTCATATGATGATAATATAGAGTTAAGTGACGGTTAAATGTAGTAAGAGATCTGATTATGCTCATAGTGTGTCCGACCTCATGTTAATGACGCAATAATGGTGCGCTAGCTTAATGCTAATATTCCATGTGCCTATATATATTTCTAACAAAGGATTCAAAGAGAAGCCGTGTGTGTGAGATTGACGTTTTGGAACATTGTCATCTGGAATTTTCTTGTTCTCCAGATGCACACTGTATGAGAGTTCCTTGGTGAGTCAATATAGTGCATTTATTTTTCTATACGGTCTATTCAAGGTCATATTAAGTGTGTTACACTAAAGCATTGGTTATTTAATGCAGTATTAGTAAAAGATAGAGTTGAGTGTAAATTGAAAACTGTATCCGTCTGAGTGCGATCCATCCTGTGGTATTCGAGGGAACTGCGAGTCAATCCTGGATTGTGAACCGTCTCAACTCCTCTTTGGATGTCTTACAGTGGAGTTGGACTGGCGAGCCACCCAAGAACGAAATCTTGTTTCCCGGTGAAAAGAGAAACTGAAAGTGAATTGTTCACCTTTGAATGGTAGGACAGAACTGTGCATTTTCTAATCGTTTCATCAGGAAGATGATTCCAGAACTGAACTGAACAGTTCATGAACTGTTGAACTGAATTAATGAACTGATTGGGTTCATTGCAGAGAAATTTGATTCAGGATACTTTGAAGTGTTTTAAGTGAAGTAAGCGCATTGTGTATTGGTTGTTCTGTTTATTTTATTTCAATTGAATCTGGGTGAAATCCGATGGTGAAGATTTACCGTGAAGAAAAGAAAAGTGAATTAGAGGGTTAACGAGAAATTGATTTCACTAATTGTTCTTAGTGGTTTGTGAAACTAGGAATTTGAACAAAGAATTAATTCTAAAAAAAAAAGGAAGGGATAAAATTAATAATTCTGAATTCATTTAAATTTTCATGCATTAAATCTTTTGTTATATTGGTCTACTTAAAATTACAATTTGTTAACTTACCTGTTGGTCTGAGTGTTCACTGCTGCTGCATCATCTCTCTCCTCGAGCGAATCTAAATCTTCTAAGCCACTGGTCCATTAGTGAATTTGATGTAGTGAACTTATCATCGGGTTCAGATTACATAAACTTGGCAAGAGCCAGCCAGGAGAGAAGATTGTTTGCAGCAACAGTGATTCGGTTTTGAGTCCAAACTGAAAAAACCCCGGAAAGAGACAATATAACTATACGTATATATTTCACACTTACACTCTAATAGAACATTGACGACATGGATATTGTAAAGAGAGAGAACGTAGATGTTTCAAACGCCATGATAGTCAGCGGTTTAACATTTACTGAAACAGATCAGGACTTAGAAAAATGGTTGCTGAGATATGGTAGCATTAGTCGCAACCTTCTTATCGATGACCCAAACTCCGAATTCCACCAGCATGCCATTATAGAGTTTACTTATAGCTCTGCTATGAAAGCACTAATGCCCCTGCTGCCTGTAACAATGGTCAGTACGTCAAACCCAGATACCACTTTCATAGTGCGTGCCTTAAGCTGTGTCTACCCTCAGGTTGCTAGTGACAGTGCCACTAAGCTGTATTTGGAAAAACTACAAACTATTGCTAGTGCTAGTGGAAAATCAATTGAAGAAGTGCTCCAGGAGGAGTTAAAGAGGATTAAAGCTGGCTGTTCAGTTGCTGCGCCCATATCTGCTTCAGATGAAAGAGTGGAGCATCCACATGTTGCAGACTCCCAAACTCGTGACAGTAGCACCACCAGTTCACTGGATGGACAGTCGTCCCCAGCGAAATTACAGAAAGTGACAACCGAACAAGTAGCCCCTCCCTCAAATGAATCTGAAACATCACAAAACCTGTCCAAGGAAAGATCCAGCCATAGAACTAGCTATCCTGCTCCTACAGTTTTACCTCCTGCAGTACTTACCATGGACATGATTGATCCGCCCAGCGTGCAAAAGGTGGTAGTTGAACACATTGTCAGAACTAACGACACTGCTACATTGCAACCTGCCTTTTTCCGTCTCAGGTCGTTCTCTGGGAAAGTTCCAAGGCCAGCAAAGAACCAGATTTCGACACGTGGCGGGCAAGTGTTCAATTCCTTTTAGACGATCCCTCCATTTCGGATTTGTCTCGCACGAGGAGGATACTGGATAGTCTGCTTCCTCCTGCAGCTGATGTCATTAAACATGTGAGTCCTCAGTCTTTACCTTCAGTTTACTTGGAGTTGCTAGAGTCTGTTTACGGATCTGTGGAGGATGGCGATGAGCTGTTAGCAAAATTCATGACCATGCTACAGAATCAAGGGGAAAAGCCTTCCAGTTATTTGCATCGGTTGCAGGTTATGTTGAGCACCACTGTAAGGAGAGGCGGCATTGCGGAGAGTGAGCAAAACCGCTGTCTGATAAAACAATTCTGCCGTGGATGCTGGGATAACAAGTTAATCTCCAGTTTACAGCTAGAGAAGAAAAAGATCAACCCACCTTCTTTCGCAGAAATGGTAGTACAAATTTGCACGGAAGAAGACCGGCAAGCCTCAAAGGAAGACCGAATGAGGAACTATTTCGGATTTAACAAACCTGGTAATGGTCCCAAAATGAGAACTGCCACTCATCAAATGTCAACTTACTCCCGTACTCCTCATGCAGTTGGTGAAACAGTCCAAGGAATGGACACTATGCAGTCTCAGATGTCTGGAGCCAATGCTCAGGCTGCTGCTATGCAAACCTCCAATTACCAGAAGTGCCAGCCGGACCATTCCAACAATCCTGAATTGATCCAGCTGAAGAAAGAACTAATAGAACTGCAAGCAGAAGTAGAGGCTATGAGAACATCCATCTCTGGTAAAGTGACGAAAGAAACCCCAGCAGCTAAGGAAATAGCAGGACTGAGGAAGCAAATGGCAGAGTTAAAGGCTCAGTTGTCAACTCCTGAAACACCACAACATCGGTCGGGGATGACAGCAAGGGTTCAGTATAGGCAAACCGGGAGAGGTGAGAATAACCAATTCAGAGGCGGTTCAGTGACAGTGACAGTTACTCGTCCTCATCCTGGATACTGCTTCAGATGTGGGGAGGATGGACACCTCGCCATCAATTGCGAAAAGGACCCGAACCCTTCTAAGGTAGATGAGAAGAGGCGCCAGTTGAGAGAAAAACGAGCCCAGTGGGACCTAAATAACCAAGCCACTACTACTCAGTTAAACACCAGACAGTCTCTGTAGCAGGGCATATGGAGACTGAGACTTTAATGTTTCCCAAAGAGTTCCTAGGAACAGACGGCGAGGTTACCACGCTAGCTCTGGTGGTTCCGGATTTGGTAAACGTACCACAAGTTCTCGTCGGTACAAACACCTTGGATGCACTTTACTCCAGTTATGTGCAGGAAGAGACTGTCAGCCCCAATGTAACTTCCAACGGTTATGCAGCTGTATGGAAGACACTTGATATGAGGCATCAACAGTCATGTGCCGAAACCCTGGGATGTGTCACGTTTAAAGGGACGGTCCCTGAAACTGTGTCAGCAGGAAGCACTGCCGTTCTTGATGGAGCGGTATACCTGAGTTATCTTCCATCAGAGAAACTGACTGTTCTAAGTCCTCCCACAATATCGTCGCTGCCTGGTGGTTTATTAGTCGCTAGTGTGTTGCACACCTTACCTGGTAAACGATTCTTCTCTTTGCCTGTGGTAGTTAAGAATGAAGCCCAGACTGACATAGTAATCCCTCCCAGGTCAGTAATTGCGGAAATGCATGCTGTCCAGCAAGTGGTGAACAAACCGGTAACCAGTGACAATGGTGAAACGAGAGGAAGGCCTGGAAGTTCTCAGATAACTTTCGATTTTGGAAACTCTCTATTGCCCCCCGAATGGAAAGAACGGATATCCGCCTTGCTGAACTCTATGCCTGAAATGTTTGCTTTGACAGACATGGATTATGGGCACACTGATAAAGTGAAGCAACGAATTCAATTGAGTGACGGAACTCCTTTCAAACATAGAGCTCGTCCCCTTCACCCACAAGACATTGAAGCTGTCAGGAAACATCTACAGGAGTTGTTAGCAGCAGGTATTATACGAGAGTCTGAGTCCCCATTTGCATCCCCCATCGTAGTCGTCAGAAAAAAAGACAACTCAGTGCGGCTATGTATTGATTTTAGGAAGTTAAACGCTCAAACCATACGAGATGCATACGCCCTCCCAAACCTGGAGGAAGTGTTCACCATGCTAACCGGTTCCAAGTGGTTCTCTGTTCTCGATCTTAAGTCTGGGTACTACCAGATTGAAATGGATGAAGCAGACAAGCAGAAGACCGCGTTTGTATGTCCTCTTGGGTTCTGGGAGTTCAACCGTATGCCGCAAGGGATCACGAACGCGCCCAGCACATTTCAGCGGCTTATGGAGCATTGTATGGGTGACTTGAACAGAAGAGAAGTCTTAGTCTTTATCGATGATCTTATCATTTTCTCTGAAACCCTTGAGGAGCATGAACGGTCGACTGACACAAGTCTTGAATCGCCTGAAAGAGTACGGATTGAAGCTCTCACCCGAGAAATGCAAATTCTTCCAGACATCCATGCGTTATTTGGGCCACATTGTTTCTCAGAACGGTGTCGAAACTGATCCATCAAAGATTGAGGCTATTAAAACCTGGCCAAGGCCCCAGAACCTTCGAGAACTAAAATCCTTCTTAGGATTTACGGGATATTACCGGAGGTTTGTTAAAGATTTCTCCAAGATTGCAAAGCCGCTTAACAACCTTACAGCTGGCTATCCTCCGGTGCGAAAGGGGAAAAAGAAAGATAAAGATCATACTTACTTCAATCCAAAAGACTCTCTGGGTGACAGATGGACAACTGAATGTCAACAGGCGTTTGAAGGTCTCGTGGACAGGCTAACATCAGCTCCTGTGTTGGGATATGCAAATCCGCCAGCCGTGGATTAACAAGATGTGAGGCCAAATATCCTGCTCACAAATTGGAATTTCTGGCCCTCAAATGGGCAGTAACCACAAAATTCCACGACTATCTGTATGGAGCAGACTTCACCGTGGTAACTGATAGTAATCCCCTCACGTACGTGCTAACATCAGCTAAACTGGATGCTACCAGTTACAGATGGTTATCCAGTCTCTCAACGTACAGCTTTAAGATCCGATACAGAGCTGGAGCACAAAATCAAGATGCTGATGGATTGTCCCGTCGTCCCCATGGTGAACCATCAAACGATTTGGAATCTAAAAAAGAGCAAGAACGAATCAGACAGTTCACTCTACATCATCTTGAAGATCTTGAAGACAACACTGAGACAATCTTACCTGAAGTAGTGGAGGCTATATGTGGGAAACATCACGTCAATCAGTCCCATCATTTTCAGTCTGTCCCGCTGACATTGTTAGAATCCCTGAGCATGAATGTAAAGGCCTTACCTCCAGAAATCCAGAAAGAAGATGGTCTTGGTCTCCCAGAGATACTTTACCTGTCCGAAGAGGATCTGATCAGGAAGCAGCAAGCTGACCCTGAAATTAAAGAGGTAATTGGTTACTTGGAGTCTAACAACAAGCCTTCAAACCTGAAATTGCAC
Organism: Siphateles boraxobius; assembly: GCF_051911475.1. NCBI lineage: Eukaryota > Metazoa > Chordata > Actinopteri > Cypriniformes > Leuciscidae > Siphateles > Siphateles boraxobius. Next base: position 19,084,062 of record NW_027509192.1, read on the forward strand.
TCACCTGAAGTAACCTTGTGGATGAGACAATGGAACAAGCTTGAGCTGAAGAATGGGTTGTTATATCGGAAGAGGATGGATGAAGACAAAGTGCTGAACCAATTGGCTTTACCTGAGGATCTTCGAGACCTTGTACTTACCAGTCTTCATGATGACATGGGCCACCTTGGTTTTGAGCGAACTCTCGATCTTCTACGCTCCAGGTTTTATTGGCCAAAGATGGCAACCGACGTTGACAAAAAGATCAAAGGGTGCGAGCGCTGTGTTCGTCGGAAAACACCTCCACAGAAAGCGGCTCCCTTGAACATCCAGACTCGAAGGCCACTAGAACTAGTTTGTATGGATTTTCTGTCGCTGGAACCAGACAGCAGTAACACTAAGGATATTTTGGTAATTACGGACCATTTTACCAAGTACGCTGTTGCCATTCCTACGCGTAACCAGAAAGCACAGACAGTTGCTAGATGCCTGTGGGATAATTTCTTTGTTCATTACGGGTTTCCTGAGAAGCTGCTCAGTGATCAGGGGCCAGACTTTGAATCCCGTACTATCCAAGAACTGTGTAAAATTGCTGGCATCCGCAAAGTGAGAACCACCCCCTACCATCCTAGAAGGAACCCGGTGGAGCGTTTTAATCGAACTCTCTTGCAGATGTTAGGCACTCTGGAAAACAAAAGCAAAGCTCATTGGAAAGATCATGTCAGACCATTGGTGCATGCATTCAACTGCACCAGGAGCGATGTAACTGGATACTCGCCTTATGAGTTAATGTTTGGGAGGCAGCCTCGATTGCCAATCGACCTTGCTTTTGGGCTTCAAACCAACTCCCATTTACACTCTCATTCGCAATATGTGAAAGCTCTAAGGAGTCGATTAGAGGAAAGCTACAGAATTGCTTCTGACAATGCATCCAAAGTGGCCGATAAGAACAAAAGGCGCTTTGACAGAAATGTAGTTGCCTCTACACTTGAACCAGGTGATCGAGTCCTTGTGCGAAATGTCAAATTGAGAGGGAAACACAAGCTGTCAGACAGATGGGCATCTGAAATCTACGTGGTAGTCCGGAAAGCAGGAGACATGCCAGTTTATACAGTTTGTCCAGAGGGGAAAGATGGACCAACCCGCACGTTACACCGCGATCTATTATTGCCTTGTGGATTCTTACCTGAGAATGAACTTGAAGAAACCAATTTGAACCCTCGTCGCAAGCCTAGAACCAGATCCCACTCTGTAAATGAAGCGGTTCATCAAGAGCATCAGAGTTGTCAGTCAGGATCAGAAGATGATTCTTATTATGTTGGAAATTCAAGGTGTCGATTGGAGTTCAGTACAACCTCCAGAACATCCTAAGCTTGTAGAGAACTTACCTGGAATGGATTCTCATGAGTCACGTTCTCCCGTGGTGGAGCCTGTGAATGGAACTTACCTGGAAAAAGAGACCTTACCTGACATCAGATTAAAAGGAAACACCATAGATACTCAGCCAAATGATGAAATGGAAGATCACTTACCTGAAATCAATCCTGTTGAGGCTGACGCTGTTCAAGAAGAAGACACGGTTGAAGTGGAGACTTGCAGGAAGGAATGTGCTCAGGAAATTGAAGTCCCAGAGGTGTTACCACCCATTAGTGAGAATGTGTTGGAGTCTTCAGATCTATTGGACACTGTAACTGAAGGAACACAGCCCAACGACATGAGTTCATCTGTTGAAGATGTTGCGAGTGACTACCCTGAGCCAGATGAGCTACTGACCATAGACGTTCGAAAAGGAATTGTGGGCCTCCTAACAAGCTGCAGTATCATAAGTTAGGAAATCCCTTGACCCTAGTTATTCAGTCATTATTGCATGGGTTGAGTTCTGCATTTACCACTTCCTTGGAGGAATCCACGTCCATCAGTGATCAGTCCCTGAATATGTCTGAAGATTTCCCCACTGTGGTGACATGTCAACCTCCAGCAGGCCCGAGGACGTGCCTGAATTTGGAGGGGGAAAGTGTAACCTAGGTTACCAATAAGGGTTGGCAGGGACAGAATAAACTTCGAGTTAAATGAAAGATTTTGACAGCACATATGAGTTGTAAAAGGATTTATTAATGATATAAAAATGAAAAAAAAACATAAATATGAATATTATAAAATTGTTCAATAAGTATTACCTTCTTTTGGAAGGCCTCCAATTAGATCGCGCTTTGAGTGACGTCATGTGAGCTTCCGCTATCGCGGGACTTTGGAAAGTAGTGCGTACTAGATTTTTCTTTTCCTCCGTGAATCTGATGAGAGCAGATGGTTGTTGCTGCTCCGGGCGATTTTAAGCTCTAAATACATCGAAAACTGATGTAAGAGTTGTTTAATTTGTCTATAAATCAGTCATATGATGATAATATAGAGTTAAGTGACGGTTAAATGTAGTAAGAGATCTGATTATGCTCATAGTGTGTCCGACCTCGTGTTAATGACGCAATAATGGTGCGCTAGCTTAATGCTAATATTCCATGTGCCTATATATATTTCTAACAAAGGATTCAAAGAGAAGGCGTGTGTGTGAGATTGACGTTTTGGAACATTGTCATCTGGAATTTTCCTGTTCTCCAGATGCACACTGTATGAGAGTTCCTTGGTGAGTCAATATAGTGCATTTATTTTTCTATACCGTGTGGTTTTATACGGTCTATTCAAGGTCATATTAAGTGTGTTACACTAAAGCATTGGTTATTTAATGCAGTATTAGTAAAAGATACAGTTGAGTGTAAATTGAAAACTGTATCCGTCTGAGTGCGATCCATCCTGTGGTATTCGAGGGAACTGCGAGTCAATCCTGGATTGTGAACCGTCTCAACTCCTCTTTGGATGTTTTACAGTGGAGTTGTAACTTAAGTGAATGAAGAGTGATTTTGTGTTAAATAATATATCACAAGCAAGTATGCAAGAAAATGTATTTATTGCAGTTTCATAAATGAACATTGTTGATGTGTTTACAAGAAGTTGTGTAAAACTGAAAGTGATTTTAATGAAACAAGATGCTAATTGATATTTTGGTCTTGTGTTTCACGGCCAGGTTTTTTGTTTTTCTTTGATGTGTTTCATTTCCATGTGAATGCTGGAACATCCGTCTGAATGCGATCCATCCTGTGGTATTCGAGGGAACTGCGAGTCAATCCTGGATTGTGAACCGTCTCAACTCCTCTTTGGATGTCTTACAGTGGAGTTGGACTGGCGAGCCACCCAAGAACGAAATCGTGTTTCCCGGTGAAAAGAGAAACTGAAAGTGAATTGTTCACCTTTGAATTGTAGGACAGAACTGTGCATTTTCTAATCGTTTCATCAGGAAGATGATTCCAGAACTGAACTGAACAGTTCATGGACTGTTTGAACTGTTGAACTGAATTAATGAACTGATTGGGTTCATTGCAGAGAAATTTGATTCAGGATACTTTGAAGTGTTTTAAGTGAAGTAAGCGCATTGTGTATTGGTTGTTCTGTTTATTTTATTAGGGCCCAAGCCTTGAAAAGGCGAAGGCCCTATGGTTTTCCTAAGGATTATTAGGGCCCAAGCCTTGAAAAGGCGAAGGCCCTATTGTTTTCCTAAGGATTATTAGGGCCCAAGCCTTGAAAAGGCGAAGGCCCTATTGTTTTCCTAAGGATTATTATTATTATTAGGGCCCAAGCCTTGAAAAGGCGAAGGCCCTATTGTTTTCCTAAGGATTATTAGGGCCCAAGCCTTGAAAAGGCGAAGGCCCTATTGTTTTCATAAGGATTATTAGGGCCCAAGCCTTGAAAAGGCGAAGGCCCTATTGTTTTCCTAAGGATTATTATTATTATTATTATTATTATTATAACGACTATTCGGGCACTTTTGGGGCCCTTAACATGCTCGAAAACTCTTGAAACTTTGCAAACGGGTCAGAACCCGCGGCCATCAGGGCCGGGCTGAAGATGGTACCCGGGCGTGGCAGGGGGGCTCGACAGCGCCCCCTGGAACGGGGTCCGAAAACTTGGTCCATAAATCAAACACGCTTGCATGTAATAATATGAAACTCGGTACACATATAGATCTCATCGGTTCATATATACTTCATGCTCTTACTTTTTACCCCAGCCCAACAGGAAGTCGGCTATTTAGATTTGTTTGTAAAACGCATGCAATGGAATTTAAAGTACTTCTCTTAGAGAATTCAAAGAAATGCCACGAAACTCGGTCAGCATGAAGTCAAGACATTGAGGATGAAAAATTGCCAGGGGATTTTTGATATCTCGAACGGTTTGGCCGTGGCGAGGAAACGAATTTATGGCGAGAAACGTGAAACAGGAAGTGTGTTATAACTTCAGCATACATTAGCTGATCTTAATGAAACTTCAGCAGTGTGTTCGTTGTAAGAGGCCGATCACATGGATGTGACTATTGTGAGTCAAAGTTATAGCGCCACCAACTGGCAGCAGGAAGTGTCACTTTCAAAATGCTTTGAAATCACCCTCTTATTTTAACCCGATTTGCTTCAAACTTCATCTGTATAATGTAAATACACGGCAGATGTAGACCTGTGAAAGGATTATTGATATCTTTGATACTGTTGCCGTGGCAACGCATCAAACTTTAAAATTCTTTTTGGATGCTTTTGAGACTCTTAGCATGCCTGAAATTGCTTGAAATTGCATGAAACTCGACAGACAGATCACATTTATTAGCCAGTAGACATGTGCAAAGTTTCAGAAACGGGCGTGGTGCAGGGACTCAGTAGTGCCACCTTTTGACAAAAGTGGGGGGGTTAGTTTTATAGTTTTACCTACAATCATAAAACTCGCTACGCATATTGTTCAAATCAAGCCGGACAACTTTCTAATTAACTGTCATTAGCTCAGACCAAGAGGAAGTCAGATATTTTGGTTTGAATATGGTCATTTTCTCTCTCTCTCTCTCTGAGCCAATATGGCAAGCCGTTTTAACATTTAATCATTTTAACCTACTAGTCTCTATTTTCATGCTTCTAGTACTTATTTTTTAGATACTAGTATCTATTCCATTAAGTACTAGTACTTATTCATTAGCGACTAGTGCTTATTCTTTAGTACTAGTGCCTATTCTTTAGATACTAGTGCTTATCCTTTAGATATTCTTTTGAATACGTATTAGTAGCTAATGAATAAGTACTGGTATCTATTTAATAGGTAGTAGTATCTAATGACTTAGTACTAGTATTTATTGAATAAATACTAGTATCTATTAATAGGTACTAGTATCTAAAAGGTCATTTTCTCTCTCTCTCTCTCTGAGCCAATATGGCAAGCCGTTTTAACATTTTATCATTTTAACCTACTAGTCTCTATTTTCATGCTACTAGTACTTATTTTTTAGATACTAGTATCTATTCCATTAAGTACTAGTACTTATTCATTAGCGACTAGTGCTTATTCTGTTTAGAATATTAAAAGTGCTTATTCAATTTTTATGCTTATTTATATTTTCAGAGCAGAAAATCCGAATTTTCTGCTTATTCAATATTGCATCTAAAATGGAAGTGACTTGACGTGTGTGTGTGTGTGTGTGTGTGTGTGTGTGTGTGTGTGTGTGTGTGTGTGTGTGTGTGTGTGTGTGTGTGTGTGAGAGATTGTGTCTGTTACAGTGACAAGAGTTTAACCCTTTAAGGCCTTGATTTTTGGATATATATATTTTTTTATTAAAAAAAAGTGCATACAACCCATATCTTTTAAATGTATTGTTTGCTTTAAATTAAATTAAGATTGTATGTTTGGTAATTGAACCTAAATAAATTTAAAATTAATGTGCTATATTTCAGATCAATATATTTGTTTTCCTTCATTTTAGTCAACACTAACTTTATTCTCATCTGAATTATAATAACTTATTTCTGTATAAAATAAAAAATCCCGAATAATCCAGACCAACCAGAGCGCACTATTTCTACAACATCATCAGTGCTGAAGCGGAACTACCAGAGCCGTTCGGCAGATAGCCAGCAGATATTTTGTCACGTCGTGCACAATAACCCTAAAGGCACCAGGGTGGCGGTGCCACCGGCTTTTTATATATATATATATATATATATATATATATAAATATAGCTGCGAGCAGCGATGAAGGGCCAAAGCCGGCGGTACCGCCACCCCGGTGCCTTTAGGTAACTAAAGGCACCGGGGTTGCGGTGCCACCGGCTTGGGCCCGTAATCGCTGCTCGCAGCTATATTTATTATTATTATTATTATTCTAACGACTATTCGGGCACTTTTGGGGCTCTTAACGTGCACGAAAACTCTTGAAACTTTGCACACAGGTCAGAACCCGCGGCCATCAGGGCCGGGCTGAAGATGGTACCCGGGCGTGGCAGGGGGGCTCGACAGCGCCCCCTGGAACGGGGTCCGAAAACTTGGTCCAAAAATCAAACACGCTTGCATGTAATAATATGAAACTCGGTACACATATAGATCTCATCGGTTTATATATCCTTTGTACTTTTACTTTTTACCCCAGCCCAACAGGAAGTCGGCTATTATGGTTTGTTTGGAAACGCATGCAATGGAATTCGAAACACTTCTCCTAGGAAATTCGTCCAATCACCACCAAACTCGGTGTGCATGAAGTCAAGCAATTGAGGATGAAAAATTGCCAGCGGATTTTTGATATCTCGAACGGTTTGGCCGTGGCGAGGAAACGAAATTATGGCGAATAATGGAAACAGGAAGTGTGTTATAACTTCTTCATACATAAACTGATCTTGATGAAACTTCAGTTGTGTGTTCGTTGTAAGAGGTCGATCACATGGATGTGACTCTTGTGAGTCAAAGTTATAGCGCCACCAACTGGCAGAAGGAAGTGTGTCACTTTCAAAATGCTTTGAAATCACCCTCTTATTTTAACCCGATTTGCTTCAAACTTCACTACTATAATGTAAACACACGGCAGATGTAGACCTGTGAATGGATTCTTGATATCTTAGATACTGTTGTCGTGGCAACGCATCAAACTTTAATATTCTTTTTTTATGCTTTTGAGACTCTTAGCATACTTGAAATTGCATGAAACTCGACAGACACATCACATTTATTAGCCAGTAGACATGTGCAAAGTTTCAGAAACGGGCGTGGTGAGGGGCTCAGTAGCGCCACCTTTTGTCAAAAGTGGGGGGATTAATTTTATCTACAGTAATAAAAATCGGTATGTGTATTGTTCTCCTCCAGCCAGACAACTTTCTAATTTACACTCAATAGCTCCAACCAACAGGAAGTCAGATATTTTGGTTTGAAAATTGTCATTTTATGTCTCTCTCTCTCTGAGCCTACGTCTCTGTGTGTGTGTGTGTCTGTGAGTGTGGGGAGGGGGAGGGGGGCTAGATTAACCATTTCACTGCTGTTTGGTCTGGCCTGCATTAAAAAAGAAAATAAATGTCTTACGCCTTGTATTTTTTAAATAAGTTGTATTAATAAGTAAAGGCATATAACCAGTTGAATTGTAGTGCATTGAAAATAGTTTTATATAATTAGTTTATTAATTAAATTAACTTGGTCCATAAACTTGGTCAGAAAATTTGGTCCATAAATTAAACACACTTGCATGTAATATTATGAAACTCGGTTCACATATAGATCTCATCGGGCCAAACAACTTTAAGCCAGCCCAACAGGAAGTGGGCTATTTTGGTCTTAATGTGGATTTTTGGCAAAATCAGCCTCTGATTTTTTACCCACTCCTCTTAAGTGGTTTATTCAATTCCCACCAAACTTTTTCAACATGATAAAAATACATTAAAGAAGCTAAATTGTGAATGGCTATTGAATATCTCAAATTGTTTTGCTATGGCGAGGGATTAAAGTCATGTCAAAAAAGTAAACACTAAAAGCCTCATATCTTCTAAAAAAATTATTATACACCATTTATTTCTAGATAAAATTACACAAATATCAGAACTAAACCCATTTTATTCTTGTTTTCAATTTAAGAATAATGTACAAGTTTAAAAACAGCCAGAATGAGCTATTCAGTTAAAAAATAAATACATCAAGTAATACAAAGGGCTATACTGCCCTCTTGTGTCCAAAATGATATCAACTCAGTACATAAAACTTTTTTATCAGGTATGGCTATTGTAATTAAATATAAATATATTAGGTATGTGGCTGTGAGGATCGTTTCCCACCGGTTAATCGACGTTAGACACCAGCGAGGCCTTTTAAATCGCTAATATAAAAGTGAAAGTAAAGTATAAGGACGTCCGCACGGACATTTATAGTGGTGGCGCTCGCAGTGCGCTCGAATGAATTTCTATGGAAGTAGAAATGAAAAAACGTTCGCTCTGTTCTGCTCGCTCGTCGCCATGGACGCGCACCGTTATGAATGCCAGTGCAGCCGCATACTTTTTGGTGTCACTTTAAAATTAGCACCATATCGGGGGCCGATTGTTTCCGGTTTTCAGGTAAAAAACAACAACAAATGAGTAAATGACAGATTCGCTTAAATAGGCGCTTTTACACAAAATATTCCGTCATCATTTTTTTCAGTCAGCTCTTCACTCTCGTGATTAATGAATTTTGACTCCTGTTGCTGATCTTTGCTGCAACTTTCGTTCAGCTCACAATTTAGTAAGCAAACACGCTTCAAATGTGTTTTTATTTTATTTTTGTGTATACATGTGTGTGTATATATATATATATATATATATATATATATATATATATATATATATATATATATATATATATATATATATATATAGCTTATGTTTCAAATATGAGTTAATTAACAATCGTTGGAAAGAATGATACTTTTAAACATATCACTAAACCGTCATTAGGTGTCGCCAGGCGACCGTCTTAATGAGCGAGTCATTGATTCATTCGTTCAAACGATTCGTTCGAACGGCTGAGTCATTCATGAATGAGACAGATTATGGATTGGTCGTTGAATCTTTGAGTCAACCGATTCGTACAAAATGCTGAATCATTCAGTAATGAGAACGCGTTGCTGTGAGATCCTCGATGGTTCTGCTGTGATCTTTGTTTAACTATTTTCGCTGCTGAAACAGAAAAAAAGTCAATATTGCATCTAAAATGTAAGTGATTTGACGTGTGTGTGTGTGTGTGTGTGTGTGTGTGTGTGTGTGTGTGTGTGTGTGTGTGTGTGTGTGTGTGTGTGTGTGTGTGTGTGTGTGTGTGTGTGTGTGTGATTGTGTCTGTTACAGTGATTGTTTAACCCTTGTTAAAGTTTAGGCCTTGTCTTTTTGGATATATATCTTTTTATATAAAAAAAATAGCATACAACCCATATATTTTAAATGTATTGTTTGCTTTAAATTACATTGAGATTTGTATGTTTGGTAATTGAACCTGAATGAATTTTAAATGAATGTGCTATATTTCAGATCATATATTTGTTTTCCTTAAAATTTGAACTAACACTAACTTTATTCTCATCTGAATGATAGATTATTTATTTATGTATAAAATAAAAACACATTTGATTTTTCTTTTTTAATCAATGTAGAATGTGTAACTGAAAAAATAAACAGATTAGGGCTCTGTTCGAGGACAAGAAATGAAAACCAAAGCAATATGATGAATGTCCAAAAGATTTTTTTGCTTTTAAACTGTGTGTGTGTGTGTGTGTGTGTGTGTGTGTGTGTGTGTGTGTGTGTGTGTGTGTGTGTGTGTGTGTGTAAGAGATTTTGGTTGGGTGACAGTTGTAGTTTAGCAGTACAGTTTGACAAAAGCACAATGTTGTGTTTTATTGCGATTGTACACAAATATAAGTAAACACTTTGCAGTTTGAATAATGTCCTGTATGAACAAAAGGACAGAGTATGTTTTTATGTCTACATTGTTCAATCACGCCTCACACACACACACACAAACTATTTTTCTAATCAGATCAGGCAAATATTCTGTCTTGGCACACTTCATATAACTTTCAAACTTGTGTACTTATTTCATGTGTCCATTAAGTCCATGAGACCGTAGGGTGTCTCATTTTTCATTTTAGGTTTCAGAAGGTTGCTCACGCATACTTTGTGGTTGATATGTGCCCTCAATGCACACTTTTGCAGAGCCCACACCAATGCAAGCTCTACAGCACACATCTTCTCAAAGGTCAAAGCGGGGTTACGTTATTGCCCGTCATGCACAGTAACCCCAAAGGCACCGGGGTGGCGGTGCCACCGGCTTGTTTATATATATATATTTTTATATATATATATATATATATATAGTTTAGGTAACTAAAGGCACCGGGGTTGCGGTGCCACCGGCTTGGGCCCTTAATCGCTGCTCGCAGCTATATTTTCAATTGAATCTGGGTGAAATCCGATGGTGAAGATTTACCGTGAAGAAAAGAAAAGTGAATTAGAGGGTTAACGAGAAATTGATTTCACTAATTGTTCTTAGTGGTTTGTGAAACTAGGAATTTGAACAAAGAATTAATTCTAAAAAAAAAAGGAAGGGATAAAATTAATAATTCTGAATTCATTTAAATTTTCATGCATTAAATCTTTTGTTATATTGGTCTACTTAAAATTACAATTTGTTAACTTACCTGTTGGTCTGAGTGTTCACTGCTGCTGCATCTATCTCCTCGAGCGAATCTAAATCTTCTGAGCCACTGGTCCATTAGTGAATTTGATGTAGTGAACTTATCATCGGGTTCAGGTTACACATGACACAAAAAATCTTTAACTTTTAGGTGGCAAAATATTTTTTTGTAATTCTATGAATTATACTGCGCAAAACAAAAGTAGCCTAATACTAACCCGATGAAGAATGGTCAGCCTCCATAGAACATAAAATATTATTTTTATGTAATTTTTCGTGTTCGCATTTATGAGGAAAAAAACAATGTTACGGACGTGACAGTTCTCTGTTACGGACATGACCCCTCTGAAAGCGACTTTAAAACTTTCAAAGAGACCTCAAACAGAAAGCACAAAGCCTTTCTTTAAAGTGAATTTCGTTTTTTATTAATTGTATCTTAATTTTAATCAATGTTTCATCAACCAATTGCAATAAATAAGTAAATATAGTAGAAAAGAGATCATCAAGGCCCGTACGGAAATGGGAAAGAAGGCATTTCTGTATTCTTCACCTTCAGCATGAAATAGGCTACTTTGCAAAAGGACTTGAAACTCATTGAGTTAATCTCGCTAAATGCTTTTAAATCCAAAATGAAAGACTTAGAGGCAGATGCCTTAATGTAGGATCAATGCTCTTAGACTGTAAACATTATTTTAAATGCTTATATGAAATGTTAGCTTTAGTCTTCTGTGTTATTTGTATGTACCTATGTGTTTGTACTACTGCTGACTCTACTGGTTAAATAAAGGTTAAATAAAATATCACGGAGGCGCTGGCGCGTGAACTGGACTCTCGTCCCATAAATGAACCGAAACTCAGCGTATAATGTAGGCCTACTTGCACAGACCTGAGAAATATATAGAAAGCTTGAAATTTCTACTTGTAAACAGAACAATTCAAAACGAAAGAGTCCCCAAGTAAAGTCGATTATTAAATAAACAAATAGCAAAACGAGTTGTGCGGTGTCCACCACTTTTCAAAGCAAAGTTACGCCACTGCCACCGACCAACGGTTTCGACACTAAAGCGGATTGCCATTGCCCTGTACAAGCTGGCAACCTGCGCCGAGTATAGAGTGATGGGCGAAACTTTCGGGGTTAGTAAAACAACCGGCCATGGTTTTTGTTGTGACGACTGCATCTTGCACGTGATGAAAATATCATGTGACACCACATTTATTTGCGTTAAAGCCCCTTTTCTCGACAAAAAGTGTTTCCAAACTAGTTTTTCGCGACAATTAAAGTATCGACATAGAATTTATGCGCTAAAGTTAAACGGAAAAGGATTGTGTCGACATTTGCAAAAAAATATCGATAATTGGCATTTCCATCAGCTATATCGGTAAACATTTTGATGCGCTAAACCTTTATTCGCAAAAAACCCTTGGATGGAAACCTGGCTATTGATTTCATAACTAGATTTGCGCGCTGTGTAATTGATTGACTGACAGTTTGGCGATTGGAAAGGGAGCGTTCTTTGGTCGCTTTCTTTCTATAACTCAATCACAGTTTTAATATTATTTCATCTTAAGAGAAACGATGTGAAGTTGATCTTTTAGTCACTGATGCATAAACAGTATTGAATGATTTTGAGAGAAAGATAATACTGAACTTGAATAATTATACATCTGAAATCACTGCTCACAGATCAGGCATTAAATTAAACAGGTACATGTTTGTGGCGTTGCTGGCAGGTCCGTAAAAGTCTGTTTGCAGAGCCTGTGTTCGAAATTGTGATTTTCTGTTGATTTAATAAATTTTAACCACGCATTCCTAATATTGGAATCCGAAGGAAGCTTATGCAGCAACTGTCTTCTTCCACAACCAGGTACTGCACAATATTTTGTAAATGTTTATTGCTTGGTAGCTCGATCCAGTTTAGCAAAATTACCTTGTCGTAGGCCAATAGCATGTAATGCGCAAGTCGGTGGGCGGGGCTAAACAGGCCGTGTTGAAGTAGGCGTTGATCTTCTTTTGCAGAGGAGGGGTTTTATCCTCTTTGACGTCATAGATCCCCACTTTGAAAAACCTGTCGTTCGCTGAGCCTGGTGTCAATAAAAACTTTTATTGGACTAACAAGGAAGTTTTCAGTTCTGAAACTTACAGGATATTTAGTATGAAGACCTCTTGTATGTCAAAAGGAAAATTTGATTTCTCAGTTCATCACCCCTTTAAAAATATAACACATATTCCAAAGATGCTGCTCTTAGATAGCCTACTGATTTACACGTCTTAGGCTAAATCATCATTTGGAATTATAAAAATAATAATAATAACTTTATTTTATATAGCGCTTTTAAAAGTTAATTCTCAGAGCGCTTTACACAAGCAGAATTAAGAAAACACATAAAAGAGGCAATAATACAAACAGAGTATTTGGCAATTAAAATTAAAACCAGAGAATACCATAAGATACTTCTCATTAACAACCACCAATATCACCTTTCTCCAAATGCTTCCGTAAAATAATGAGTTTTAAGGGATGATTTAAACCTTTTCAAAGATGGAGCAAATCTTATTTCAGAAGGCAAGGAGTTCCATAACTTTGGGGCAACTGAAGAGAACGCCCTATCACCCATTGTTTTTTTGTTCGTTACCGGGACAACTTAGAGACCGGCACCAGCCGAGCGAAGATTACGTGTTGGAATGTAGGGCATTAAAAGCTCGGCGAGATATTGAGGAGCGAGTCCATTCAATGCCTTATACGTCAACATAAGAATTTTAAAGTCAACACGGAATTTAACAGGTAACCAATGCAAGGTATCTAAAATAGGTGTTATATGATCCCTTTGTCTTGTCCTGGTCAGAATACGTGTGGCAGAGTTTTGTACCCACTGAAGTTTGTTCAGAATAGATTTTGATGCTCCTGCTAACAAGGCATTGCAATAGTCAATTCTAGAGAAAACCAGAGTGTTAATTAATTTTTCTGCTACAGGAAAAGACAGCATGGGCCGTAATCTGGATATATTTCTAAGATGAAAAAAAGGAAACTTTGACAGTATTACGTACGTGGAGATCGAATGTAAGATTAGGATCGAAAATTACTCCCAAATTTTTTAATTTAGATTGGAACTGAATTACCGAGCCATCCACATGTATCGCTACAGGTTGCACTCTGCGTAAATGGTGAGGCGAACCAATAAGCATCACCTCAGTCCAGTCACTATTTAAACATAAAAAGTTTGCAGACATCCCTTTTTTAATAACTGTAATACAGTTAGAAAGATGTGATACTGCCACATTTACATCAGATTTTGAGTGAACATATGCGGAGTGTCATAAAAATGAAAATCAAGATCGAGACCTCAAAAGCTGGCCAAGAGGAAAAATATAAAGAGTGAAAAGTAAGGGACCCAAAATTGAGCCGTGGGGAACACCAAATTTTACCATGCCAACCTCAGATCTGCAGTCACCTAACACAACGAATTGTTTGCGATCAGAGAAATAAGACTTAAACCAACTCAAAGCAGTGTCAGATACACCAAAGACAGACTCTAACCGCGAGAGTAAGATGCTATGATCAATAGTATCAAAAGCAGCGCTGAGATCAAGCAGAATCAGTATTGATAAGCATCCAACATCGGAAGCCATCAATAAGTCATTTGTGACTTTGACTAAAGCTGTCTCAGTGCTATGCATTTTACGAAAGCCGGATTGAAGAGACTCGAAGAGGTTATTTACAGACAAATGAGAAAGCAATTGTGAAGAAACTATACGTTCTAAGATTTTAGCAATAAAAGGGAGACTAGAGATGGGACGAAAATTTCCCAGATTCTCAAAGTCACAGCTATTTGTTTTTGGAACAGGGGTTACAGCAGCAATTTTAAGTGTAGATGGCATAACACCGTAAAACAGAGAGTCATTAATAATACTCAATACAGCTGGACACAAAAGAGAAAAGCATGACTGAAACAACCCAGCTGGTATGGGATCAACGCTTGTAGTGGTAGCCTTCATTTTTAAAACCACATTACACAGGGATTGAGAATCTAACATGGAGAATTCTGAAAGACAAATACCAGAAAATTCCATGATGCTTAATTTTGGGGTAACAGTTGTATTAGTAATGGTAATCTGATCTCTTATCCCCTCGATCTTATTGCCAAAAAACACAAGAAACTTGTTGCATAATTGAACAGAAGGAGGGACGTTAGAGATGTTATTTCTGTTTAAAAGATTGTTGATAGAATTATTCAGGATTATATCAAACAAAATGTGCTTCATAGCAACAATCTTTATGTCTATGCCCCCATAGCTGCCGTTTTAGCTGGGTGGGAGCTCTGGGCATTCGCGGTCGCAGCTCCGAGTAGCAAACACCAATCTGGTTCGTTTTTTTTTCTATAGTCAGTACTCCCAAAGGTCTAACGATCAAGATTAACTTAAAAATTGCCCGGAGTTCTCCTTTAATATGACGTTCCAACAAATTATTATCTTGTGGCTATGACTAAACTATAAGTAAACCGAACATGAATCATGAACCGGTGAATGAACTATTGCTTAAGCTTACTCATTAAGACAGTGACTTGACGCCATCTACTGGCTATTTTAGTTTCATATTTAAAAGTATTATTTCATCGTTTCCATCATTTCATAGTTCTATATTCAAAATGTTATATTTAAAACATTAATCTCATAACATTATTTATGCAATTGTAATTGCATTGTAAATGCATCCATGGTTCCTCTGTATTAATAGTCTCTGTATGTGCTGGACTTTAAACTTCTGTTTAAACAAGGATTTTTATTTTGATACTTATTTTTGAGCCCTTTGAAATGCAATATCTTTTTACACTTTTCATGATTAAACTTCATAAATTACATCTTCGTGGATTTTACTGTGGAAGTGTTTAGCGGCTGGATAGCTGGATCAATGAAAACAGTGAGCCCAGTGACACTGTAAATAATATCTAATGCCTTCAGAGTCTGCTTCTGCACGTCCCACATCTGCAGTGCGAAGATGGATTTTGTTGAAACGGATTTTATTTTACTGGTAACAGCACTATAGTAGTGCCTTATTATTCTAACTGAATTGATCGATTAAAATTAAGAATTTGACATACATGTTGATTCATCTATTTGATAAGGTTTAAAAAAATGCCCCGTGGAATTCAATTTCTAGCAGAAAATCACCTCTTTATGGAAAAGTTTCTGTTGCTGTCATCCATGTTTTTGGAAGATACATTAAAAATGCAGTTAGCTTCGGTCTGCGTATCTACAATGCATGGCAGGAGATGTGTAATATTATAAATATAATTTCATAATATATATTAATTATATTATATCTTTATAATAGTATTCAAATAATATGCACTTACTGCTTGTACATGATGCACCTTTTGTTTGATATAATCATGAATAATTTCAATTGATGATTTAGCCTAAGACGTGTTAATCAGTAGCCTATCTAAGAGCAGCATCTTTGGAATATGCATTATATTTTGAAGCATTTGAATTGTCATATTTTATGCATGCAAAATTAGGAAACATGAATGTGAACTGAATTTGCAGTCGTATTTCAAACATTGATCAATATGCTTGCATAGACTTCAGTGAAATGTACGCTGGTTTCTCTCCTCGTTCTGAGATGGTGTGCGTCTGAGATGGTTAAGGTAGCATCTGATCCTGTGTTTGGAGATATCCAGGACAAACAGGGCACCGGTAAATTCAAAATCCTAGTGCACAAGACATTTAGAGGGAATAGTTTTGCCACTAATGTTGCTGTTTCAGTTCCATCTAAGAAGACTGACATGCTGTGTCATCACAGCAAGGATACTGCTCGGTATCTAAGTCTACTGGAAACTGTTTGTTCTGTGCAAATCAACATCCATGAGACAAGATTGAATTCCTGAAAGCCAAGGGTATTTGTTTTGGTTGTCTAAAGACAGGACATTTGATTAAGAAATGTGACAATCGTTTGATTTGTGATGTTTGTGAAGAAGCACATCCAACTATCCTGCAAATATATATCGCAAAGAGGTAACTGTGAAAGGGAAAGAGAAAAGGTGTAAAGTAGTGTCTGCTCAAACTTGTGGTCAGGGGCCGGTAAAGAGGGGAGTTTAATGCCAATCATAGCAGTTCAAGTGAAAGCAATTAAAGGTAACAAGGTTTTCTGGACCCTGGAAGCTCGGCGACTTTTTGTTCTGAACATCTAATGAAAGAGCTGAATCTGAGCGGAAAGAGGGTCAACATTCTTCTTCGTACCATGGGTCAGGAAAAATCTGTGTCCTGTAACGTTATTTATGGACTGGAAATCATTGAAATAGATACCAACCGTTCCCTTTCGTAGTCACTCCGAGTTACGTCGGATGACGACGAATGGGGGTTTCGCTTAGAACACCTATCGACTTCGAGTATTACAAAACGAGCCAATGGCGATGAAATGCCATGGGTCTGCGGAATTTGCATAGCGTATCTCCGCCCCACCGCGTGGGTATAAAGGAGGACGCCGGCAACATGCAGGTATGTTTTCGCTTCGGAGCCAAGAATATTTCTTCACTCCACAATCATCTCTGACTTCGCTCTATGAGACGAGCTTCTCTCTCCGGTGTTGGTGTGACGGCGATCTGCAGCGAGCTCACAGTGCCTGCTGATCTGTGCAGTGATCTGCCAGTGTGTGTGTGTCTCCCTGTGCGCTTCAACATCGCGGAGTTTTTTTCTCCTCTCATAAAAGAGCTCGCACGCGGCACGTCTTTTTAAAGACGGCTCGCCCGTGCATTTCTGGTTGCAGCGGACTGGTATCGGACTCTGATGGGCACGAGCGCTGTCTAGTGTGTTTGGGCTTTGATCATGCTTGAACAGCGCTCGTGGATGACTCATGTTCTCTCTGGGAACGTGATCATCGCGTCATATATAGGTCGAGACTCGGTGAACTCGCAAGAGTGAGAGTCCCCTCATCCACTACCCGATCTTCGGCTGGTGGACAGGGTGACCTGAGGGTGTTGGTCTGGAACAAGGCGCCGACTCTGTGTCCACGCCCCAGCCCCCCCTCTTTAATGACGGTGCCCGCTAGCGAACTGATGATTCCACGAGTCTACCCTCGGGTGGCCCGTGTGTTTTCATTTGAAGCTACAGAGGATGATGCTGTGTCTGTAGCAGCATCACTAGGTGGGCTTGATTCTTCTGGAAATGACGACTCTTCACAGCTGCCACCCTTTGGTGTGCATACGGCTGTGCCTGAGTCTGATCCGGGGATGATGGCCATGCTTTCCCGGGACGATTGGTTTTTGGGTGAGGCCGCCGACGCGTCCACGGCAAACCCCAATATCTTTCCTCCCGGACGTGCATGATGAGTTCACGGGTCCTCTCGTTGGTCTCATCCGCCTTTCCTCCCCTCAGGGGCCGCTGCCCATGGGTACACTGGGGTTCCCCCGGTTGAACGCTCTGTTGCCATGCTACTGTGTCCTCAGAGTGCTTCCCGGCGCAATCCTAAGCACCCGTCCAAGCCTGTAGTTCTTTTCGTCACAGTATCTGTGGCGAAATCCTATAGTGCCACAGGACAGGCAGCTGCCTCACTGCATCCCGTGACCGTTCTGCTGGTCTACCTGACCCAGACGCTCATGGACATGCAGGAGGGCGGGACTGACCCGAGGCTCTTCAGTGAGCTGCGCGCCGCCACTGACCTTGCTCTCCGAGCGACGAAAGTGGCCGTACGCTCTCGGAGTCAGGGTGATGTTCACCAGTTTGGGGCTGACCGGTCTGATGTGCAAGATGTCGGGCGGACCCGTCTGCTCGACACCCCCATCTCCCAGGTCGGCCTCTTCGGCGGTGCGGTTGAGTGCTTCTGCCCACAGTTCTCAACCGCCCGTGAGCAGATTGAGGTTATTCTGCCCGACGGCCCCGCCGTCCGCTCAGATCCCTCAGTCTGCCCACCGCCGAAGGCTCCCTCCCACGGTTCCAACCCCGCTCGTTCACCCGGGCCTGGCTCTGGAAGACCGTAGGGGGATGCCACAGCCCTCTCCAGCCCCGCACCCCGCTAAACGCCGGGTTAAGCGGCACTTTTGAGATGGGCTGCTCAGAGATGAGACTCAGTTCTGTCCAGGAGTTGGTAGCAGGGCCACTCCTTTCCCCGGTGGAGGGCTGGGGAAGAATCCTTATTCAGGAAGAACTGACTCTCTCCTCTCTGAGCATACAGAGTTCTCGGACGACACAGAGCGCCGCCCACAAGCCGTGCTCTCCTCTTCCCCCTCTGCCCCAGAGGTGGTTGACACGGCGTGCCGTCCACGGACCGTTTCGCCCCTGTCCCCCTCTGTCGCCAGACCCCTGACAGAGCAGGCCCCCGTGGAACGCTGGTCCTTCCCTGGCCTCCTCTGTCAGGGTGCGGTTATGACCTTGCCCCCACACCGGGCCGCTATGCCGCCCTCGTCTGGGCTGGTCATTTCCGCTTCGCTGCACCACCGGGGGGACGTCTGTGGTTCTTCACTCCGCTGGCACAGTTGGGAGCCTGCACTAGAGCTCCCTATCTGTTCCGCTGGGTCGTGCAAACCATCGGCTCGGCTTTGCGATTCAGTTCGCACGGTCTCCTCCCGGCTTCACGGGAGTCCGCTCCACTTTCGTCGGTGGCTATGCCCCTATCATGAGAGCGGAGGTTGCTCCCTACTGGCGAAGGGTGCGATTGAGACTGTCCCTCCAGCCGAGATGAGGTCCGGGTTAACAGTCCCTACCTCATTGTCCCGGAGAAGTCTGGTGGGTTACGGCCAATCCTGGACCTATGCATCTGAACCGCTCCCTTCTCAGGCTGCCGTTCAAGATGCTCCTGGCCAAACGCATTTCTGGATGTGTGCGGCCACAGGATTGGTTTGCAGCGATCGACCTGAAGGACGCCTACTCTTACGTCTCCGTTCTCCTTCGACTCAGACCGTACCTACGTTCTGATGTCAGGGCGCGCGCATGTCAGTACGCTGTTCTCCCATTCGGGCTAGCCCTGTCTCCTCGCGCCTTCACAAGGTTGTTGAGGCAGCCCTTGTTCCTCAATGGGAACACGGGGTTCGCATCCTGAACTATCTCGGTGACTGGCTGTCTTAAGCTCACTCCTGAGACCAGGTTTGTGAATACAGGGACCCAGTGCTCCGGCACCTAGGTCGTCTGGGCCTTCGGGTCAACTGGGAAAGGAGTAACTTTGCCCCGTGCAGGGGAGCTCTTTTCTCGGCATGGACTTGGTCGCCTTCTCCACTCAGCCATTAAACAAGAGTGCGGTCCCACTGAAATTGTTTCAGAGGCTCCTGGGGCATATGGCATCTGCAGCTGCGGCAACGCCGCTCGGATTGCTTCATATGAGACCGCTTCAGCTGTGGCTTCGCGATCGAGTCCCGAGGTGGGCATGGCATCATGGCACGCTCCGAGTTACAGTAACTCCGACCTGTCGTCAGACCTTCACCCCGTGGTGGAACCTCAGTTTCTACGGGCCGGTGTTCCCCTAGAACGAGTTTCCAGGCATGTTGTTGTCTCCACAGATGCCTCTTCCACGGGCTGAGGCGCCATGTGCAACGGACATGCTGCCGCGGGCTCCTGGACAGGACCCCAGCGCCTTCTGCTTGTCAATTGCCTCGAGTTGCTGGCAGTACGCCTTGCCCTGCACCGTTTCCTCACGTTGCTCAGGGGTCAACACGTACTAGTCCGTTCAGACAATACCGCGACTGTAGCGTACATCAACCGTCAGGGTGGTCTACGCTCCCGCCGTATGTCGCAACTCGCACGCCACCTCCTCTTATGGGGTCAGAAGCACCTGAGGTCCCTTCGTGCTATCTACATTCCGGGAGATCGGAGCTTTGCAGCCGACGAGCTGTCACGGTTTCGGCCCATCTCCGGCGAATGGAGACTCCATCCCCAGTCGGTTCAGCTGATTTGGGACCAGTTCGGGGACGCACAGATCTGTTTGCCTCTCACGACTCGACCCATTGCGCCCTGTTCTATTCCCTGACCGAGGGCTCTCTCGGCACGGATGCACTGGCGCACAGCTGGCCGCGGGGCCTACGCAAATATGCGTTTCCCCCAGTGAGCCTTCTCGCACAGACCTTGTGCAAGATCAAGGAGGACGAGGAGCAGCTCATTCTGGTTGCGCCGTATTGGCCCACCCGGACCTGGTTCTCCGAACTGTTACTCCTCGCGACAGCACCTCCTTGGCCAATTCCTCTGAGGAAGGATCTCCTTTCTCAGAGACGGGGCACCCTTTGGCACCCTCGACCCGATCTCTGGAGGCTCCACGTGTGGCTCCTGGACGGGACGAGGCAGGTTTGAGTACCCTGCCACCAGCGGTGGCGGCTACCATCACTTCCGCTAGAGCATCGTCCACGAGACATGTCTATGCGTTGAAGTGGAACCTCTTCGTCAACTGGTGCTCTTCTCGTCGAGAAGACCCCAGGAGATGCTCGATCTCTGTCGTGCTTTCCTTCCTGCAAGATGGGTTGGAGCGAAGGCTGTCTCCCTCCACCCTGAAGGTGTATGTGGCCGCTATCGCCGCATATCACGAAGCAGTTCAAGGTAAGTCTCTGGGGAAGCACGACCTGATCGTCAGGTTCCTGAGAGGAGCGAGGAGACTGAATCCTCCTCGCCCTCCTCTCGTTCCCTCTTGGGACCCTTCAGTGGTCTTAAATGCCCTGCAGAGGGCTCCCTTTGAGCCTCTGCAACCAGTTGAGCTTAAGTTCCTGTCTATGAAGACAGCGCTCCTGGTTGCATTGGCCTCCATCAAGAGGGTAGGGGACCTGCACGCATTCTCCGTTGACGAAGCGTGCCTGGAATTCGGGCCCGGTCACTCTCACGTGATCCTGAGACCCCGGCCTGGATATGTGCCCAAGGTTCCCACCACTCCCTTCCGGGACCAGGTGGTGGACCTGCAAGCGCTGCCCCAGGAGGAGGCAGACCCAGCCTTGGCACTGCTCTGTCCAGTACGCGCTCTCCGCGCTTACGTAGACAGAACGCAGTGTTTCAGGACCTCAGACCAGCTCTTTGTCTGTTATGGTGGGAGACTGAAGGGAAAGGCTCTCTCAAAGCAGAGGTTGTCTCACTGGATAGTGGACGCCATTGCTTTGGCTTACCAACAGCAAGGCCGACCGTGCCCCCTTGGTGTGACAGCCCACTCCACTCGGAGTGTGGCTTCCTCTTGGGCTCTAGCACATGGCGCCTCGCTGGCAGACATTTGTAGAGCTGCAGGCTGGGCGACACCCAACACATTCGCCAGATTCTATAATCTCCGAGTGGAGCCTGTGTCCTCTCGTGCTGGACCCGCTCAGGTGTCTTCGCTTGCTCGCCATTCCACTCCACGGACTGGATACGTGCGATTATTCCTCAGGTGAGCCTTCCTCTTTGAAGCCCTGAGTTCCTCCTGCACTGTTGACGCTGGCGCCAGTGTCTATTGCCTGGGCGTCGGCTAGGTGCCTCCGTGTGCATGGTTCCTCCCTGAGTAACCCCCACATGTGTATTTCCACTGTAAGCCTCCTTGAGCATGTGTCTTTCCCTTGGCAGCCATCTTGCCCTCCTGGAGTTGAAAGTTGCCACCCCTCGGGCTGGTCACTCCAGTGTTCCTCCATATGTAGCCCTCCGGCCATATGTGTACCTTAAGTCCTCCCTACGGGTAGGCATGCTGCGGCATATCTCCTCTGAGATATGCTTCCCAGTGTACCTTGGTATTCCTGTGTTAAGTAGGACTCCTTCGTCTGTGCCAGTATCACGACAGGGGGATCAGACTTTCGCAGGGCACTGGAAGACAGCTGTGAAGGTGGCGTGATTTCACGGGGACCCCCATTCGTCGTCATCCGACGTAACTCGGAGTGACTACGAAAGGGAACGTCTCGGTTACGTATGTAACCCTCGTTCCCTGAGTAGGGAACGGAGACGTTACGTCTCCCTGCCACTTCCGCTGTACCGCTGGGCAGACGCCTGAGTTCAGTCTCGGCTCCTCAGCGAAGACATACCTGCATGTTGCCGGCGTCCTCCTTTATACCCACGCGGTGGGGCGGAGATACGCTATGCAAATTCCGCAGACCCATGGCATTTCATCGCCATTGGCTCGTTTTGTAATACTCGAAGTCGATAGGTGTTCTAAGCGAAACCCCCATTCGTCGTCATCCGACGTAACGTCTCCGTTCCCTACTCAGGGAACGAGGGTTACATACGTAACCGAGACGTTTCTTCGCATTTCCTGCTGTATATATGCAGCAGAAGATGCCTGTTGACTCTGATAACATCATTACTCAGGAGGAGTTATCCAAAAGGGTCATACTTGAACAAGGAACCATACATCAAGAACATCAAGATACCACACATCAAGTAGGTGTTGATTTATTGATTGGAACTAATGCTGCTAATGTGATTGAACCATTACATTTAAGAGGACAGTTCATCTTTTCGGAGCCGTCTCTTCTCTGAGCTGTGCTTGTTACGCCTTGAAACAGACCGCAAAGGACAATCAAGCAGACTTTCCAGCAGAGGTAATTGAAACCATCAATGATAACTTTTATGTAGATGACTGTCTGAAGAGCATCTCTCTTCTGAGGAAGTGGCCATCTCTATGGTTAAAAATCTCACTATTCTCTGTCAAAAAGGAGGTTTCTGTTTAACAAATGTAACAAAATTATACTAAAGCAAAATCTTGAGTAGTTCTTGTCTGATAAAACATTCAAAACTCTCCGTGGAGGTTGAGTCGTGAAGAGAGCTGCAGCCCATCGTAAAGGAGTGATTGATTTGTCGGAAATACTTTGGAAATAAACAATGACTACATATTAGACTACACCCCCCCCCCAAACCCCCCCCCCCCCCCCCCCCCCCCACAATACGCATAAATTACTACATCGGATTTTATTTACATGTGAACTCGTGAACATTTTTAATGGAGCAAAACAAGTTAAAAAGAAAGACATTAGTTTGCATTTACATCCGTCTGCATGGACTTTATACACGTTCTAAACAGCTTAAACAGCTTACTCCTATTATCAAAGACAACAGCATTGGAAAGCCATTACAGATATCTTAAAACATGCATGCAAATACACCTTTACTAAGCCACACATTAAACATTCTATTAACCATTCCTACCTTGCAAACTGTTGTCATCCACCATTTTTTCTAAGAATTGTATATAAAAGGCTTGAACCTTTGGGTCATTTTAAACAGGCGTAATTCAAATGTTTGAAAATAAAAATGTAGCTGGGGCACATGTAAAAGTGACATAAGGTATGCAAAGAAGACTCAAGAAGGTTTTTGTCCTATTCTATATCTTAACCTGTTAACCTTCAAGGCCACTTTTGAAAAATCCCCAGAAATGGCATACCCAAACTTAAACAGATACAGTTCATGAACCCTTTGCACTAAAAGCACAAGTATGATCTCATTTGAAAGCTGACACCTAGTAGTTTATTGTAAATGTAGAAATAATTATTGTCATAATGAAAAAAAAATGTTTAAATAGCTTCAAAGTTTTGTAAAGTTATTAGAAATTTACTTTCATGAAACATCTTCATAAAAATAAATTTGAAGTTGGCCCTGGAGCAATCTAGAAATGCACTGCAGCTAAAGCCATATGTGTGACCATTTTATATTTAAAATCTGAAAATGATAAGTCTAAAACTCTGTATTTAGTTAAATGTTTTTCAAGATCATGTCAAATTACTTTATTTTGATTAGACTCTAAAATGCAAACTGATGTTTAGTCATCTTCTGAGTCATCTAATCAGTCTATTGTCTCTATTATTTTGTGGTGCAAACGAGCCCCATTCAGAGTCAGTCTCTCCCTGCACACATTTACACCTCTCCAGACTGGTTATGGCTCTAAATATGCATTTCTTTTGTCTGCATTATAGCTACTAACGACTGGCTATTCACAGGCTATTCATAGGGTTTCAAACCCTAATTTCTTTTATCAAAGTTCTCACTAAATATTTGAAACTGGTATCAAATGCACTGAAACATTTCAGTAAGCATTCCTATTTAGAAAAAAATCATAAAACAATAACTGCTGGTGGCAGGTGCACCTGGGCTAGCTAGCATGTTAGCTTAGCACACTATCAATACACGACCATTTATGAGATTAAAACCATGTTTGTGCTCCAAACTTACTTTATAACGCAAGTCGAGTGTTTTAAATAATCTTCTGTGATCTATTTTGGCTTCAGATAAAAAAAAAAATCCGACAGAAAATTTATTATTTATAGTGTTCTGCACGATGATGAAATCTATATCGATTAGCATTGCATTATAAATATAATCTATTATTATGAAATACCTGGCATGGCTTGAAGAACACAGGTAACTCAAATATCATTGCAATCATGTTTATTGTCTTCAAAACATCTTTATCTGCATGTTGCAGCGATCTCTGTCAGCTACTGTCTGTATCAGTGACGTCCTGGCATGTCACATGACTATGGGTCTTCTTCGTGATCCATATATGGACTGTTATTGTGCATATAGCGCCCTCAGGCTATTGGTATGAATTGAAAACACAGCACATCTCAGTAAGAAGCGATCATAATGATTACATCGACGCATTTGGGTATAAATTCAACAAATATTATTCCTGTCTATAGAAATATGATGTGAATCTATGAGAATATATCAATATTTCTCCAAGTCTGCACATTTTTGAGCTAAAGCCCTGAGGGACAATGTTTTGCGAATCGCTGTCATGACGACAGCTTGGAGTGTTTTTTATGAATGGACCAGCTGACGCTCATAATTCATATTAAAGGTATCGACTCATTTTTCCATTTCATAACTCCTGACACAAATTAAGACATAACTGTCACTATAAGTTTCTCAGAATACAATAGTGGTCAAATACTGAATCTTGAGTATTATATCTTTTTAATGATGTATAGTTTGTCAAGGTATAACATTAAATCTGATAGTAAATTTGAACTAAATAAAAAAAAAAACGCTTCAGTGCGCCGACGCTCTGGAAACGGTTAACAGGTTAAAGTCAGATGTGCATGCTGTGGATTAAATGTAGCCTTTATTCCCAATCAGTAAGCATTATATATGGCCTCATGTCTGATGCAACATTTTAAAAATAACTTTTCAATGCACTGGTGCTCACTGCTCATTACTTGTTACGATGCTAGATTGGGAGAGGGAGTGTTGTGAACCTTGTTCTTCTTAAGTGTAGAAAAACTCAGAAGCAAAAACCAGGAGACTTGGGATATCTTTCAATGCAGAAGTTACTCTTTACTGAAGACTTTGCTGTTGCGATGCTGTAGTCACCAAGTCCAAAATCTTTACCCAAGTCTAACTCAAATAAACGTTCCCTTGCAATTTATAAACATTTTAGGGGCAGGGCTTAACATTGTGATGAACAAAGAATGTAAATGAAGTAATACAGGTTTAGGAGCCTGCCCTATACTGAGAGTGTTACCAATTCCAATCCAATCAGCATAACTATTCAAACAGTGAAACTACCAAAGTTTCAGTAATCTGCTTACAATAGAGAGAAACAGGAATATCAGGCTGGAATAGAGCCAGATACAGAAAAACAGGATTCGCTGGACTCTCTTGCTGGAAAACTATTTCACAGCAAATATCATCATCATCATAACCTTAAATGCGAAATTCAGTATACGAAACTGTCTCAGTTTATATACTATTGTATTGGAACCTAAATGAAAACATTTTAATAAATTTGTAACACTACATTTCCCCCTTTGAGAGTTCTAATAACTCTCACATTATGTACAAATTTAAACACTTAAAAGTTCATTCTTGTAACTTGTGATCGTTACAGGCAAATAACGCATGTTCTGTGTTTGCTTTTCTGCAATTGCATGCTGACACAGGAACAATCATGCAATTTTAGGGTCCGTGGCGCCCCTGCGGGTAATAGTCTTTTCTTTTAGGAACTGTGATTTTCTCGTGAGAGGCGTGATTCATTTGTTGTATGAAACGCTTGATACTGTGGACGCATAGATAGTACGCCAGTAGAACAAACAAGAACATAATTGCTATTTCCTTTATCCACAACCAGAGTTTTCCAATCAAGTTTCCGAACCATGAAGAATTATCTTCAGTCATATGGTGTAATTTTGCTGAAAGATCAAGAATGTCTTTTTGGATTTTGTTCAAGTTCTCTGTTGGGTCCATTAAAACCGGTGCAGCATTCAGGTCTGATGATGGTGCAGGATCCTCCTTGCGTTGAATCCAAGGCCACTCTGTTCTGTAAGATCATTATCTTGTGCGAAGGGAGAGTGTCCGTCATGTTACTGGTACGACAATCTTGATCATGTTGATGGATGACTGAAGGTTTCGTATGTGAGTCTCTGCGTTGTCTATTTTTTTTTCTTTCGTGATAGTTGGTTTGGCAGTGGGTCTAGTCGTTTTCTTGAGGTTTTATTGTGTCTTCATACGCAGATGACGAGGTCGTTGTGTATGGGTCCCGGACAGTCATCAAGTGGTGTCTCCACAGAGTAAGAAAGAAAACAAAAGACAGGAGAGCAGTATTTGTTGACACACTAGGATTGTGAACTTTTTCGAGTCTGCTAGACAGTAGAGCAGTATTTGTTCAAACACTATGGTTGTAAACTTTTTCTGAGTCTGCTATTGTTGTTCCCTCTTTCCCTATGTCTTAATTATGACACCTAAAGAATGCAGTGAGGTGAGGATGGACTAATGGATGGGAAGGCCTATGAGGGATTCTTCACCGAAGGGTTGGCCTCCGACACCTGTTGCAATCGGTTCTTCCCTCGGCTCCCCACTGGTTCGTGTCCTATCCTAGGGGAACAACTTTACAGTGTGACACATGAGTCTAGGTTTTCCTTCCCTGACACAATACTGCAGCTGCTGTAATCAACATCACTTGATGTGGTCCATGCCACTTAAGTTCTAATGGCTTTTTCCTGAATGACTTTATCATGACCAATTGACCTGGGATGATTGTGTGTCCACCTTCTGGTGGAGTCTGGCAACATGACTCAACTCTCTCTCTGGCACACTGTACCGCCTTTGTTAGGTTTTCACAGTAAGCAATCAGGGCATCTGAGGCAATGTGTACATCAGCATTTCTAAGATCAATCACACCTGGCATCTGCATGGGGCGTCCAGTAATAATCTCATGAGGGCTCAATCCTGTACTGTTCTGTTAGGTGATGCTCTCATACTACACAGTACTGCTGGCAGTGCCTCGACCCATGGTACCCCTTCCTGATGCAT
Organism: Siphateles boraxobius; assembly: GCF_051911475.1. Lineage (NCBI taxonomy): Eukaryota > Metazoa > Chordata > Actinopteri > Cypriniformes > Leuciscidae > Siphateles > Siphateles boraxobius. The sequence continues at coordinate 19,111,756 of NW_027509192.1, forward strand.
TTTGCTTAGTCTGGTTTTTATTGTTCTGTTCGATCGTTCAACCTGTCCTGATGCTTGTGGCCTGTATGGGCAGTGAAGATTCCACTTAATCTTCAAAATTCTAGACACTTCCTTAACTACCTGTCCTGTGAAGTGTGTACCTTGATCTGAGTCAATGCAATCTGGTAATCCCCATCTGGGAATGAAATCAGTGACAAGACATTTAGCAATATGTGCAGCTGTAGCACGCCCTGTTGGATAAGCTTCTACCCATCTTGAGAACTTATCTATTACTACCAAAACATCAGTTTTTCCCTTACAACGAGGTAATGATATGTAATCAACTTGCAGGTGACGAAATGGTCCTGATGTGGCTGGGGTATGTGCTGCTGGTGTAGTGGCTGCTGGTACATCATTATTTTTCTGACATGTAACACACCTTTTGGCTGTTTCTCTGGCTACATTTCTGAATTTTGGATTCCACCACTGATTTGAGAACCTGTGATTCATCGTTGCTGGATCACTGTGACCCAAATTGTGTATTTGTTGAGCCAAATATGGCAACAGTGATTAAGAAGCGACATACTTCCCCCCTTTGGTCCAGCAACCCAATGAATCCACTGTGGCTCCTTTGTCTAACCATGTCCATGCTTCATACAGAGGAACGTCTTTGTACAGATCAATTATTGATTCAGGAGGCATAATTGTTGCATAGAAACATAGAAACAAGCCTGTTTAGCTGCTATATCAGCAAGAGCATTACCTTTAGCTTCCGTAGTATTAGTTGTGAGATGTGCTTTCACTTTGATCACTGCTAATTTCTTTGGAAGTTTCATTGAAAACATTAGATCTTTCACTAATTCACCATGCTTAATGGGGGATCCAGCAGAAGTTAGAAACTGTCTGGTTTGCCAAATGACACCAAAATCATGAATTACCCCAAAAGCATATCTGGAATCTGTGTAGATTTTAGCAACTGATCCTGAAGCTAGCGTGCTTGCTCTTGTTAGGGCTACTAGTTCTGCAGCTTGAGCTGAAAAATTATCTGGAGGACGTCCTGAAGCTAACACTTCCGTGGTGGACGTTACTGCATAACCTGCTCGTCTGTTACCTTCAATTACTTGAGCTGAACCGTCAACAAACAACTCAAATTCTGAATTCTCTATGGGAGTTTCTTTTACTTCACTCGTAGGTGTATATGTAAGCGTAACACAATCGTGAGTCACTTCTCCTTCATCCTCTAACAAATTCTCAGTCATTGCAGACATCATACATGAGGATGGGTTCGTGACTGGTGCACGCTGTAAAACAATGTTCGGAGCTGTGAGAGTTGCTAACCAATTTCCCCAACGGGAGGAGATTACAGAAGTGACTTTTGTTTTTATTCATCAGTGCGGACACTGCATGAAGGCATTTTACATTTACAGTCTGACCTAACACCATTACTGATGAAGGGCCTATGCTGTAGCATAACATTTAAGGCTGTGAGTTTACTTAACCAGTGTTCCCCAAAGGAAGGGTGAGACCGTCACTTTACTTTTGCTCTATTAAACAAAAAATAAGTCTTTCATCTTTGTTGTAAGTTACTGGGGAAATTAAGCACTCACAGCCCAAATGGTTAACACCTCAACAAGCTGCCCAAAGAGTTTAATGACGAGGGGACGGGCTGCTTCAGAGTAGCAAGCAGACTGAGTAGGAGCTGAGCAACCTTGTTAACTTCTCTAAAATTCTTTTTGTTTTTCCTACACTCTTTTCCCCAATGTCCATGATTACCACAGTAATAACAACTACTGCCCTCTCTCTTAGGACATTTGCGTTTCTGTTGATTCTCTGTGTTGACCTTAAAGGATGCAGCTTCAATTTTTACTCTTGCCTTGACATCAGAGTCTCTTTCCCATGCGGCTAACCTCTCCAGGTTGTTTTGTATGGTTCTAGTGGACCATGTTAAGTCTAAGAAAGGCAATGCTTTTCTATGTTCTGACAACAGACCATCAAACGATGTGCGAACTAGGGGACCATTATCTTCTAGCACCTCCTCTGAAGTGTCAGCCATACCACTGTATGCTGCTGCTGACTGACAAAATCTTTGAGTGTACTCACTAACATTCTCATCTTTTTCTGTACACAACTAATGATCTTTGACCAGTCCATGTTTGGTCCAACAATGTTTTTCAACGCTTTCAGAACTCCCTCTCTCAATTCATCTTTTCTGGCATGTTGTAGTTCAGAAGTAACAGCAGACTCAAAACTCTTGAATTCAGATTCAGTTAGAATTTGTGACATCAGCTGTGTGACTTCTGCCAACGACATGTTGTAAAGACACATTTTACTGATCAATGCCCTCCTAAATTCAGAAAAATCTGTGCGTACTGAAGGTATGCTTTGGGATAGTCTTTCTATGTCTCTAGGTTCGAGTGCTTTGGCAACAGTTTGGTTTTGGACAACAGAAGAGTTGGGAGGAACACTTTCAGTTCCCTCAATTCCCTGAGATCTTCTTGCGACACATACCTTTACTGAATCTACAGGCTTATCAGTTTCTGATGGGATGTCTACATCTGTTTCAAAGAATGCTTGTAAGTCAGGATAAGTTTCATCTGACTGTTGGTCTTCTGAGTCACATTTGGTTGAGGCCTTGTTATGGCCCACCTTAGTGTGCAATTGTTTGTTCTGTTCTTTTAATTTAGCTATACACCTAGATTGTTCTCGTGCAATGGATAAGCTAAATTCCATGTGATAGAAAATAATGCCTTTATGTTTCTCTTCCTGATACATGCACCCAACACCTTCTTGCATTCTTCAATAGACCATACTTTTTCTGGGTGAATACCAAATTTCTTTCTCAAATCCAATCTGACTGACTCAGTCACTATGGAGTCCATATGCTCCCCTAACAATGACCTGAACTCACTGTCTGTCCATAAAGGAGTACCAAGACCATCTTTTTCTTTTGTGGGGATTAGTCTAGCATTCCTTCTAAACATTGTTGTGAGTTTTCTTTGTTGCCAACACAAACAGACACTAAAACTTCTCTGATCCACAGAGGGTACACTCGTTAACACATATTACTGTTGTTAATGCTAACCTTCTCTGCCTAAAGCAAAGGATACACAAATTACTAGCAATTTATGCTAAAATTTTCCCTGCCTGAAAAGAACTTTTGCCACTTCCCTGGCAAAGCAGAGGATAAAACAATTTTAACATGTATGTTAATCTTCCCTGCCTGAAAACAGAGGGTAGAATATATTAGCACTTGATGGTAATCTTCCCTAACTTTATAGAGGATAAAACACTTCCCTGGCAAAGCAGAGGGTAAACCGTATTAACATGTACGTTAATCTTCCCTGCCTGAAAAACAGAGGATACATTTTATCTCTAAAAGCAACTTTAGAGGATAACTTTAGTTAACCAAACCCTACAGCTGTCTGTTAACTTTTCTCTGGCGGCGCAGAGGATAACACATTTGTACTGGTCTTCAGCAGTTCTTTGAATAGAGTGAAACTCACCAAATTGTTTGTTGTATGGAAAAATTCATTCTGGAAACTCAGTCAGATCTTTGTTGAGTTCAATCTGGATTCAAAAGATTCAGTCTGAAACTGGAAAGTCAGATCTTTGTTGAGCTTGAGCTTGAGGTTTGCAAGATTCCGTCTGGAACTCAGTCAGAAAGTTCATTCTTTGTTGAGATCTTTTGTTGCTTCAATCTGGATTCTGGTGAGTAGCTCTATTCGGGTCACGGCACCATCTGTTGTGAACCTTGTTCTTCTTAAGTGTAGAAAAACTCAGAAGCGAAAACCAGGAGACTTGGGATATCTTTCAATGCAGAAGTTACTCTTTATTGAAGACTTTGCTGTTGCGATGCTGTAGTCACCAAGTCTAAAATCTTTACCCAAGTCTAACTCAAAGAAATGTTCCCTTGCAATTTATAAACATTTTAGGGGCAGGGCTTAACATTGTGATGAACAAAGCATGTAAATGAAGTAATACAGGTTTAGGAGCCTGCCCTATACTGAGTGTGTTACCAATTCCAATTCAATCAGCATAACTATTCAAACAGTGAAACTACCAAAGTTTCAGTAATCTGTTTACAATAGAGAGAAACAGGAATATCAGGCTGGAATAGAGCCAGATACAGAAAAACAGGATTTGCTGGACTCTCTTGCTGGAAAACTATTTCACAGCAAATATCATCATCATCATCATATCCTCAAATGCTGAATTCAGTATACGAAACTGTCTCAGTTTATATACTATTGTATTGGAACCTAAATTAAAACATTTTAATAAATTTGTAACACTACATTTCCCCCTTTGAGAGTTCTAATAACTCTCACATTATGTACAAATTTAAACACTTAAAAGTTCATTCTTGTAACTGGGGGAACACGGTGTCATGAACATCATGTCCTCCGGGATGACAGCGGGCTGTTCGGGGACGGCCTCCGGGACGACAGCGGGCTGCTTGGGGATGGCCTCTGGGTCTTTAGGGGTGGTGGTCGCGACCTCCTCCTCCTTCTCCTTCTTTGGTGATGAGATTGGGCCTTCAACCTCTCCCACCAGATGCTTGGCTGCCATGGTCTCCTCAGTCCTGCGAGCAGCCATGGCGAAATAATAAAATAATGTCTTCGGAGGCCCCGTACCGCTGGATCCATTCATGGTCGAGTCCTTCTGTCACGAATGCGCACACACAAAAGGTTTGGATCCAAGTGCAGTGGTATTTATTGGAGTAATCCAAAATCGTAGTCGCCAGACACAGGTTCAAAATCATACAAAGGCAGTCCAGAAACAGGAAACAAAACAAGAACAGATCTCCAAAGTGCAGTAACATTAAACAAGGACTCGAAAACAATCACAGATACAAACAGGGTATATATACACACAGATACTAACAAGGTGACGGGAATCAGCTGTGTGCAATAATCAATGAGTGACAAACAGGATGATGGGAAATGTAGTCTGAGTGGAGGACACCGTGGTGGAAGAGGACCTCTAGTGGAAACCCAGGGAACACAAACCAGACACTGTGACAGTGACAATTAAAATTCGAGATACCTCTAATTAGAATTATGCCTGGTACAAAATCAATTAGAGGTATCTTTAATTACAATTTCTACTAGTCAAAACTCCTTTGAAGATATCCAGAAATATTTTCCAATGGCATTGCAGATGTTTCAAATGTACACTGTGACTAGTCAAATTAACTGTTGATATCTTAAATGCATATTATGACTAGTCATAATCACATTGTAGATATCTTACAGTAATACAAGTCAAAATTGGATTTAAGATATCTGCAATTGGAATTTTAACTAGTCAAAACTAAATTATGACTAGTACAGCCAGAGGTATTTAATGCTAAAACAGCTTGCCATACACTTGTGGAAATTGCATTTCTGATATCAATAATTTAATTGTTGATATTGACAATTCATATCCTACATGTGTTTAAATGTTAAAAGAAGACAAAAAAGCATTTTTAACTAGTTAAAATTTCAAATACATGTATTAGCTTTGTATTTTTTATAACAATAATGACATTGTTAATAGTAAAAATGTGAATTCCTGATGAAGAATTCAATTGTCAGTAGTTGAAATGTTAATTATTGATATAGATTTTTTATAATACAAAAAATATATAATCATTTTTTGTTTGTTTACTTAATAATGCTGTGTTTTGGGAGATTTTAAGTACTTTTGTACCTACTTTACTGCAAAATTCCACCATTAGCATGCATATGAAATATGATGTTTTTACAAAAAAACATTAATTATGATAAAAATTATATGTAAGTTGTTTATGAATATTGATCTGTTTGTAAGATACATAATTCTGCCATCTGCTGGTTAGAATTTTTTTTTAACTGATTATACAGTTTTAGGCAGAAAGTGTAGTTACCATATAATTTCCAGCAGAGGCCCATAGAGATCCATTCATTTCTCTGGTTGTGACTGCTCTTATAACAGCTTTTGTTATAAATATATATTTAAACATTTAAAATACATTAAATCAGTATTTTTGTCAAAGTTTAGATTTTTGTTGTTGTTGTTTTAGGTCTTTTAAAGTGTCTTGTTATTGCAATAATGCCACATAAATTTGCAGTAATGCCAAGGTGCATATTTCTTGCCAAAGAATCCTAGACTTCCTATTAATATTCATAGACTCCTTCTGGTGCTTCATAAGCCCGAAAGATATCTGACCTATTGAACGTATTTCTTTTCAAAGAACAACTTACTCATTCCACATAGACTGTAAAAAAAGATGGACGACGCACCCTCGCTCTCTTCCATTGGCGAGAAGTGATTTGTCCTGATATGGCGCTGACATCTTGGAGTTGGGACTTGAGTCTGCGCAGTTGCGATTTCGGGACCAGACATGCGCAGTAGTGAGCAGGAATTAAAGCCGCGAAATGAACGCCACGCCCTCTCCCTGAATCAATCGAAAGCACACGCCCCACGGTTTTTTTTTTAAGTGGCCTGTCTGCCCCGTTCTGCTCTATGGTTCTGCTCAATATTGATGTCTGCTGATTGCAGTGCCTCGTTAAAATAAGGTAAATACAACTACTAACCACATAGTCATATTTAAAAAGTAACACATTAATATCCTATTGCCTACTGTAAAATACGAGTAGCCTACTCATATTACTACAATTAAACAACTATCACAATTTGGTGGACAGCTAAATCAACTTCATATTTAGCTCATGTAGTCTGTTTTAGCTAGATTAGCATCATAGACTGTGGTTAGCATGCTATAATTTATTCTTAACATGCATTTAATATGTTAGCAACTATTTATTAATGCAACACACCTCTGCTTTCTCATACAGAAGAAATAGCATATATTTGAAAATATTGTTAGTCATTGCCTTATTTTTTTTTAAAAAATATTTTTTTAATAAATGTTCTTACTTTAGACATAAAATGGCATCAAGAGACTCAACATCCTCCTCACGGGTATCATTCATCTCCACAGAGGCCAAGAGTAAGTAAAAATTACGTGGAAATATCTAGAAATAATTGTGTATTGTGATTTCACCATAAGATTTCTAATTTGAGAATAATTTGAGAATGCTCTAAATCTAGATCTAAATACGTTGAAATTTAAATCCAGTTAAAATAATTATATTTGATAAAATATGGAAAAATTAAATATAATTGAAATTACATTTAATATTACACCAGATCCTTTTTTTATAAGTTAATGTTGTTTTGTTTTTGTTTTACAATCAACAGGACCCAAAATATACATTATTGGGGACAGCTACATTCGCCGTGGGGAAAAACATGCGAGGGAGACCATCGGGACCAACCTTGGTCTGAAAGCCCAGGTCCGCTGGTTTGGCTGGGGTGGCATGGTTTGGAGAAATCTCCTCTCCTTCTTCCGTCAGTGCCTTCGAGGAAGAGCTGTGCCAGATGTCTTGTTGGTCCACTGTGGCGGAAATGACCTTGGGACCATCAAAAGCGTGAAGCTTGTTGCAGGGATCAAGCAGGACTTGCAAGACCTCCATCGGCAGTTCCCTCAGATGAAAATCATCTTTTCTGCCATCACCCAGAGATGCCGGTGGAGGTCTTCTCAACCTAAAAAAATTGACAAAGCCCGGCGCTTTGTTTAACAGTGTGATGTCTTCCTTTCTTTCTACTCTTAGTGGAAATATTGTAATTCATCCTCAGATAAAGCATAGAGATCCTGGACAATTTTTGCAAGATGGAGTTCATTTCACCCCTCTGGGAAATGATATTTTTTTTAAATAATATTGCCCGGTGTCTGAAATACCAAATCCAGTAGGGTGATGGTGGATTTGGATTTCTCACAAAAGTTTTGGCATCAAAATTAGTCCACAATTTTTATACTTTATGTGATGATTAATGTGCACTATTTAGTTAATGTACAAAGGGTAGCCATCACACTGTTGTCACAGCTCTTCCTCTCCCTCCCTCTTCCTCCTTCTCTAAACCCCTTGCTTTACCCCAGCCATTCCACCTGATACTTGGCTTCCTCAATTTTTCCCCACGGTGAATGTAGTCAGGAGTTTGTATGTGGTTGCTATGCTATTGTTTGTTGTGCTATTAATAAATACTGTATATATTTTTCTCTTTAAGTCTCTTTATTTTTATTCCAGAGTAAATGTATTGCCTCAACATAAAGGCCTCCACCTTATATTACATGAGGTTTTATTGTCTTATGTCTGTCAAAGAAAGCATACATTACTTTAAAAATATATATTTCTCATACTCCTGGGATGAAGACAGAAGATGTTCTTGTCTCAGATCAACTAGGATAAGGAAACATAGAAGTTGATGACATTTTTATAATTATTTAATCAGTATTGACCTGTCCATCTTGTCTATATGTAACTTATTACTTTCTTACTACACCTATTGCAGGTTTAAATGACAATACATTGCGTGGCCTTTTAGAATCTGATTAATTTCAGTTTTTCATTTACAAACATACTCCGATATTAAGGCAAAGAATCACATAAACGATATGGATGACAACTACACATCTGCACTGTAAATTCTAACAAGTTCAGTTTACTTAAAAAAAAGTTTGGAAACCGATCGCCTAAAATAACCGTAGAGAGTACTTGATAATTTACTGTAAATACAATTTAATTGTTACCATTGTTGTGTTTTGCATGCTGAATGTTGAAGTGTGTGTAACTCAAGCATGCTCAATTACAAGATTGTCACTTCTATATTTAACTTGTATATGGGATTATATAAAACCAATTAAAAGTTTCACAAGGTGTTTAGGACATAAGTGTTAATTTTATTTTTAATAAAGATCATTAATTGACATGAAATATAATTATACATCAATCAATCATATATATATATATATATATATATTCACACATATATATTATTTCTCTGCCTTTGAAATCAAAAATTGATTTCTTTTTGCATCAATGGGAAGAGAATAATAATAATATAAATGAAGTTCCAATTGACCAACCAAAGGGAACATTAATCGCCATAATGGTAAAAATAGTTTAGGAAAATCAACATCAATTTATGAAGTCGGCTTATGTGATCTTCTCTCAAAATTTTCAGTTGTATTGACAAATCAACATTCAAGATGACTTTGGGAAATGAGTGGATGCAAAGAGAGAGAAATAACGGCAGAAGTGGAGGAAATGAGTGAAAAGTCCATTAAAGGGTTAGTTCACCCAAAAATAAAAATTAAGTCATTAATTACTCACACCCATGCTGTACCAACCCCGTAAGACCTTCGTTCATCTTCGGAACACAAATGAAGATATTTTTGATTAAATCTGAGAGGTGGATCACTGCTACATAGGCTGCCAGAGGGAATGAAACTTGACGGCCCAGAAAGTCATTAAAGAACATGTTTAAATATTCCATGTGCCTACAGTGGCTCAACTATAAGTTTATCAAGCGACGAGAATACTTTTTTCCCGAAAAAAAAAACATAATAAAGACTTTATTCGACTATTCCTTTTCATTCCTTGTGGGCCTGAGACGAGAGTTCAAGAGATTTCCACGACTTATGCGCGAGAACTGAACAAGAAGTATTAGAAGAAGAACGTCCTCTTCTCAGTTCTCGCGCATGCGTCGTGGAAATCTCTTGAACTCTCGTCTCAGGCCCACAAGGAAGAAAAGGAATAGTCGAATAAAGTCGTTATTATGTTTTTTTTTTTCGGGAAAAAAGTATTGGCTGCCCTGCGGGCAACTGCTGCAGCCTACCAGTGAGCCCGGCGTGACGTCACGCCCAATGAAGGGCGCCCGCGCCTTTATAGCGTCACAGCCCGCCAGATAGGCGTGGCTTAGCGTATAAAAATAGGGGCTGTAGGCTGAATTCCCTGATTTTTCGACTCTGCGCTCTCTGCCTGGGCCTGGAACACGCAGAGCTCGCCCTCGCGTCCGGGGGCTGCGAGCTCTGTGAGGAGCTTCCGCTGTCGACCCTGCGGGCTCGACTCGAAGCCTTCAACACCACAGCAGTCACTCCGCCCCCTGTGGGACCACGCAGGAAGAAGCGCCGTTCCCTGAGACAGCCGGAACCTGTGGCCACAGCGACGCGCTCGCCGGAGAACCTCCCTCGAGCCTCGCTCTCGCCTTCCCCACCTCTCCTCACTGACGCGCAGCTGCCGCTTGCGAGCCTCACTGACGTCGCTTCGGAGGATGAGGCCGAGGGACACGCCACAAGAGACTGCTGCTCTATCCTGGCATCAGACAGCGAGGATTGGTCGCTTCACTCCGCCACCTCGTCAATCCAGGAATCCACCCGTACCCGCGCTGGAGCTGACGCGGAACTTATGCGCCTGCTGACACAGGCTGTTGACCGTCTCGGGCTCGAGTGGTCGCTGCCGAAGGAACCCGCGCCGAACAGGCTCGACGGCTGTTTCCTTTAAAGTCGCCGCCGCGCAGCTTCAGAATCTAGGCCCGCTCCATTCCTGCCGGAACTTCTTGCGGAGCTGACGAAGTCATGGAATACACCGTTTTCCGCCTTGGTCGGCCGCGCTTATGCCACCTCCGGCCAGGCCGCGTCTGCTCTACACTCGATGGCTGTGCTTCAGATCCTTCAAGCCGACCTCCTCCGTGAATGGGATGAGAAGGGCCGGGACCCAGCTGCGGTTACGGATTTGAGAAGTGCGACGGATCTCTCTCTCCGCGCCACCAAAGCCGCAGCCCAAGCCATCGGACGAGCCATGGCCGTGTTAACCGTGACGGAGAGGCACCTCTGGTTAACGCTTGCGGATATGAGGGAAACTGAGCGAGCCACCTTTCTGAACGCGCCGTTCTCCCCCACTGGTCTGTTCGGCCCAGCGGTGAACGGGATCGTTGACCGCTTCTCTGTGGTGCAAAAGACCACGCAGGCCATGAACCTCTTCCTGCCGCGACGCTCGAGTTCCGCCACAGGCCGCTCTCGCGAGAGACAAAGCCAGCCTCCTGTGCGAACCAGGACCCAGCGCCCAGCACAGCCTCAGCCTCAGCCTTCGCAGCGACGTCAGGGCGGCCGCCCTAGATCGCGCTCAGACAGCCGTCACAGACCGCCGCCCCCCAGAGGGCCTCGGCAAAGAATCACGCTGAAGTCCGAGCACGCGAAGCCCTCCTAACAGCGAGAGAGAAAAGACGCGTGTGTCCCGCTGCGGCCGGACCGCCGTCAAAGTTCATTTCCCTGTCAGTCCCCTTCGAACAGGCTACTACAGTGGTTCAACTAGCAGCCAACGAGCCGGTTTATTCACCCTCTCGCCTGCACACAAACGCCGTTTTCACGGCGACCCAGAGAAATCTCAAAAAGAGTATAATGTCTGGTCCGGCTCACGCCGTCAGTGTTTTAAGTGTAGTGAAAGTGCCCACGCCCCAGTGTTCACCCCTACACATAAGCACTCCAAATCCCGTGTCACTCACAGAGCACACTCTCATAAAGCGCAGAAAAGCCGCTCGAGTGTTGAATGTAAGAAATGTGTCCACAGGTCTGTGCCCACTATCTGCCCGCTCTGTTACACGATCAAAGAAGCAGGTTATGAACGTAAGTCTCGTGCCCGCCAGAGAGCGCTCACGCTTGCTAACACAAACCTCCCCCCGGGCCCCGCCTGCGCGTTTAAGTGTTATCACAAAACGCAGGGCGTTAATAAAACGCTCCCCATCTATTATGATCGCGGCGGCAGATACAGTTGTAAGTCTCGTGCCCGCGTACGCGCACTCACGCTTACAGAGAGCTCTTCCGCCCGGAGCGCTGCTCGCGCGTCAAAGTGTGGTAAAAGTATGTTCCCCATCCCTTATGAGAGGGACATCTCACATAAATCAGCCGGTTTCGGCTGTCAGCGAGCGGCCATTGCACAGAACCGAGAGCGCGCGCGCGCCGCGCTTTCGGCTCCGGTTCAGTTTCACAAGCCCGCAAATGGCGATGGTCTGAACCCGGAGGCCATTCGCCCCCTAGCGGCCCACATAGCTGTGTGGGAAACTATCCCAGGGATTTCAGAATGGGTGTTGAGCACAATAAAGCAGGGCTATACACTTCAATTCATTCGCCGTCCCCCGCGCTTTCAAGCCCGGACCGCGACGATAGTGAATGCGAAAGTAGCACACCTACCTCACGCAGAAATAGCAAAGCTACTGTGCAAAGGGGCTATAGAAAAGGTACCGCCCTCTCTGAGCGAGTTAGGCTTTTACAGCCAATATTTTCTCGTACCCAAGAAGGACGGAGCCTTCAGACCTATCCTAGATCTGAGATATTTGAACAAAGTGCTTGCGAAAAGACCGTTCAAAATGCTTACGACCAGGAAAATCCTCGCGCACGTTCGCCCGAGGGACTGGTTTATTTCTCTAGATCTGAAGGATGCCTATTTTCAGATTCAGATAGTACCCCGTCACAGGCAATTTTTGAGATTCGCCTTCGACAGTCAGGCATATCAATACACCGTCCTGCCGTTCGGCCTGTCCCTGGCACCCCGTACATTTACAAAGTGCATGGACGCGGCGCTCGCCCCCCTGAGATGTCAGGGGCTGCGCATAATGAACTATCTGGACGATAGGCTGATATTGGCACAGTCAGAGACAGAACTACTATCTCAAAGAACAGTGCGTCTCAGTCATCTGGAAAGCTTGGGTCTCACGGTCAACTGGACCAAGAGCTCATTACTGCCCAGCCAGTCAATTTCCTTTTTAGGAATAGAACTGGACTCGGTGACCATGACGGCTCGTTTATCGACACGGCGCACGCGCCGTGTTCGCCACCTAGCCGCATCTTTCCAGAAGGGCAGCTTTCTCCCTTTGAAAACATTTCAAAGGATGTTGGGCTGTATGGCATCAGCTGCAGCGGTTCTCCAGCTGGGCCTACTGCACATGCGCCCGCTCCAACGCTGGTTGAACGCTCGCGTGTCTCGCCGAGCCTGGGTGTCTGGCGGCCAGAAAATCAGAGTGACTCAGACCTGCATAGCAGCTCTGCAGCCCTGGTTAGTGGCCGACTGGTACCAGCAGGGAGTAATGATGGGAACCATCTCTTATTGGAAAGTCATCTCGACAGACGCGTCCAACTCGGGTTGGGGCGCGCTGTTCGAGGGCAGACCGGCCTTTGGCCAGTGGTCAGACCAGGAGAAGGGTTTTCACATAAACTGTCTGGAAATGATAGCGGTCGAGAACGCGCTGAAGTGCTTCCTCCCGCTCATACAGGACCAGCATGTTCTTGTCCGCTCGGACAACACATCTGTGGTATCCTATGTAAACCGTCAGGGCGGTGTCAGATCCAGAAATCTCTGCAATCTGACGGAACGCCTCCTTATTTGGTCGCAGATGAACATGCGCTCGCTGAGGGCGGCGCATGTGCCTGGCCATTTGAACGACGGCCTAGACAAACTGTCCAGGGACAATGTTCCCCCAGGGGAATGGTCCCTGCACCCCCAAACGGTCCAGAAACTGTGGCGCCTATTCGGCAGAGCGGAAGTCGAACTTTTTGCGTCAAAAGACAACGCTCAATGCCCGACGTTCTTCTCGAAAGGACGAGGACGCGCTGGCCCAGGTTTGGCCCAGCCTCCCGCTATATGCTTTCCCTCCGGTCTCTCTGTTGCCACAGGTGATCAAGAGAATCAGGGAAACGCGCCACTCGGTGCTCCTCATAGCCCCGCGTTGGGAGAATCAGATTTGGTTCCCGGAACTAGCACGGCTGTCACATACAGCTCCGTGGCCGATTCCGGTGAGGGCAGATCTCCTCTCTCAGGCTCACGGCACGATCTGGCATCCCCATCCAGAGCGCTGGTCTCTGCATGCATGGTTGATCAACGGGTACTCGTTGCCCTGCCAGAAGGAGTGATGAACACGATCACGCAGTCTAGAGCCCCTTCCACGAGAAGGCTCTACGCGTCTAAATGGTCGGTGTTCTCTGGATGGTGGACCGACAGAGGTCTGGACCCGCGGACATGCGGGGTGGCGCAGCTGCTCACCTTCCTACAAGAGCTGTTGGATAAGGGAAGGTCCCCATCCACGCTCAAAGTATACGTGGCTGCCGTGGCAGCGTTCGCAGAATCGACGCACGGCCAGTCACTGGGAAGACATGAGTTGGTCATCCGCTTCCTTAGAGGAGCTAGAAGGATGAATCCGCCGCGCCCCCCGTCGGTTCCCATGTGGGATCTTTCATTGGTCCTCGAGGCCCTGAAAGCTTTTCCATTTGAACCACTAGACTCCGTGGGGTTGAAATATCTATCACTGAAAACCGTCTTTCTGACTGCACTGTCGTCATTAAAACGTGTAGGGGATCTGCATGCGCTGTCTGTCAGCGCGTCGTGTCTTGAGTTCGGACCAAATGACTCTAAAGTCATCCTCAGACCTAGACATGGTTATGTCCCTAAAGTGATGGGCACTCCATTCAGAGCGCAAGTTATTTCGTTGTCAGCTCTCCCAGCATCTGACAGCGAAAGTGATGTGAATCTGCTCTGCCCTGTCAGAGCGCTGAGGTTTTACATTACGCGCTCCGCCTCCTTCAGGCGTTCGGAACAGCTTTTCGTTTCATTTGGTGGGCGCGCCAAGGGTCTCGCCTCCTCGAAACAGAGCCTGTCCAGATGGATAGTAGACGCTATAGCGGCAGCTTACGCGTCAAAAGGTCTGCAATGCCCTCTGGGAATCAGGGCTCATTCCACGAGAGGCGTGGCCTCTTCGTGGGCATGGTCCAGTGGAATTTCTATCCATGACATATGTGTAGCGGCGGAGTGGAGCTCCCCGTCTACCTTTGTCAGGTTTTATAACCTAGAAGTTCCTGCCTTGCAGGCTAAACTGTTGTCAGTCTGAAAGAGAGGTGTATTCTGCCCAGATCTCCTGCTCAGATCACTCTCACATGACTCAGCTCTCCTGGTTGAGCTGCACTAAGTAGGGTATGTGCCATGTGCCTATACAGACCGGCGCGCTGCTCTGTATTCCCTATGTGTGCTTATGTACAAGTGATGGCCCGCGTGGCTGGCCACCTTATTTTTCCACTTATGGGGTTCCCCTCAAGCTCGGGGTCTCATGTGGATGCTTGGCGCGCACGGCGTTGACAAAGTGTTCCCGTAGCGTAAGCTAAACTTACGCAATACAAGAGAACCTCTCGTAAGAGAACGATACTCGGTTACTAACGTAACCTCGGTTCTCTCTAGAGAGGGAACGAGTATTGCGTAACCGGCCGTGCTCGCGCCACGAGCGACTTCGCTTCAGTCGACGAAAAACCAGGGAATTCAGCCTACAGCCCCTATTTTTATATGCTAAGCCACGCCTATCTGGCGGGCTGTGACGCTATAAAGGCGCGGGCGCCCTTCATTGGGCGTGACGTCACGCCGGGCTCACTGGTAGGCTGCAGCAGTTGCCCGCAGGGCAGCCAATGAGCACGCGAGATGGCCTGCTCTAGGTCTGCTAGCTGCTGCACTGCGTTGACAAGGTATAAAAAATTAAGGATAATTTTTTGGCTTCAGTATCTCGAGAAGATGAATCTTTCCCGTAGCGTAAGCTAAACTTACGCAATACTCGTTCCCTCTCTAGAGAGAACCGAGGTTACGTTAGTAACCGAGTATCGTTTTCTGAGTAAACAAAGCATAGTGTGTGAATAGGAGAGAGTGCTTGATTTTTACAAATAAGTTAAGACATTAAGTAAAGTCTACTAAAAAGTGTTAGTTAGAATCACTGTTGGATTTTACAGTGTGGTGAGTCCTCCATGTTGTCACGGGCTGGCGGGACCAGGTGTGAGGTAACTGATGCTACCTACTGGACAGTTTGCATGGATCTGAGAAGCATAAAACAGAGTGGTTTTACTAAGAGAGCGTTTGGAGATCAGTCAGAGGAAAAATGGAATAAGGATTACTCCACCCAAAGATATTATCTCATAATTTACTCACCTTCATTAAGTATCCTTTCTCTTCAGCATCTCTAATGAACCTGACAGATTAAAAAAAATATATATATATTTTTTTTTTTTACACACCAGATCCAACAAACATTCCAACATACAGTAGGTGGCCTATCTAAGTTGAAAGCCCACTCACCACGACAAGGTGCAGGCCATGGGGACATAGACAAGACATACTTGACAAACAAGACAAATGCAGACAGGACAAAACACAGATAAAGAAATTGAAAGTTAACTATATACAAAAATATAAACAATACAACAAAAATATAACATTTACATAGACATAAAATAAATAACGTGAACATTTTCATTGTATCAAGCTCAAATGAAAGGAATGCTTGTTAAAGTTTTTTGGTATTACTTTTATTTATGAACTCTTTATTTATGAGCTCTGTTCTGTGATGCACGTTCGTGATCCTGTTCGAACTCGTTCATCCAAATGAACAAATCTTTTTCGTTCGAAAAGATTCGTTCATTTGGATGAACGAGTTTGAACAGGAGAGTCACGAACGACGGTACGTGCTCGCGCTGTGCAAGAGAGGGGTGATCAGCGCGTACACGAGCGTGATTGACACTGCTAAGACATTCCTCCTGGCTCTGATTGGTTGTTAAGTATAAACAGTAGGAACTGAGTTACAAAACTCATAATGTACTCTGAACTTGAAACTTGAGTACAAACTGTATTTAGAAAAACACTGTCAAACTATTAACTTAAAGCTGCAGTAGGGAGTTTTGAGAAAATGTTGACTTAGCCTGAAAATTTGAACAAGCACAACTTGTCCAACTCCACAACTCCAACCCCCTTGCTCTCTGCTACGCTACAGCCCTCCCTCCACAGCTCCTCCCCCACAGCGGAGCCTGCCGTGAACGCGCAGGCTAGTAAGCAGGACCACCGATGACGGCGGATTATAAACAGTTATGGAACATTCACTAATAGGGACGAAACATCAACAATATGCTTTACATTGACTATGGCCTGCCCATACTTTGACTTCAAACTTGGTCCTCAAATCATTATGTATTTTGCAATACATGTAACTTTATAAGGTTGCACTCTTTCTATAAGTTATAGCTACTAAGATAACGTTAAAGGATTAGTTCACTTAAAAAAAAAAAACTTTTGCTGATAATTTACCCACCCCCATGTCATCCAAGATGTCCATGTCTTTCTTTCTTCAGTCGAAAAGAAATTAAGTTTTTTGATGAAAACATTCCAGGCTTTTTCTCCATATAATGGACTTCAATAGGACACAAACGTTTCGAGGACCAAATGACAGTTTCAGCGCAGCTTCAAAGGGTTTTAAACGATACCAGACGACGAATAAGGGTCTTATCTAGTGAAACGATCGGTCATTTCAAAAATAAATAAAAAACTTTAAGTTTTATAAGCACAAATGCTCGCCTTGCTCTGTTCTGTGATGCACGTTCGTGATCCTGTTCGAACTCGTTCATCCAAATGAACAAATCTTTTTCGTTCGAAAAGATTCGTTCATTTGGATGAACGAGTTTGAACAGGAGAGTCAAGAACGACGGTACGCGCTCGCGCTGTGCAAGAGAGGGGTTATCAGCGCGTACACGAGCGTGATTGACACTGCTAAGACATTCCTCCTGGCTCTGATTGGTTGATTCTGACCGGGAGCGGTGTATTTCTGCAAATGGCAGTAGGACCACAGAGAGGAGCCAGAGGAGCTTGATTTTTTTCACAGATTATCTGTCTCATATTCTACTTTCAGGACATAATGAGAGTTTTAACAAATATTTGTTTACAAAAGCTACCTACTGGAGCTTTAAAGGACAATTACAATTTTAAACTTTACCATAGTATATAATTACATTAATCTTATTTACATGGAAGTGCAGTAAAACATTAATTTATTCACAACTGCTTCCTGTGATCAAACAGCTTATGAGGTATCTAGTCAATGATTCAGTCCTGTTTATGCAGACTGTAAATCATCACCAGCAGCAGCAACAGAACTTCAGGAGGATCAGTCGAGTCGATGCTTCTTCTGTCAATGATTCAGTCCTGTTTATGCGGACTGTAAATCATCACCAGCAGCAGCAAAAGAAATTCAGGAAGATCAGTCGAGTCGATGCTTCTTCTGTCAATGATTCAGTCCTGTTTATGCGGACTGTAAATCATCACCAGCAGCAGAACAGAACTTCAGGAGGATGCTCATGGTGTGAATGGGGCTGAAATCATCACTAGCAGAGGAGTAATTTGGTAGGTGGTAATAGGTGATGGCAACAAATATACTGAAATTACTCACCATAAAAATGGATCAATTTAGTCAGCTGTCTGCGAACCATCTTGCCAGATTTTGCTATTTCAGTTTTCCTTCTTGCAAAGTGGTTAAATCTGACTTTGCAATACCACAAGGAGGCCATCTTCACCAGAACATGAATGTGGTTCACTTCAACACATGTATCAAACATATGGTTGTGGAGATGTGGGAAAAGATCTTTATCGGCACAATCTGCAAGAACCTGATTGACAATGGTCAATGTGACTCCACGTCCACAGGGAAGCTCACCTCCATTTGTTTTGATCCTCCTCTGAATGCCTTTCTCTGTGGCCAGACACACAGACACCATGCCTGGTGATGGTTTCTGCAGACCACCTCTGTCTTTTAGATGAATGAAATCATGTACAGCACCATCGGTTGTCAATGCCTGTGAGCAAGGCAAGCAGGTGATTTTCTCTTTCATCTTCTTAACCACAAAACCTGTGATGTAGCTGATCGCTGCCTCTTTGTATTCAGAAAGGCTGCATACATCTGGGAGGTCAGGAATGGTGTCATCTTCAGGCACACCCACTTCCACCAACTCCACTTCCATTCTGCGGGCAACATTTACAGCTGCAGGTGTTGAGTTGAGAATGTAAGTGTTGTCTCGAAGCAAACAGTTGCCTGTGCCTGTTTTCACTTGGTGCCTCACAAGCAGGCGTTTGTATGCTCCCCTGAACTGCCTAGCATTGGGGTTGTCATTGTGCCCACCCCTTGCTCTTATGGCAGAAAAGAAGAGCTCCAAGTGGTCTTGACTAAGTTTGTAGGTCAGAAGATATCTGCATGGTGCATTGGCCCTCTCAACAAGATCATGGTAGATGTTGAGTGCACTTCTGCCATTAGCAATAAAGCCATATATGGCAGTCTTCTTTTTTGTTGTGTGAAGTGCCACCATCTTGTTGTACTGCTGAACCTTCAACCCACGGAGCAGAGTGTCTGCCTGCTTCAAAATGGTCTCAACCCAGTGTTTAGTTGTTTGCTTGATTGCGGCTTTGAAACCTTTTCCGAGAGGATTTACGGCTGTTTAGTACATCAAAAGCTGCATCTACAGTGCGCACAAACGGCACAGTTGCAGCACAACCCTTGAATTCCTCTAACTTCAAGCCTTGCTCACAGAACTCCATAGCATCTGCCACACTGCTGCTGAAGAGCTGTGCTGCCAGGTGAACTTTAATTTTGTGCTTCCTCCATTGTATATGAGCCATCTTTAGTCTGTTTCCAAGTCGCAGACCTTCTTTCTCCTGAAGTTCATTGAGGGCTTCAAAGTACTTCCACTTAATCTTCCTTCCATCTTCTGTCTCAAATTCTAGTGAAGATGCAAAGGCATTCCAAAGAAGCTTTAGCATGTGGCATGCATCCAAGAACACATGTACTTTATGTGCAGGGTCCTCAGGATGCAAGAAGTAGGGCTTCATGTTGTTGATATTTAGGTCAGCGCCAAGTTCCCTTATCATGCTCAAGTTGCTTGTGGGGGCATCACACGTAAGTGAGACAACTTATACACCAACCTCATGAAGCCTGCTAAGGCTCTCCCTTATGACATTTGCCTTCTCTTTTCCATCCATACCTGTGATGAGGAAGTATGCTATGGGAATTTTCCATGACTCGTTGACAGCAACAACCATGAGTACCAAGGCCTGGGTGGCCAGTGTGTTGTCAATTTCTCCAGTGCCAATGTCCACATAGCCATGGAACTGGTCCCCTGCAAATTCAGTCATCTTGTGAATGTACATTTCATCCATCATTAAGGCACAGACAGTTTCTTTTCCTATCTCTTTGTTTGCCTGTACATGACTTCTTAGTGCTGTGAAAGACGCCACAGTAAATCCAGGATAAGCTGAGATGCTGCTGTACCAATTACGGATGGTGTGACTGTGTGGCAGAGCCTTTTGAAAATTGTCACGGACATACTCATATGCCTTTGGGGAGTAAAAGTGCAGTGTGGTGGCAAACTGCTTCAGCTCCTCTGAGTACTTTGCTGACTTTTCCCCCTGCTGTATTGTCCGCAAGATGTGTTTTGGCACTTCATTAATTGACTCAAGCAAAGAGGCACATTGATTTGATATTAACCCTCTGAGGTCGACTATCCCGCGGGCGCGATAGTCTCGCTTTTTTTCTTATCAGTGCAAAAGAAACTCAAAATACTCTGTTGATTTTGATCTTACATATTAAGTGTTGTACATCATTAGATCCTGATCAGTGTCTATTTTTTTTGTGGATACACACAATAAAAACAAAGTGTTGTGCTTTTTGCTAAATAAAGAAAAACAAACATGATGCGCGTTCTGCCTTCTCTCTATCAGTCAAGTCCATTCTGAAACGCGTCCGAAAGTTAACTGTAATTCCGCGAATACTTGTCATACAGGCACGAGTGTTTTTCCATAATGAAGCTTGAACTCTCTTCTTTTAAATGAGTTAATTTATATAAAAAACAAATATTCTCAGTTTATGTAATCTGTGTGAAAAGAGAGAGATGTCAGTCTTTTTCTTTCCAGCTCATTATACCTCATTACGCGTTAATGTGTCACGCCCACGGAGAGCACGCCGTATTCAAACGCAAATGATCTAAGGCAAGCCATTCAAACATGTCAACGCCCACCAGCTGGATTATAAAACACATCGTGTTTAGTAAGTATCTTGTACAGCTGTGTACACAGCGTATCCTTTCGGTGTGAGCAATAATACTATCTAATAACCCTGGAAAATGTACCAGAAGTGGTAGTTTCATTTCGAGGAGCAACGGATCCAGCTGATGTAGTAAGTCATTTATTCTTAAGTGCTTTGTTCTAATCGCGATATTGAATAGTGTCTGTAAACCGCAAAAAGACTGTTTAAATATGTGTCTGTGTGTAGGCTAAATGATGAACGAACGGCACAGGCGCGCGCGCTTTGTTTACTACAGTTATAGAGCGCGTGTCTGTGCGGTTCATTCACTCTCGCACCTACATTAGTAAACGTTATGTTTACATGAACACATCCAAACTATATTGCTATAGCCTACTAAGATGAGTAAAAATATACTGAAATATGTTGAAATAAAATGTCTGTATAAGCAACAAACTGCAAATTAACATGTTTATGCTAATATATCATAAACACGATATGTTACAGACTTAATATGAATGTTTAGACAAGATTTTGTGATTAGTTTTGGATAGATTATAAATTTTTGACTGTAAAAAAAGACTACTGTCACATTAAATAGGTAAGCTTTTGTTCACCAATCTCTGCTCATAGTTAAATATACTATAGTATGATGTTTTGTCAAAAATAAAGTAGGTATATTGAATTATCAACTAAGATGTTATTATAGTGTTTGTTCCAATATTCAAACTAATGAATCCTTACCTTTTTTAATACGCATGATAAAATGTATACTTTTTACAAAGCAATACACTTGAAATATTGTTAAAATTGTAATTGTTGTTGTAATTGTAACCTATTTGTAATTGGTTACAATTTCTATTTGTAAAATATGTATATATAGATCATTTCTTTTGTCCTTGCATTCTTTGGGACCCTGTGACACACCATGTGTGAAAGGGCTAATTAATATGCAGCTCATTATGCGGCACATTATCCGGCCTTTGTCTTCTCAGGTGTGAACACGCCTCCACGCATATTGCCTTTCCAAACAAAAGGTGTCTTATAAAATTTAAATCAATGTATTGTTTTGTGTAAATGATTAGGCAGGATGATTTTCAGATCATTTTGAAGCAAAAATTCTAGGCAACAACACTCATTAGTCAAAAGTCTTGTGGACACATATTTAGTATGTCTTTTGTGGCCTTATTTCAGACACTTTAAGTTTTAGTTTTTTCAATATCCATGCATAAGCAATATTCTCTCAAAAATACAAACATGTACATACATGTTGCTCACATATTACGGTAGCCCCGTTTGTGCTATATAGAGTGAATTTACACCTTTGCCATTAACATGTTTATAAATAACTGAAAAAAGCACAAATGTCAGAGCATGTCAGAACACCTCAAGGACCCCAAAAAACCCTTAGACCTGAGAGGGTTAACAGCTTCTTCCTGAGTTCTTTTGTGACCCCCTTTAAGGTGCAGACTTTTCTTTTTAAACGTCTGGACTTTTGGCATTGTCTTCTCAGCCTTTTCCTGTATTTTTGTAGAATTTGCTCTGTGGCCTAATTTTTACGTGTCAGTCCTTGGAGACTCTAGGTCAGGGGTAGGCAAGTTCGGTCCTAGAGAGCCGCTGTCCTGCAGAATTTAGTTCCAACCCCTAAATCAAACACACCTGAACAAGCTAATCAATATCTTCAGAATTACTAAGGCTATAGACAGGTGAGGTTTTTTTCAGTGTTGGAGCCAAACTCTGCAGGAAAGCGGCTCTCTAGGACCGAACTTGCCTACCCCTGCTCTAGGTTGTAGCTGTGATCTTCCTGAAAGTTGTCACGTTTTGCATATTTAGCAGCTGAAGCTGCATAACTGTGATCCTCATTATTTACATCCACTGTTACAGCAGTGTCAGCTTGACAGATGTCATTGCCAAGCAGGATGTTCCCATTGGCATCGTCAGTCAAGGTGGCATTGCTGTAATCGGCAGCAGATTTCACACCAAAGTGGCATTTGTCAACTGGGGAATCCTCGTTTTTGTCCCCTGACATTTTGGACAACAAAGGGGCACTTACCTCTGTATTATTACTGCTAAAAATCTTGCGTCTTATACTCTTACCCTTGGACCTCACTAGATGAGTTGAGAAGATGGTTGGGACTGCTGTGCACTTAAGGCGAAGATTTCCCTAAAGAACCAAAATAAGGAACATAAGAAAATACAGAAATATATATATATAATTAGTTTTGTTAAACCATACTACTCTAGATGCCATTGCAATGTGTTCTCAGTCTTATATGAATGTTAAGTATGTTAATGTCATTTTAAGAAAGAATATGGATCAGTTCATTTCTGTTTATTTTGATTGTTACCAAAATTACATCACATGTCTACTTACTGTAGGATTACAAATTTTATTTAAATGTTTAATTGAGCTTCCAATACTATAGTATTTTAACTGAGAAAGTTGCACACTGTTTTGTCCATTTTGAGGCAATCAGGGTTTCGGACATTAACCTCTTGTCACATCTCAAAGGTCAGCTGGGCCTTTTGTTGATCTAATCAGGCTGATTGGATTAGCATCTCAAGACTCTGAGTTACACTGTTACCTGATGAAATCACGTAACCAGCTGAATCAAGAGTCCCCTCCTCTATGAAATTAATCCCACCCCCTTGAAATGTATATAAACTGCAATCTAAAGTTCCCTTAGTTAGACTTGGGTAAGATTTTGGATGAAGCAGACTACAGCAAATAAACGATCCTGTTTAAAAGATACAATCCCAACGTCTCCTGGTCTTCGCTTCTAAGTCTCCTACACTTAAGAAGAAAAAGTTTACAACAGATGGTGCCGTGACCCTGATAGAGCTACTCACCAGAATCCAGATTGAATCAACAAAAGATCTGAACGAAGAATTAACTTTCTGACTGAGTTCCAGACGGAATCTTGAAAACCTCAAGCTCAACAAAGATCTCAACAAAGAATGAACTTTCTGACTGAGTTCCAGAACTGAATCTCAACTGGACCTCAACAAAGCGGACTGAGTTTTCCAGACTGAATCTTTTCATTCAAACAACGATTCGGTGAGTTTCACTCTATTCAAAGAACCAGACCAGTACGAATTTTGTGCCTCTGTGCCGTCAGAGAAAGAGTTATCAGACAGCTGTAGTGTTTGATTACCTAAAGTTATCCTTTAAAAGTTGTATTTTAAAGATGAAAATATATCCTCTGTTCAGGCAGGGTAGTTTTTAACATCACATGTTAAAAAGATATCCTCTGTGTCAGGCAGGGAAGATTAGTATTATTTTGCTAATTATTTGTTTTGTTGTTTGTTACCTTGTGGTGTTACCCTCTAAAAAAATTCTTTTAGAGAAGAGAGTTTGAACCTCTGTTCAGGCAGGGAAGTTTTTAACATCACGTGTT
This sequence comes from Siphateles boraxobius, assembly GCF_051911475.1. Classification (NCBI taxonomy): domain Eukaryota; kingdom Metazoa; phylum Chordata; class Actinopteri; order Cypriniformes; family Leuciscidae; genus Siphateles; species Siphateles boraxobius. The sequence continues at coordinate 19,135,854 of NW_027509192.1, forward strand.
AAAAAGATATCCTCTGTTTGTCAGGCAGGGAAAATTAGTATCATTTGCTAATTATTTGGGTTTTTTTTTTGTTATTTTGTGTTGTTACCCTCTAAAAAATTATTTTAGAGAAGAAAAGTTTGACCCTCTGTTTCAGGCAGGGAAGATTAGCGTAACCTGCTAATAGTTTGTGATGTGTTGGTAACAAGTCTGTGTTAACGAGTGTAACCTCTTCTGATCAGAGAAGTTTTAGTGTTTGTTTGTGTGGAAACTCACAAAAATGGTTAGAAGTAATGCTAGGTTGATTCCAACAACTAAAAAAGGTGGTCTTGCTACTCCTTTGTGGTCAGATAGTGAATTCAAAACACTGTTAGGAGAACAGATGGATCTAATAGTCACTGAAAAAGTTAGACAAGAACTAACAGAGAAATATGAGATTCATCCATATAAGATTTGGTCTGTAGAAGAGTGTAAAAAAGTACTAGGAGCAAGTATTCGCAAGAACAATGTGAAAGCCATAATTTGTTGTCTTAGAGAATTTCTTTTAGCAAAAGCTACAGAACAGTCTCAGCATAACTCAGAGCTAGAGAAAGAGAGCAAAGAGCTACGTGATAGAGTTTCCGCGTTGACCAAGAAATTGAACCGCAACAAAGATGCAGAAAAAACTGATGTGGAAGAAGTAAGTCAGCCTGATAACATTTACCCTGATTTATGAGCGTTCTTTGAAACAGATGTAGCCGTCCAATCAGTCACTGATAAGCCTGTAAATTCAGTTTATGTGTGTGGAGCTAGAAAAAGATCACAGGGAATTGAGGAAAATGAAAGTGTTTCTACACACCCTTCTGTAGTCCGAATACAAACTGTCGCAAAAGCCCTTGGACCTAAGGATATAGAACGTCTCTCTGAGAGTTTACCCTCACCACGTAAACAGTTTTCTCAATTTAGAAGGGCATTGATCAGCAAAATTCGTATATATGACGTCGTTAACAGAAGTCACACAGTTAATGTCACAAATTTTAACTGATTCTGAATTCAACAGTTTTGAATCTGCAGTGACTTCTGAACTACAACATGTCAGTAGAGGCGGTATGAGAGAAGGTATTTTGAAAATCCTAAAGACTATCTTAGGACCCAAAATAGACTGTTCTAGAGTTACTAGCTGTGTACAAAAGAAAGAAGAAACGGTAAATGAATATACTGAACGGTTTTGTCAGTCAGCCATAAATTACAGTGGAATAGTGGATGATTCTGAAAGTGTGCTCGATGACAAAGGACCACTAATTCGTATCTGTTTAGATGGCCTTGTAGCCGAATACAGAAGAGCTTTGCCATTCCTAGATGTAACTTGGTCTAACAGAACTCTCAGAAGTAACGTTGACAGGTTAGCTGCATGGGAAAGAGATGCTGATGTTAAAACCAAAGTGAGAGTAGCAGCAGCAGCTACATTTAACACAGCAAAACAAGAAAACAGGTGGTCTAAAAAAGAAGGCAGCTGCCACTATTGTGGAAGATTAGGACATTGGGAGAAAGAGTGTAGGAAGAAATTGCAAGATACAAAAAGAAATGCAATGCATAATTCTGCTCCTTCTCAGCCTGTTTACAACCCGGAAGCAGTTCTGAACGTGTCCACTGAAATTTTAGGACAGCTTGTTCAGGCTCTTTTAAGAGCACAAAAAGACCAGGAAAAAAACTAATTGTTGGGGCTGTGAGTAGCTACCTTACCCCTGTAATCCATCATAATGACACAAGAATTTTTGTGAAAGGTAGCATACAAGAGAAAGAAATTGATTTTTTGCTTGATACAGGTGCAGAAATTACCATAATTCCTACAAAATTGGCTAAAGGTTTAGACATTCCGTACAAGAAAACCAAATTTTCTTTAACTGGCGTAATAGGTGAAGATTCTGATTTGTATGAAACCCCGCCCATAGGTGTACAATTTGGCCCGAAAACTCTGACTACAAAATTGTTATGTGCTCCATTAAATACAGGTGCAATTTTAGGCATGGATCTCCTGAGACAAATACATCTAACTTTAGACGTGTCCTCAGAATCTGCTAGCATTAAAATTTCCTCAGCACAAGTTTCTACCAATAATGTGATCCCTCCTGAGTATGCTTTTTTACAGAATCATCCAATTTGGGCGAGGCAAGGACGGCAAGGACGATTGTGGTTTGTTGACAGGTGTAGAACCAATTAAATTGACGGGGATGCCACCCCCCGGTCACCAAACAATATCCAATCAATAAGGAAGCTATACAGGGGATCAAACCTATTGTAGAAAAGTTGCTGATGCAGGGAGTGCTAGTTAAAACCAATAGTCCCTGTAACTCGCCCATATGGCCCATCAAGAAATCCAATGGGACATGGAGACTCACCATAGACTACAGAGTAGCCAATAAACATATTGATAAAATCACCCCCCTAGTGGCAGATCCATCCACAATTTGTAATGGCTTACCATTAGAGTATCAGATTTTTTCAGTAATTGATATGTCTAATGAATTCTTTTCTGTACCATTGCACTCTGACAGCCAGCCATGGTTAGCTTTCACAGTTGACTATGAGCAATATCAGTGGACACGTTTGCCACAGGGATTTCAAAATTCCCCAACCACATACCATCAGGGTGTCAGACGTGATTTGTGTGACCCAGAATGTCTGGTAAAACAGTCCACTATGATCCAATATGTCGATGATATTTTGATTGCCTCAACAGAACACGAGGTACATCAAACTGAATTGGCATTATTGTTGGACTATTTGCATAAGAAAGGACACAAATGCAGCTTTCACAAAGCTCAAATTGCTAAAAAGCAAGTCACATTTCTGGGTCAAACAATTGGTGCAGGAAATAGATCCATTACACAGTATCGAGCGGATTCAGTCAAAGCCATACCCCCGCCTACTACCATTAAAACACTCCGATCATTTTTAGGAACAGCAGGTTACTGTAGACCTTGGATTGAAGACTATGCCTCAATTGCACAGCCACTCTATGACATGTTGAAAGGCCATGGTAAAGATTCTGATACTGTTTGTATGGAAGAATTTCACCTCAAAGCGTTCAATGATTTGAAGAGAGCACTGTGTCAAGCACCAGCATTAGGAATTGCCCAAACTGATAGACCATTTGTGCTTTATGTCCATGAACATTTAAAATTCATGAATGCATGTCTAATGCAAGATCATGGGGGCAGTTTACGCCCAATTCATTACTATTCTGGTAAACTTGACATAGTAGCTCAAGGTATGGGCCCATGTCTTAGAGCAGTGCAGGCAGTTCATCTAGCTCTTCAGGCTTCATCAGTAATGTTGTTAGGTCAGACTGTAAATGTAAAATGCCCTCATGCAGTGTCCGCACTAATGAATCAAGCAAAAGTCGCTTCTATAACCTCCTCCCGTTGGGGAAATTGGTTAGCAACTCTCACAACTCCGAACAGTGTTTTACAACGTGCACCAGTCACGAACCCATCCTCATGTATGATGTCTGCAATGACTGAGAATTTGTTAGAGGATGAAGGAGAAATTACTCATGATTGTGTTACGCTTACATATACCCCTAAGAGTGAAGTAAAAGAAACTCCCATAGAGAATTCAGAATTTGAGTTGTTCGTTGACGGTTCAGCTCAAGTCATTGAAGGTAACAGACGAGCAGGTTATGCAGTAACGTCCACCACTGAAGTGGTTGCCTCAGGTCGTCTTCCAGATCATTTTTCAGCTCAAGCTGCAGAACTAGTAGCATTAACAAGAGGATGCACGCTAGCTTCAGGATCGGTTGGTAATATCTACACAGATTCCAGATATGCTTTTGGGGTAATTCATGATTTTGGTGTCATTTGGCAAACCAGACAGTTTCTAACTTCTGCTGGATCCCCCATTAAGCATGCTGAATTAGTGAAAGATCTAATGTTTTCCATGAAACTTCCAAAGAAATTAGCAGTGATCAAAGTGAAAGCACATCTCTTAACTAATACTACGGAAGCTAAAGGTAAGGCTCTTGCTGATATAGCGGCTAAACAGGCTTGTTTTTATGCAACTGTACAAGTGTGTTCAGGTAGTGCAGCACAGAAGACAATTCTGCCTCCTGAATCTATAATTGATCTATACAAAGACGTTCCTCTGTATGAAGCATGGACATGGTTAGACAAAGGAGCCACAGTGGATTCATCTGGTTGCTGGACCAAAGGGGGAAAATATGAGCTCCCGAATCACTGCTGCCATATTTGGCTCAAACAAATACACAGTTTAGGTCACAGTGGTCCAACAACGATGAATCACAGGTTCTCAAATCAGTGGTAGAATCCAAAATTCAGAAATGTAACCACAGAAACAGCCAAGAGGTGTGTTACATGTCAGAAAAATAATGATATACCAGCAGCCACTACACCAGCAGCACATACCCCAGCAGCACATACCCCAGCTCCACCAGGACCATTTCGTCACCTGCAAGTAGATTACATATCATTGCCTCGTTGTAAGGGAAAAACTGATGTTTTGGTAGTAATAGACAAGTTCTCAAGATGAGTAGAAGCTTATCCAACAGGGCGTGCTACAGCTGCATATACTGCTAAATGTATTGTCACTGATTTCATTCCAGATGGGGATTACCAGATTGCATTGACTCAGATCAAGGTACACACTTCACAGGACAGGTAGTCAAGGAAGTGTCTAGAATGTTGCAGATTAAGTGGAACCTTCACTGCCCCTATAGGCCATAAGCATCAAGACAGGTTGAACGTGCAAACAGAACAATCAAAATCAGGCTAAGCAAAATGCATCAGGAAGGAGTACCATGGGTTGAAGCGTTGCCAGCAGTACTGTGTAGTATGAGAGCCTCACCTAACAGATCAGTAGGAGCCCTCATGAGGTATTACTGGACGCCCAATGCAGATGCCAGGTGTGATTGATCTTAGAAATGCTGATGTACACATTGCCTCAGATGCCCTGATCACTTACTGTGAAAACCTCACATGGGCAGTATAGAGTGCCAGAGAGAGAGTTGAGTCGTGTTGGCAGACTCCACCAGAAGGTGGACACACTATCATCCCAGGTCAATGGGTTATGATAAAGTCATTCAAAAACAAGCCATTAGAGCCTAAGTGGCAAGCACCATATCAAGTGATGTTGATTACAGCTGCTGCAGTATTATGTCAGGGAAAGAAAACCTGGACTCATGTGTCACACTGTAAGGTTGTTCCTGCTCCAACACGGATAGGATAGGACACGAACCAGTGCGGAGCCGAGGGAAGAACCAATTGCAACAGGCGTCGGAGGCCAACCCTTCGGTGAAGAATCCCTCATAGGCCTTCCCATCCATTAATCCATCCTCACCTCACTGCGTTCATTAGGTGTCATAATTAAGAAATAGGGAAAGAAGGAACAACAATAGCAGACTCTGAAAATTTACCACCCTAGTGTTTGAACCAATACTGCTCTACTGTTTAGCAGATTCAGAAAAAGTTTACAACCCTAGTGTTTGAACAAATACTGCTCTCCTGTCTTTTGTTTTCTTTCTTATTCTGTGCAGACACCACTTGATGACTGTTCCGGGACCCATATGCAAGAAAACCTCCAGAAAACAACTAGACCCACTGCCGAACCAACTATCACGAAAGAAAAAAATACACAACGCAGAGACTCACATACGAAACCTTCAGTCATCCATCAACATGATCAAGATTGTCGTTCTACTAAGCATCATGGACATTGCACAAAGTGTGGACTCCAGAAACAACATATTCTTAGAGCTGATGAATATGTCAAGAAATGCTTTGTTTGCTGAAAAGGACGTTTGCATGCCACACGCACCTTCAGTAGGAGCAGGAATCCCCTGGGTGGCACACCCTATCTCCAAATGTGACACGTGAACCTTATTCAATCATCATACCAGTGAATTATACAACAAGGATACATGTCACAATACAACAATTCCTCCAGCTTCTCCGTGTTGCATTCCAGGACTACCATCCTGCAACCTAACTTCAGCTACTCCCATCATGACAGATCTACTCCTGCCAATGATGTTCTATTGGTGCATGGAAAATTATGCTCCAGCATCGACTCCACTGGGTGAAATTCCTTGTGAACATTGCAGATTTGTGATTGAAAGAGGAGCAGAATCCCACGTGTACGTTACTACAACAGATAAGAAAGAGGAAAATGACTTAACAGAGTGTTTCTCCAGAAACTCATCCCTACCAAATTTTTTTGAAATAAATCAGTTGTCTATGATCTCTCCACCAACTGACACTTTTTGGTTATGTGGAACTTCTGTCTACAGCATCCTCCCCAGCCAATTTAACGGAAGGTACACCCTGGTTTATATTCTACCAGCTATCAGAGAGAATACACACTCCACCCCTAGCTCCCCACAGCTACAAAATTCAGCTCCTACCACTAACGAAGCAGATGGCTGCATTCCAGGACTCACTTGTGCACAAACATGATGGTCAAGAACTCTTGGAACATTAATACCATCTTATGGTGTCATGCAAGCTCTTGATCAAGTCAGAAGCTTATAGAATTCTGTACAGAAATTGGCCAATGATACGGCTTTGGCCCCTTGGTAACATCACGGACACTCTCGCTTCGCACAAGATAATGATCTTACAGAACAGAATGGCCTTGGATTACATTCTAGCAACGCAAGGAGGAGCCTGCACCATCATCGGGCCTGAGTGCTGCACCGGGTTAATGGATCCAACAGAGAACGTGAACAAAATCCAACAAGACATTCTTGATCTTTCAGCAAAATTACACCAGATGACTGAAGATAATTGTAAAGACTCAGGGGCGGATCTAATCCGTGGTGGATTTGCATATCATAATTAATAATTGGTAATTAATAATTATTCATACATGTTTGGATTAGATCAGTCTTACATGTTAATAAATCTCCTGATAAGGGATGATATGTCATTTTACCTGCCTGCATGGGTATCCTTGCAATTAACCACAAGTTGATTGTAATTAATTACACGGACCACGTCCTACGAAACAGGCAAAATTAATTAGCTCAATTGTCCGAATAATATTTGTGGGGATCCACAATATCATCCTACTTTATAGGATTTCAGGAAAAGCAATTCTGTGGCCACAAGAATTGGGTTGCCTCCCCTATAAACAAACACTCTTTAAAGTATCTTTAATTTGTAAGCTTGTAGCTAAAGGTCTTTCACTTAAGGGACTTGAAAATGAGCAAAGAGCCAGTAAACAATCAACATGAATATAATGAATTTAATACGACAGAACTACTTATGTATTTACTACGGTTACATGGGATATATGTATTTACAAACATAATAAACAAACAAAACACGATAAGGCATCGAAGAACGAGAAATGCCTAGAGAGTGGACAATGGAGACATGTGTGAGAGGGGGAGAGGGAGAGAGAGAGAGAGAGAGAGTGAGAGAGAGCATTGGCAACATTCACCCTGACAGTCCCCTGTCTGTAACAACACGAAAACATCATCTTAATGCTTCTTAGAAGCTCTATAAAGAGATATACTTAAGTTTCTGGGTCTCTCTGTGTCGCGGCATTCCTGCGCGGCCTTGTCTGGCCGCGTGCGTGAGCGGAGTCCTTTAGGAAGCGTCACAGGGTGCTGCTTGGCGCGCGTGTTGAACGGAGGTTCAAAGTCTTTGGGGTAACATTACCAAAGGAAAATAGTTCGGCTAAGTTCGTGTCACTTTGTGGAAGTGAACAGAGTCGACTACGGAAAACAAAACTTTGACTAACAAAGAAAAGAAATAAAGATCTCTACGGGGAAATCACGCGGAGTTAACGTTACATCTTTGCATGGCTGGTGAAGCGCGTGTGCGTCTCTCGTCACGTGGTCACGTGCGCGTTTCTCCTTCAAAACGAGCGCGCGCTCGTTTAAAGGTCCCTTGTAGATGGATTTGCTGAAGAGATATGTCACGCGGTGTTCTTTTCACACGTCGATTGGAATTAAACACGGAGACTTATCTAAGACTGAAAAGCACAAACTAGACTAGAAACAAATAAAAGAAAGGCGAAGAGCTCGCCCGGAGGCGAGACGTTACATTATGACACGAGGACAAGAGGGTAAGAGAAGGATAAACTGGTATTCAGTCCTTTTGAAGACCTGACGTTTCCACCTTCTTTGGGAAGAGGGTCCAATCAGGAGCTGTCCCTTTGGAGGGAGATTTTATGACCCTTTGTGTTATAACCAGGCATTTAAATCTCTAGTTTCATTGGGTGTTTAAGAGAAGAATCTTCACAATTCTTATAATACTAATGTGTCACAAAGGTTAGCAAAATGTAATGTCAATTAACAAATGGGGAATGAAGATTGGAGTTTATCGAGACCAAACTTGCCACAAATGGATTTGGTTAAACATTAGTTGGCAAAGTTTAAAACATTATCGCATTAGAGTTGTCGAGAAACATAGACCAAACCACAAAAAGGCAACTCATGAAATAGGGAACTTAGATACATTGTTCATACAATTCTCAAGTGGATATATAATAGCATATATATATATATATATATATATATATATATGAATACAGGATTAATTTCTCCTCCTTGGTTAGAATTCAGAGAGAGCCACAGTTCTGTGAACATTCGTTTGGGTCGTAAACGCTGTTATCTAAGAACACCAGTGATGTTAGTTTTGGTCTCTTTTCACTCCAAAGATGGAAAACATAGTAAACTATATTTTACTGGATATTACTGTACGTATTCTGATTGATCACACCGAAAGCATTCTGGAGGTGTCCAGAACTATGTGTACAAGTTATGGGAATAGACAGTTATATTTAAAATGCATAATGAAGGTATTTATAATTCACTTTAAGCTACGATAAAATCATAGTCATTCCAATGTGACATGGGCAAATGGACACACATAAAAACACATTGAATATATCTGGTTAAATGTCTAAAAAGAGAAGTTTCTTTCTCTTTAGAATCACCTTCTTTGGGACATTCCAGTCAGTCATAAAAATGTCTTGTAACTGGACACCACGCTCTGTCCTGAGCGGGCTTCACTTGTGGGGGATGCGTGTGTGGGTGTGTGTGTGTGTGTATGTTAATTTACATCCAGGCTTTTTGGGCCTCAAGGCTTTGGGATTGTAGCTAGGATATTTTAGCTAGTTATTCAGATTCACCCCTCGCCCAGTCCTTACAGTCCCCCCTTTTGTCTGATGAAGTCCCGGTGTGGACATCATCGGACATAAATCATCACAATGGACGGATGACAGGTGAATCATGATGATCGGGTAGCAGGTGGCTGTTAGGGCCGAGGGCTCAGCTTGATGAGGTTCAGCGCGGCCTCTGGCGTGGTACCCTCTTTCTGAGGGTGCCGTGAGCTTGGCTGTGGATGTTCGCATCTCGTTGAGTCTCCTGTATAGGATGAAGGCCAAGCCCAGTGTCAGGGTGTTGCTGAGTACCTTAGAGCTACACAGCGCAGTGTCCACTGTGGTCCAGGCCTGGACAACAGGTGGGGTAGTCAAGTAGGGCAGTTGAGACAAAGCTCGGAGGGCTGTGTTGATAGAAGCAATGTCAATTTGCTGGGACCCTTTGTCAATTTGCTCGCAAACCACAACTCCCGTTCTGGAGTTAGGGTGAAAGTGTGGTTCCCTTTCAGTCGATAACGTCAGACGTAGTCGACGTCGACTGAATTGGGATCTCGCTAGAGAGCCTATCCTCTTCGAGTACTATTGAACGAGCCAATGTAATTGGCGTGCGTGATTCGCATCACACACTCCGCCCCCGCGGCGCGGGTATAAATACGGAAGTGGATGCAGGCACTAGTTGCCTTTCGCTTCGGAGCCGATCGTTTGATGTCTCTGAAAGTGCTGTTGTCTACAACGAGCGAGTGTGTCTGTGTTCTTCAGGAAGACTCTCCCAGTGCTGGTGTTCTACAGCGCGAGTGCAGCGGTGATCGCGAGCTTTGAGCTGCTGTTTTAACAACACGGGTGCGTTTGCGTCTTTTTCAAGATGTCATTCCGCCCGTGCGTTTCTGGGTGCGGTCGTTCCCTGTCTCTCTCTGGTGGTCACAATTGTTGTATCACGTGTTTGGGCTTACAGCACGCTGAGACAGCTTTTGTGGACAGCTCATGTTTTCACTGTGGGAACATGACTGTCGCAGTGTTGAGGGCGAGACTCGCCTTCGTTCGCGGAGAGCGAGTCCCCATTACCACGCCCCACCCTGCACGGGTGCTGTGTGGGATGGGTGACCGGAGGGTAGTGTTGGATGTCCCGCCCGGTGACCATTCCCTGTGGGCTCCTCACCCCTCCCTTCCACTGCTGCCATTGGAGCCTCAGGTGTTGTCCGCTGGTCCATCTGTAATGGGTCGGCCAGCGGTTTCACTCGGGTCTCCCCTGGAGGACAGGACGTCGATTGCAGCATCGGAGGGTGAGCTGACTTCTGGAGATGACGACTCGGCTGCGTTGTCTCCCTCTAGGAGTTCAATGTTGCCCGAGCCGGATCCAGAATTATCAGCTGTGCTGAAACCGGCCGCCGAGGCTGCCGGGCTCGAGTGGAACCTCCACCGTGTCCCGTTCAGTCTCGGTTGGAATCTGGAGTTTGGTATCTTGGGGCGGGCCGCGCTGGTTCTCAGCTCGCCGCCCCAGTGCCTTTCTTTCCCGAAATGCATGGAGAGCTTATCAGGTGGTGAACAGCATCTTTCTCTGCCAGAAACTGCCTGAATAGCTATTCCCCCTCATTACCCTTGATGGAGGAACGGTGAAGGGTTGCGAGGTGTCCCTCCATTGGAGCGGTCTGTCTACACAGGTGCACCTGTGTCCGGTGGCCGCTGCCTTTTGGGGGGATCCTCGTCTCCCCCCGAAGGCCTGTGAGTTTTCGTCCGTTCCGACGGGCGCAGCTTACAAAGCCTGTGGGCAAGCCGCTTCCTCTTGCGGGCCATGGCGTTGCTGCAGGCTAGGGCACCCATGGCATGCACGAGGGTATCCAGACCGTGCGCTCATAGGTGAGCACCGCACTGCATCCGACCTCACCCTCCCGGGCATGAGTATCGTAGCGTGCGTGATCGGTCTGGCGATGTCCACCTAGGTGGTCCAGTAGCGCCTTCGTTGGCTCAGCCTGGTTGGTATGGCGGATGCGGACAAGGTTCGGTTCCTGGTCTCCCCAATTTCCCAGGTTGGGCTGGTCGGCGACGCGGTGGAGAACTGCATCCAAGAGTTCTCTGCCGCTCAAGCGCAGACGGAGGTCATCCGGCACATCCTGCCCCGGTGGCCAGCTGCTGCCTCCACCCGCCGCCGGTGGCAGCTCCTCCGCCTGCTCGTCGCCGTGGGCGTTCCCCGGCCGCCGCTCCTGCTGGCCCTCCGCAGCAGCCTCCACCCAGGCCTCAGCATGGAGCAGGCCGCAGTAGAGACGCCCAGCCCAGGAATGGATGAGATGCTCTTGGAGCGGCAAGATCACTCCCTCCCCCCGGGTGAGGGCCGGGTGGAGCCTTTGTTTGTGTGTGTGTCTGTTCCGCCGCTGGCTCCCTAAAAAAAAAAAAAAAAAAAAGCGGAGCAAGCGGTACCCACACTTCAAAGAGAGAGCAATTTCATCTGTTCCTGGGTCCCAAGAGGGCCAGTCTGGCGGGTGTGACCCTGTATAGCTTTTCACCCCTCAGCTCCCCCTTGGCAGCAGCTTGGTGCGTTCGAGAACCCGGTCATCTGCCTTCTCACGCGCCCCCTGCCGCTTGTGGAGACAGGTAAGTGTTGCACAGCACACTAACACCACTCTCTCTACTTTGCTGCCCCACCTCAGGCTCGGCTACCCCGCTCAAGTCAGTGATAGTCATCACATTAGGTGTTGAGCAGACGGGCTCCTGAAAATTCAGTGATATTCATCACACCGAGTGTTGAGCAGTGCTCCTGACTTGTGCGTGCTTATCTTATCCTGCTGGCGAAGGATTTGATATAGCCGCTCCTCCAGCCGGTACGAAGGCCAGTTGTAAACTCGTTCTTCGTGCTACTAGGTGGTGGGTCGTGACCATCTTGGCCCAGGATTGGTCTGCAGCTCCGACCTGAAAGACATGTGCTTAAAAACAGATCTCTACCTTCCGCACCGCAGGCCATCCTGTGGGTTGCGTGTAAGGGTGGAGTATCACTACAGTGTCCTTCCCTTCGAGTGCTCCAGAGCCCGTTGGGTCTTCAAGTCAACTGGAAGAGAGTAATCTCGCCCACGGGCTGAGTATCTCTTTTTCAGTTTTGGAGATGGACTCGGTCTAACACGTCTCTCCAATGAGAATGTGTTCAGCAGGTGTTTGAAGTGAGAAAGGGTCCCACTGAAAGAACTTTCAGAGGCTCCTGGGGTATATGGTAGTTGCAGCCATTTGCTTCCTCCATATGTGACCGCTTCAGCGCTAGCTTCAGGATCGAGTCCCGAGGTGACCGTGGCAGAGCAGCTCACCCTGTTTGACTATAGTTCATCCCGGTCTGCTGCCAAACCCTCTTCAACAGAGGGGCCATGTACAAAGGGCGTGTTTTAACGAGGGCCTGGGCGACCCTCGACTACACGGGCATTCGTGCCTCGAGTTGTTAGACATTGCGAACCGTTGCGCAAGCTTCCCTTACATGTCACAACTCACCCGTCACCTCCTCCTTGGAGTCAGAAGCTTCTGAGGACGCTTTGTTCCACTCTTCCCGCTCTACTCAATCGTGCCGCCATCTAGCCTCACGGCGGTTATAGCCAGGGCAAGTGGAGACTCCATCCCCTGGGTCCAGCTGGGTCATGACCATTCCGGGGCCGCTCAGTTGCCTCCCCGGTTTCATCTTCCCGCCAGTGTTTGTGTAAACCGAGTGGACTACCCTTGGACAAACACTAGGTCTCAGCTGCCCCAGGGGCCCGCAGAAATGCGTTTAACCCCAGGGAGCCTTCTAAAAGCGACTGCGACTCATGGTTGCCTTGCGCCTGCTCAAGTCAGTGAAATCATCACTTCATGTTGAGCAGAAATGCTCCTGAAAACTCAGTGAAGTTCATCGCACTCAGGTGTCGAGCAGCAATGCTCCTGTAGCTCAGTGAGTTCGTCACACTCAGGTGTTGAGCAGAAATGCTCCTGTAGCTCGGTGGATTCATCACACGCAGTGCTGAGCAGAAATGCTCCTGGTGCTCAGTGAAGTTCTTCGCACTCAAGTGTTGAGCAGAAATACTCCTGAAGCTCAGTGAGTTCATCACACTCAGGTGTTGAGCAGAAATGCTCCTGTAGCTCAGTGAATTCATCACACGCTGTGCTGAGCAGAAATGCTCCTGGTGCTCAGTGAAGTTCTTCGCACTCAAGTGTTGAGCAGAAATGCTCCTGAAGCTCAGTGAGTTTATCACACTCAGCTGTTGAGCAGGAATGCTCCTGAAGCTCAGTGAACTTATCACACTCAAGTGCTGAGCAGAAAATGCTCCTGAAGCCCAGTGATTTTCACATGTTGTGTTGAGCAATGCTCCTGTCTTTTTGCGCCGACGTCGCTTGCACCTACGTGCCAAGTCAGGAGAGGAACAGGTCTTCATAGTTGCCCCTTATTGGCCCAGCTAGACCTGGTTCCCATCGACAGCCTTCCTGACTTCCCCTGAAAACTCTTTCAGGGACGGGGCATGATGGCACCCGCGTTCTTCCCCCGGAGATTCCGGGCGGTCTTACATCTGAACGCGGAGGTTCAGGTGGCTATCACAGGGACATGTGATAGTTACCATCACTTCTGCGAGCACCCCCTAGAAATGGGTAGCGTGCTTACGCCTTTAGAAGTGGAACCTAGTCGTTGAGTGCGTCTTCTCTCCAGAGGAGATCCTGAAAGCTTTCGATCACTTCAGTGCTCTCTTGCCTGCAAAATGGGTTGGAGTAGGCTGTTTTCCTTCACCCTCAAAATGATGTTGCCTCGGTGTCTAAACGACGCTCATCGTGTTGCAGAAGTGTGCAGAAGCACGTTCTGATCGTCAGGTTCCTGAGGAGCAGGGTCTTGTAAATCCTTGCGTCCCTCTTTATCCTCTTGGGCCTTGCCCCTGGTGCGACTGCACTGCAGAGACCGCCCCTGAGCCACTGCAGGCAGTGAGTTAAAAATTCTGTTATATCAGTTCTCCTGCTCGCGTGGTCTCTACTAGAGGGTAGGGACTTGCTCGCTTTCGGTCAACGTATTGTGCCTGGAGTCTGGGCCGGCTAACTCTCACAAGCTGAGACCCCGGCTCGGATTGTGCCCAAGGTTCCTACCTCTCCCGTAACAGGAGCAGGTGGTGAGCCTGCAAGCCCTGCCCTGGAGGAGGCAGATCCAGCCCTGGCTTCTCTGTCCGTTCGCTTGGACGTGTACAGAATGCAAGCCATAGACCTCAGACCAGCTCTACAAATATCTGTTGGAACTCAGCAGAGAGGGAAGGCTGTTTCCATGCAAAGTTGCACTTAGTGCTTGCCTTCATTTCGGTAAAAACCCGAGATGCAACATGTCCACTTAGGTGTTGAGCTCCTCTATGATGAGTGTAAAGGGCTCCGCCTGGGCGTTGACGATATGCTTTGCTAAACAGATTCTAGAGTTGGGGGCTGGACGACACCTAGTTGAACCGCTGCTTCCCGTGGGCTCCCTTCTCATGAAGCCAGTTTCACTGTGAGCCCGGTTCAAGTGTCGGCTTGCTGCGCCATTCCCCTCCCCTCCCCTCCCCTCCCCCTGGATACGTGCGCCTTTCTAGTCCAGTTGAGTTCCCTTAAAATTGAACCCTGTTGAGTTCCTCCACACCCCTCCGACGTCGGACGTGCGGAACGTACGTAAGCAGTGTGGAACCTGTGTTAGGCTGGGTCCATATGTGGCGGTCCCTACGGCGACCCCATATGTGTATTCTTCCACGTTACGGCTCCCTGCGGCGAGCCCGTGTCTTCCCTCGGCAGAGTCTCTCTGCCGTCACTGTCCGATGTGTCTCCCCCCGTCTTAGGCTGGAGCCACCCCAGTGACATTACATATGTTAGACTGCCCGGTTTCCGCAGTTCATATGTGTATTCTCCAGGTTACCTCCCTCTGGGTTGGATGTGGCTTCCGCAGCGTCCCTTCCTTCCAAGGTACGGGGAACGCTTTCCCAGTGGTCCTGTAGGAACAGCAGTGACTTCCCTGGCCTAAGCCCTGTCCTTCCCCGCCTTAAAATTGCGGGGGCATCAGGAGGCTTTTGTTTAGGCACTGGAAGGTGGCAGCGTTAGTGGCGTTTTCAATGGTGATCCCAATTGAGTCGACGTCGACTACGTCTGACGTTATCGACTGAAAGGGAACGTCCTGGTTGCGTATGCAACCCACCGTTCCCTGAAGGAGGGAACGGAGGACGTAGTCCCCTTGCCACTACCGCTGGACCACCGCTGACCCCGGGTTACTCTCGGCTCCTCAGCGAAAAGCAACTAGTGCGTGCATCCACTTCCGTATTTATACCCGCGCCGCGGGGGCGGAGTGTGTGATGCGAATCACGCGAATTAATCAATTACATTGGCTCGTTCAATAGTACTCGAAGAGGATAGGCTCTCTAGCGAGATCCCAATTCAGTCGACGTCGACTACGTCCATACGCAACCAGGACGTTCCTGGAGACGGATGGGATTTCCAGTTCTAATTTGTACTATTTGCTTGGAAGATGGTACCTTGATAGGTAGTCAAGGTGAAGGATGGCGCCTTTCGGTACTTGGATTCACATGCTCTGGTGGAGCGAGGTGACACAGGTGTCAGTGTCATTCTGGTCGTAATTGAGTGCAGCTGTGCGCACAGGAGTGTTAACGAGCCCTGTCACCTACAATCTCTGCTTGGGTCTCGATGACTTGAGTGCGAGGCTTAGCTTCGGCAGGGCAGCGGGTGTCGCTGATCTGAAGCCTGCAGATTCCGTCAGTGTTGTCTCCGAGGAAGGGTTTGTTAGGGCAGAGATAGTGAGTGTCTTTGGTCAATGTGCACACGTACGGGTTCGGAGCTAAGGACAGCTTTGTGTAGCTGTCGTTGAAGTCAACCACGTCCGGCGTGCGGATCTTGATGTGAGTGTTACTTTTCAAAATCTGACATTGACAATGTTCTTGAGCCGGTAGATTCGGCTTGGCTCTATGATGGGTAAGTTCCGGAGCAAAACCCACTTCTCTCTGCTTGGGGTCGACGCAGAGTGGGCCGGCACTACCCAGCGAGTAGGCAAGGTGTATTTGTAGAGAGTCAGCTGGCGTGGTGATGGCGGAAGCCAGCACGGTTTGCACAAGGCTTGAGGGTATCAAGTGCGGTGGAATTCTACCCATGGCTAGGCTGTCAATGGAAGAGTTCACCTCCAGCAGCGTCTCTGTCATCAGGGCTGTTACCAGCTGAGTTTGAGCAAAGTCATTCTGGAAGACAGTAAACAGCTGTTTCATGGAGTTCACTGTCTGGGTCAGCAGAACGCTGTGAGTGTTGAAAATTACCACAATTCCCTTTAGTGTCTTGTCGATGGTCTGCAGGGATGCACTCTGTGTTGTGAGTTGCTCTTTTATCTGTGGAATCTCGGTCTGAATTTCGGCTGCATGCCGCCTCACGGTGGCTAGGTTCACTGTATTCACACTGGACATACAAGTGTTAAACAGAGTGGCGGCGGCTCTGGGCAAAGCTCCCCGGAACTGTTTGGAGCGGTGGTTGTGTCCACCTAACTCCGCTTGTGTCATAGTCATTTTCTCAAGTTCGTTGAGCATGTGCTCGACATCGGCCTCAGCGTGAGTGAGGGCGTCTTCTGTCCATCGGCCCCTACCCAGCTGTATTGTGTTCTGTAGGCGTTGCGAGGATCAGGTGGTGATCAGGACAGTCTTTCCGCTTTTGAGGACGCCGGTATGCCACTTGCTTCGGTGTCTTGCAAGTGTCTCTGGTGCTGCAGTGTGCAGCACATGGTGCGTCATGGGCATACATTGGCATGACCCCCCTTTTGCACTGTGGCACAACAAGCTGTGGCGCAGTGATGGCATCAGGTGCAGAACACTGAATGTTGTCTTGTGCCCGCAGCATGTGCCGGTTGACGTCGGTTGTCTGGGGCATTGGTTGTCGGTGGGTGCAGACGGCGTTCGTGGGTGGTTGGAGGGGTATGAGAGGTGGTTTCTCATAGTGTCCATTGTTTGTCATAGTCTTTGGTAAGCTGGAAGGTTAAAGTCAGGTTAAGCAGAGGCTCTGTGACATTTTGTCGCACTTGTGGTGAAAGACTAATGCATGACCCTAAAAGTTCAGAACCAAGGTTTAATGGGTTCGCTAGGAATGTAGAATAAAGCTGTGCGTTTCACGTGTAGCTAGCTAGTGAAGTGTGTCTTGTATCCTTGTCTTAGCTGTGGATGTTAGGAGGCTAAGACTTATGTTGGTTCCGATAGTATTTCCTGGAAAGGGCCTAGCCGAGATTAAATAAATGACTTAAGATGGTTCTTATGACTAAATTATTTCTCTGGACTTAAGTAGTGGTTCACTACGGCTTGACGAAGTGAATGATAGGGGGGAAAAGGACAGTTTTCCTATTCAAATTATGCTTATTATCAATCCTCAGGACTATAGTTATGCCCTAGTAATCGTTGAAATTACTTGTGTTGCAGGGTCATAAAAATGAGTGTACTTGTTGAAAATAAACAAAATCACAAATAAAGGTGTCTCTGTTTCCTTTCTGGGCCCTATGGGAAATGGAACCACATTCCAACAAGAGAGGAAATGGAATTGAATCATATAGATGACCGAAAAGACAAGGTAATAGCTGACTGCTATTATTATTAAAGTAAAAATAAAAATAAAACGTAGGTGAGTGGTCAAAACAGCGGGAATGATCTGAATGTGAGAATAGTCAGTAGCACTAGTGACTAAACTTTGAATTTGCTTGGACCAACACTCCATGGTGGGTTACAGCGGTTGCGTGTTCACGACCACTCTGTGTGTCCCTTCAAAGGTTTAGTCAACATGCTGATGAAAATTCTCATTACTATACGGATTCTTCTCTAGCTACACATTTTACATGTACTTAAGCTTAAGTTTAATTGGCGATTTAGCCTACAGTGCTCAGCAAGGACTATGCCTAAACTAGTGAAGGTGAACATTAGCTGAGCAGAATTGAAAGTACGGAAAGTGAAGAATTACAAACCCTAACTGGGGTTAAAGAAAGTATTCTAGAATACTTTGGGCTGTATAAACAGCAGCTGTAATTAAGGCTTCAAGTAAATGATGCTAACTGCTAACTGTAGAAGTTATTATTTAGCTTAGCCTAAGCTGGATGGATGTTAGGTTAGGTTAGCCTAGCCTAAGCTGGATGGATGCTAGGTTAGGTTAGCTTAGCCTAAGCTGGATGGATGGATGCTAGGTTAGGTTAGGTTAGCCTAAGCTGGATGACGCTAGGTTAGGTTAGCTTAGCCACCTAGGCTGGTTTGTTTACAAAGTGACATCACGAGTTAGCACTTCCTGTGACAAGTCGTTGTCATGGGAACCAGAGCATGTCAGAACAATTCGACAGTACCTGAAGAATGTCTGCACCTTTTAAATGAGTTATCCATGTTTAAACGGGTTAAAAGGGGGCGCCTATACTTTAAAGTCTTTCGAGAACTTGACGTTACATTAAGTAAAATGCGACTGTGTTTTGGCATTTGCTAATTTTACTCATGTAACTCTTCTCTTTACTTTACAAAACTTATTCTATTTGTTTACCGAGTAAGGAAATAGATTTGCTGTAAGTCAAAGGTTGTCTAAGCATCTATAGTTACGTCCCTCTCATGCACAAATGCTGACTTTTCAGCGAGTAAACAGTTTTGATCGCTAGGTAGCTCTCTGCTTGTAGCTAAAATTTAGGTGAATTACATCAATCTAACAATAATTTGTAAGGCCTTTACATTGTAGAAAGGGGAGCATCACCCAGGTCTACATATATATAACTCTGTCCTGAGCTTTCTATGTCAGGAACAGGTTTAGCAATACTGCAATTTGGATTTCTTTAACCAAAGCAGAATAGATATCGGTACAGTTTACAAGCTGCTGATATGAGATTTCTTTGTCAAACAGACTTACGCTTTACTGCTGAATTTACTGATATTAGTTGGAAATCTAAGACTCTTTCACTTACAGTAGGGATTTCAATTTCAGCTATTATTTTATCTGCATTTAGACAAGCCAGCAACCAGTGATCAAAATGCGTATCGCATTTTGTGTTCCGTTTGGATCGCACTGAGCACATGCACACCTGTAGGTTAAAAGTAGTTTAAAACTCAGGTGGTTTTCCTACACTATGGGGTAAAGGTGAAGTATGCCTTATTGGGAGCTAGTGTTTCCTGTAACCCTTTATTGTCATGGAAACTAATGTTTAGCAGTGTCATTTCAACCAGCATGTAGCAAATGTTTGTTTCGAAAAAGTTGTGCATAGTGTGTTGGCAGGTGAGGCTTACACGTCCATTCAAGATTTTCTTTAAATCAGTTAAATTCTAAATTGTCTAATGCAGAGTCTTGCTTCTCTTCGAGCACACATTTTCATCTACTTTAAAAGTTTTATGTTTTATGCTGACCAGGGACCCTTTTACAGAGTCTTGCATTGTGTTCATTCTGTGTGCCTTCTGGTTTTGCAGTTCGGAATCAATGGGACCTTAGGGACCCTTTCTGAGGAGGCCGTCTGTGTTAGAGGCCTTCTGTATCAGTTCACGCATCGTTGAGCAGCATTTCTTGGTCTTTGGCGAGCTGGAAGGTGCAGGGTAGCGAACTTGAATCTTGACTTGGTGCTGAGGCTGTGTGCCCATGGATGGCTGCTGGAGTTCCTGGGAACTCTGTGACCTTGGAGTCTGGCTGTGTTGTAGTTCTCGTGACCTCTGTGACCGGCCAGTCTGGCTTCGGTGACCTGTGTGACTGGAGGGGGAGGGGTTCTTGAACTTGGGCCCAGACTGTCAGGTGAATGGGAACTACCTGTTCGAGCCGGATGTTGTTCTGGCTGTACGACTACACGTTCAGCTGTCACGTTTGGGGTATAAGAGTTCGATCTTTGCTCTTAGCTTTAGCGCCGAGTCTTTCAAAGGGCTGAGCTGACATTAAAGTGAGGTCTGAGCCGGTGTCTACCAGGGCTTCCAGGCTCACCTCATTTTCCAAAGTGATGGCTAGGTAGAGTTTCCGGGCCACCCCCTTTTCGTTCAGGTTCCCCAGGATTCTTAGCGTAGGGGCTGGTGTGGTGATCGATGGGCGGTTAGGGCCGGTGTTACGTTCCACGTGTTTTGTTTCACTGATCTGTTTCACGTGTTGGCCCTTATGTTCATTGTGTTTCTCTTTCGTCCCTAGTTCACTATCTCTGCTTGCAGGATTGCTGTGATTGGCTGAGCCGGACGTTAGTCATCATTGAGGCGACGTTCCAGAACCAATCAAAGGCCGTTCAGCTGGTTTTAAGAGAGTGGCGCGTTCATTCATTCTCTCTCTCTCCTGTGGCGCGTTCACTCTCTCTCTTCTGTGGCGTGTTGAGCTCTGTGTAGCGAACTGAGTGAAGTGCGATGTTGAGCTCTGTGTAGCGAACTGAGTGATGTGCAATGTATTGGTGTGTTTATTCCATATCATAGAGGCATTACGATAATCTGGGAGGACGAACGGTAGGTCAGTATGCCGCGGTATACACTGCCCGTAGGTCTGTCTCTGTTATACACACTAGGTTAGTGGTGAGCGCCAACCCTTGTAGTTTTGTTATTTAGTTAGGTTAGTCAGCGCCGCGTGCGTGAAGATTGCGGTTTCTTTTTCACATTTTGTTTTGAGTAGGGTAAGGGTTAGCTTAAGGATTGTTTTTGTTTTATTATGTTCTTTCCTTTGGTGCCACTCTTTGTTTGTCTCCCAATCTTTTTTTTTTTATTATTGCATTGTACATAGCGCATACATTGTCCTGTTACTGGAACTAGTGGCTTCGGCTTTTTTTGTGTGTGTAATAAAACCCAGTAATTTTTCTCTTTCAAAGTTTGCCTGACATGTTCTTCCAGTCTACTTCACATCTAGCAGCATATTAATATTTTAATGGTACGACATTCCCTAGGCCTTTTAAAGATCGTAACACCGGTCTCATGTGGTTTGCTGCGGAGGCAGGTAGCCAAAACATGGGAACTTGTGCCGTCTTGCTCAGGCTGGGCAGCTGTCAGCTGTGGTGGCTGGGTGATGCTGTCATTTTGTGATGTGACAGTTAGCTCTGTGCTCTGAGGCTGACGAGCAGTGTTCTGGTTGCCTGGTTCAGGTCTTACGCTTAGACATAGGATGTCTGTCTCGTCCCTCTTGTCTCCTTTGGAAAGTCTTTTGTGAAGAAGCTCTTTCAGCGACTTCAGGGTCTCAGCTGTCTCAGATGTGGCGGCACTATTTTTTTCTGATGTGGGCTCGATGGGGTTCGGCTCTTTCTGGGCCATTGGTCGGTTTCCCATGTGGCTCCACCTTTTGGGTGGTCGGGTGGTTGTTGCAGGTCCCAGAATCTGTCAAAGCGCTCGCTCTGGTGTCTTGGACGAGCACCATCGCAGTAGTGCTGCCCTCTGTTGGCCTGGAACGGTCTTGACTCTCTGTAAACAGGGCTATGGTGTTGTGGGGCGCCCTCTAGAGGCATCTCTGAATAGGGCTCAGAGACAGAGTAGATTGTGGGGTTTTTCAATGTCTTTTCAAACACAGTCTTTTGCTTGGTGTAAGCTTCTTTTAGCTGTTGAGTAGTCATGCTATGTGGTCAGGCTAGGATGTCTAGGTGATGACTCACTGTGGGGTGCAGATTTCGGAGAGACAAAGTTCTGAAGTTGAAATCATCCTCCATGCCGGACTGATTGAGGTCCATGGCTGTGATTAGTCTTTGGTCTGATTCTGGATCAGAGAATTCTTTAGTGAAGGCCTACCGCAGCGGCTGGTAGTCCGACTTGACTGTCTCTGGTTGACGGTCGAGGAAGCTGCGCGCATGATCACTGGACGTGATTCTGAGCAGGTACAATCTGTCCCACGCGGTGACGTTGGTAACAGTTTGTAAGTGAAAGTCAATGTCCTGCGGGTGGCGTGCACGTTGTGGCCTCCTGCAGGGTTCGGAGTGAACGTAGGGATGTTTCTGGCCAGCTTGTTAAGTCTTTTGGGAGCCATGCCGTGGTTAGTGGCAGGGGCTCTCCTGGAAAGGCTCTTCCCCCCCTCGCTGCTGACGGGGGTTCTTGTGGGCTAGCTGGTGATGTTTTGAACAGTGGGCTTTCACCCCCCTGTAGAGCTCTGGGTTCTTGGCTGAAAGGTGCGGACCGGTCAGGGGAAACTTGTGGTGTGCGTTTCCCCTTTTTCCGGTCATGCTGCAGTTTATAAGAGTGTTGCAACTCTGTGTGAACGTTGTCAAGTTAGTGTTTGAGTTCTTGTCTCTGCTGAACGAGCTTGTGGATGGTAGCACGGGCCTCTTGCGAGTTTCTTTCGCAGGTTGTGGCTTTCAAGTCTCTTTAAGTTCAGTCTCTGCTCTTTGCAAGGGGCTTCACTTTTGTCGGAGTTTCTCGTTGAGTTCCTCTCTGGTTCTTTTCTCTGACTGCACTCTTTGGTCTATGTGCAGATGAAGATCAGATAGGGCAGTTTGAAGTCTTTCCACTTCCTTCTGTAGCTCGGGGTCGTTGTCATCCTCGGCTTGCATCCTTAGCGTTGCAACTTCGTGCTCCAGGGCGATGCGGCTCCTTTCGTGGAGACGTGCTTGTGCGATGAGCTGGCAAGTGAGGTTGACGTGTCTGACCGGTCTTTGTCGTGGGAGCTTTGGCTTGGTTTGTGCGCCATCAGCTTGTCCACGTCTGCGATGCTCTTGGCTCGGGGCTCTGAGTCACTGGCGACCTTGGTCAGGAATGGAGGTGTCATGAATCTCAGCCATGTCTCCAGGTTGTCCCAGCCGGTTGTGGGACTGTAGGACCGGAACATACTGGCTTCACTGTGGGCGAGAGGAACACAACACACACAGAGAGACCAATGCAAGTTCGTTCTACGTTTAACAAGCTATAATACGGGCTATGCCGTGTATGAAAATTTTGGTTAACTGATGCTGACAGTTAAATCATTTGGTGGGACAATTTGGGTAGGTCAGCATGGGCCTGAATAAAGATTTTTAACGGGCGGTAGCTTAGGGGTCACCTGTTGATGCTAACGGCTTGGTTGTCAAACTATTATTCAGCGTTCCTTGTTGTCTCAGATAGGTTCTGTCTCTAGGTGAACTGAAAGGAACAGAGCACAACATAAAAGAGCAATGGCAAGATAGCAAAGTTTGAAGTAACATGCAACCATCCAAGATGGAATGTCTGTAATGAAATGGCGTTAATAGTACACAGGAAGTGTTACAGGGGAAGAGGAGGCATAAGCCTGCGGTTTGTGGCTCGGAGAGGAAGAGGGAGCCAAACACTTCAATGACCGGGGGAATGTCTAGATTCTGTGGCCAATACTATGTGATGGATTTAATACCTTTTCTAGTTTCCCTGGGGTGAAGTGAGGTCATTCGGGTTGGAGTCAGCATTGTGGTTGGTCTTTCTGTCGTCCCCAAACACTTGACAGCAGTGTCCCGGGCCCTTCCGCATATCTGTACCGATGTGTGCCCTCACGCAACTCGACCTTGAACACAACCGGCAGTGCCAAATTGGTGATGTCGTGTTGCGGGCCGCACCAACGGAGAAATACAGGAAAGTCCGAGACTCGTGCTCAGTCAGCGCTGGTGACGCAGGTCAGACGAACCAGCTTGCTGGACCCCAAGCAGAGATGACTGTCAAATCACCACGGCACGAGAGAAATTTCTACCTACAAACACAAAACAGGATGAAGGAAAAGTGAACCTCAACGTGAATTAAAGCTCTCTCTATCTAAATCAAATTGAGTGTCTATTTTTTTGTAGAAAAATCATCAAAGGCAACGGCTTTACTAAAATTATGGTACAAACAAAAAGGGAATTATGACAATGTTAATTATCAGAACAACCTAGCCTCCATTCAGAGAAGAGATTAAGTGCAGCAGGAAGAGCACAGGAGGAAGCAAGCTGTAGTGGCGCTTTTGGGCCACTTCCTCTTAGTGGTCTTGGGCCACTTCCTCTTAGTGGTCAACCTGGCTGACAGAAAACTTGATTTAAATTGCATTCAAACTGGTTTAAATACAATTCAAATCAAGTGTATGCATAGATGTTAAGTAACTTCTAGAATAGTAAGGATACAGTTGTCATAACGTATCAAATACATAACGTAACGTATCAAATCAAAATTATTAAAAATAATTTGAAAAAGGAAATATAGAAATAAAGCCATAAAACCATTCCCAACAGGAAAGGAGACTTAATTCAAATTGATCTTGAAATTTGTTTGTTTTAAACCAAATTTGAATAAGTGTAGGAAATTAAAGGTTGGCATTATATTTGATGATGATCACGACTACGGTGAGGTATCAATGATAATAACCAAAATAAAACCAACTGGGAGAAAGCCACTTCAGAAAAGAATGATGTTAGGAACTAAGTGATGAGCTGACGTAGAGGGGGGAGGCCACAAGGGGCGCATTCCTCCTAAGTGGTCATCATAAACTGCTACTACCTACTTTTAAATTTTAAGTTCAACTGTGGTTTGAACCAAATTCAAAATAAGTATACACAGTCAGGAGTGAAATCATGTTAGTAAAACTGGAACTTGCACATGCATTGAAAGTTTGAAACACAATTTCAGAAATTCACTGGAAAAATCTGAAATTGTGTTGAGAGAGATTGTTTAGGAAAGGACGACCTCGTTACTAGTGTCCACGAGATGGCGCTATTTCGCTCATGGAGGGTAAAGTCAGGTGGCGGTGCGTAATTCGAGAACTGTCAAGCACTTAGGCCTAAGGGCTGCCCTCTAGTGTTTGTCAGCGGAATAACAACCAGCCTGCTTCCATGTGTGATTCAAATTTGAGCGTGCAGACGCTTAGTTTTCTGTAAGATCACACTTATCCATAATAAAATCTCAGCGGGTTTTTTTTTTTCACGGCTATATTTCACAAAACAGCGTGGCAGGATTTTTTTTTTTTTACACACGCACATAGGGACAACAGGAATTAGGCATCGGTTTTTCGATTTCCACATACAACAATTAGCGCTATGATTCACACGTGTTCGCTTATGAATTTTAAACCTCGGCGGGTTTTTTCTATTCAACACACGTGTGCACGGAAGGATTTCTTCGCTTCCACACACTAATATGGACAACAGGAATTATACATCTGTCGTTCGGATCCAAATAACATTTATCAAATAGCACTTATGATTAAAAATGTTTTTAGGTTTTGGATTTTTTGGTGCTATATTTTAACAAACACGTCTGGCGGGATTGCTTCGCTGCGTCGTGCAAAATAAAACAGGAAATATTCGTCCGTTTTTTCGACTCCCATGACATATTATCAAATAGCACTTATGATTAAATATGCTTTATGTTTTTTACAATTGAGTAGCTACGTCAATGTTTAACCAGGAGTTTATCGTTAATCTAACGATTATAATATCAGGCCTTTCTTAAGAATAGTGAAAGAGCATCGTTTCACTAAATCTTGTCTTCACCCTGACAGAAGAATCTCGTTCGGACAGGGGAGTTTAACATTAAAATGTCACAATTCAAAAGAGGTTTCTTCGTCTTTTGTAGGACATATTTAATACTATGAAACTGTAGTTTTACTTTTAGTTATTAACAATGGCAAAAGGAATGGTAGACATTATTTTGCAGCTGTTAATGTGCTGAAATGGACTCGGCTTTGTGCCTTTAATCAGTCAGCCAGTGAGTTCGCGTTGCGTTCGCTCACTCGAGGTGCGCGTTTCTGGGTCTCTCTATGTCGCGGCATTCCTGCGCGGCCTTGTCTGCCGCGTGCGTGAGCGGAGTCCTTTAGGAAGCGTCACGGGGTGCTGCTTGGCGCGCGTGTTGAACGGAGGTTCAAAGTCTTTGGGGTAACATTACAAAAGGAAAATAGTTCGGCTAAGTTCGTTTCACTTTGTGGAAGTGAACAGAGTCGACTACGGAAAACAAAACTTTGACTAACAAAGAAAAGAAATAAAGATCTCTACGGGGAAATCACGCGGAGTTAACGTTACATCTTTGCATGGCTGGTGAAGAAGCGCGTGTGCGTCTCTCGTCACGTGGTCACGTGCGCGTTTCTCCTTCAAAACGAGCGCGTGCTCGTTTAAAGGTCCCTTGCAGATGGATTTGCTGAAGAGATATGTCACGCAGTGTTCTTTTCACACGTCGATTGGAATTAAACACGGAGACTTATCTAAGACTGAAAAACACAAACTAGACTAGAAACAAATAAAAGAAAGGCGAAGAGCTCGCCCGGAGGCGAGACGTTACATTATGACACGAGAACAAGAGGGTAAGAGAAGGATAAACTGGTATTCAGTCCTTTTGAAGACCTGACGTTTCCGCCTTCTTTTGGAAGAGGGTCCAATCAGGAGCTGTCCCTTTGGAGGGAGATTTTATGACCCTTTGTGTTTCTGTCACCAGGCATTTAAATCTCTAGTTTCATTGGGTGTTTAAGAGAAGAATCTTCACAATTCTTATAATACTAATGTGTCACAAAGGTTAGCAAAATGTAATGTCAATTAACAAATGGGGAATGAAGATTGGAGTTTATCGAGACCAAACTTGCCACAAATGGATTTGGTTAAACATTAGTTGGCAAAGTTTAAAACATTATCGCATTAGAGTTGTCGAGAAACATAGACCAAACCACAAAAAGGCAACTCATGAAATAGCGAACTTAGATACATTGTTCATAAAAATTCTCAAGTGGATATATAATAGCATATATATATATATATATATATATATATATATATATATATATATATATATATGAATACAGGATTAATTTCTCCTCCTTGGTTAGAATTCAGAGAGAGCCACAGTTCTGTGAACATTCGTTTGGGTCGTAAACGCTGTTATCTAAGAACACCAGTGATGTTAGTTTTGGTCTCTTTTCACTCCAAAGATGGAAAACATAGTAAACTATATTTTACTGGATATTACTGTACGTATTCTGATTGATCACACCGAAAGCATTCTGGAGGTGTCCAGAACTATGTGTACAAGTTATGGGAATAGACAGTTATATTTAAAATGCATAATGAAGGTATTTATAATTCACTTTAAGCTACGATAAAGTCATAGTCATTCCAATGTGACATGGGCAAATGGACACACATAAAAACACATCGAATATATCTGGTTAAATGACTAAAAAGAGAAGTTTCTTTCTCTTTAGAATCACCTTCTTTGGGACATTCCAGTCAGTCATAAAAATGTCTTGTAACTAGACACCACGCTCTGTCCTGAGCGGGCTTCACTTGTGGGGGATGCGTGTCGGGTTGTGTGTGTGTGTGTGTGTGTGTGTGTGTGTGTGTGTGTGTGTGTGTGTGTGTGTGTGTGTGTGTGTGTGTGTGTGTGTGTGTGTGTGTGTGTGTGTGTGTGTGTGTGTGTTGTGTGTGTGTGTGTGTGTGTGTGTGTGTATGTTAATTTACGTCCAGGCTTTTTGGGCCTGAAGGCTTTGGGATTTTAGCTAGGATGTATTTAGTTATTCAGATTCACCCCTCGCCCAGTCCTTACATAATTCTTCATGGTTCAGAAACTTGATTGGTAAACCCTGGCTGTGGATAAAGGAAATAGCAATTATGTTGTTGTTTGTTCTACTGGCGTACTATCTATGCGTCCACAGTATCAAGTGTTTCATTCAACAAATGAGTCACGCCACTCACAAGAAAATCACAGTTCCTACCAGAAAAGACTATTACCCGTAAGAACGTCACGGACCCTAAAATTGCATGTTTGTTTCTGTGTCAGCATGCAATTACAGAAAAGCAAACACAGAACATGCGTTATGTGCCTGTAACGATCACAAGTTACAAGAATGAACTTTTAAGTGTCTAAATTTGTATTTTGTGAGAGTTATTTAGAACTCTCAAAGGGGGAAATGTAGGATTACAAATTTTATTTAAATGTTTAATTGAGCTTCCAATACTATAGTATTTTAACTGAGAAAGTTGCACACTGTTTTGTCCATTTTGAGGCAATCAGGGTTTCGGACATTAACCTCTTGTCACATCTCAAAGGTCAGCTGGGCCTTTTGTTGATCTAATCAGGCTGATTGGATTACATAACAATGGTGACAAAATGATGTCTACTATCAAATGAGGATGTCAAATAAATGTTTTCATTTTGAATATTTTTCGAATGTACTATAAAAAAGCTCAGTCAAATGCTTAACTGTGTATTCAGATTTTGCCACCATAATAAAGCTTGAGTCTGTGAGACTATTGAGTCTGTAGGAGTGTACACCATACACTACAATACACTGAATATTGTAGCATTTAATATCTCCTTTTCCTTTCTAAACTTAAAGCTCCAGTAGGTAGCTTTTGTAAACAAATATTTGTTAAAACTCTCATTATGTCCTGAAAGTAGAATATGAGACAGATAATCTGTGAAAAAAATCAAGCTCCTCTGGCTCCTCCCTGTGGTCCTACTGCCATTTGCAGAAATACACCACTCCCGGTCAGAAACAACCAATCAGAGCCAGGAGGAATGTCTTAGCAGTGTCAATCACGCTCGTGTACGCGCTGATCACCCCTCTCTTGCACAGCGCGAGCGTGTACCGTCGTTCGTGACTCTCCTGTTCAAACTCGTTCATCCAAATGAACGAATCTTTTTTCGAGTCATTTCGTTCGTTGAATGAACGAAATGACTCGAAAAAAGATTTGTTCATTTTGAACGAGTCTTTTTCGGAGTCATTTCGTTCATTCAACGAACGAATGACTCGAAAAAAGATTTGTTCATTTGGATGAACGAGTTCGAACAGGATCACGAACGTGCATCACAGAACAGAGCAAGGCGAGCATTTGTGCTTATAAAACTTAAAGTTTTTTATTTATTTTTGAAATGACCGATCGTTTCACTAGATAAGACCCTTATTCATGGTATCATGGTATCTGGTATCGTTTAAAACCCTTTGAAGCTGCGCTGAAACTGTCATTTGGTCCTCGAAACGTTTGTGTCCTATTGAAGTCCATTATATGGAGAAAAAGCCTGGAATGTTTTCATCAAAAAACTTAATTTCTTTTCGACTGAAGAAAGAAAGACCTGGACATCTTGGATGACATGGGGGTGAGTAAATTATCAGCAAAAGTTTTTTTTTAAAGTGAACTAATCCTTTAACGTTATCTTAGTAGCTATAACTTATAGAAAGAGTGCAACCTTATAAATTTACATGTATTGCAAAATACATAATGATTTGAGGACCAAGTTTGTAGTCAAAGTATGGGCAGGCCATAGTCAATGTAAAGCATATTGTTGATGTTTCGTCCCTATTAGTGAATGTTCCATAACTGTTTATAAACCGCCGTCATCCGTGGTCCTGCTTACTAGCCTGCGCGTTCACGGCAGGCTCCGCTGTGGGGGAGGAGCTGTGGAGGGAGGGCTGTAGCGTAGCAGAGAGCAAGGGGGTTGGACCTGTAAGTTGTGCTTGTTCAAATTTTCAGGCTAAGTCAACATTTTCTCAAAACTCCCTACTGCAGCTTTAACTATATGTTTTCACTTTATTATTGTACACACATTTGTTAACAGCAAGCTTCCAGCAAGTGTATGTTCTTTAGTACAAAGCTTAAGCCGGTCTCAAAAAGAAAGCAAAAACCAAAACAAAAAAAAACAGATTTAGGTAGGCAGATTTTTACATTTGAGTCCTTGGTGAAGTCATTCTCTTCAAAATGAGCACTGCAAAGACGAGATGATGTAGTTGGTTTCCAGTCCTTCCGTCTCATGTTGACCAACCATTGTTTAAGTATTACTGCTTCATGTTTACCTAAAGGAAAACTGCAAAATATATGTAAAAAACAAATTTATGTAATTAGCTGCCTTGAGAAATGGACTATCCAAGATTTGATCATTTGTAAATAGAAGAATGATTTTTAAGGTTGAGGTTTATTCAAGTAAAGTACAAACATAAATACATAAGTACACAGCAGTAAGCTGAAAAAAAACACGTTTAAAGGTATTTACGTGCACATGCTATAAAAAAAAGATTTTATCACCTTACATATAATCATTAAAAGCAATTCCATCTGAAAAAAGGACTGATAATAAAAGTTTATTGCTAATTGTTCTGCTAATTCGTTTGTATTTAAATTTATTTTAATGTTTGTGATTTTATGGTTTATCAATACTGTTATTTCTACTCGTATGTTTATTCTGTTAGTCCAGAATATTATTATTATTATTATGTTAAATATACATAAATGTTTTCTGGAGCGGCAACAATAATGTTTATAACAGCAAAATCAGTAACCGGCTTATATGAACTCTATAATGTCCTGGAAACTAATCTAAAATGTCAGTAACGCTAAAGTACTGAATTTTTAAACCAAGTTCAAACAAGTCCAAGTACAGTACAATTTTTGCTTTTAGACGATAGGTTATACGATCACCTGCTTTTAACGAGGCTTGTTGTCTTTTAGCTAACTAACATTTATTTACTAATTAGCTTATTAATTTTACTTACCGAAAAAAACTCAAAGATTGACCGGACATGCCAGATTGGTTAGCATATTCTTCTGCAGAACAACCCTGTCGGTGTGAAATAATTAATTATAGAAATTTAGATATTAAATTTAAAGCTCCAATCTCGTCAGTCCTCCGAAGATCCCGAAAAAAAGTCAGTTGGTGCTTCAGTGACTACTTCAGTGACTTTTTATCAATCACAGCTGTCAATCATGACGTCACAGCATCGTTTTTATAGCATCAAATAACTAACTAAAAACAAACTTATTTTAAAAACAAACTCTTGAAATTACATCAGCGTGATAAAAACTACAGTAAATGACAGAAACTATCTTTGGAAAAAAGATATGTGAAGCGTTATTTAATTGTTTAGTTGGTCTCACGTCCCGTTGAATAAAATTGGGAGGCGGGGTTTATAACCTATACTAGGACCAGTCACCGGGGGGCGATCGAGACGTTTTGGCTTCACTTTTCAGGTCTTGTGCGGCACGCTTGATTCCACTGTGCAATGAAGAGATAGAATTCTGCTGTTGCATTGCATTGCACACAAGATCAGACGTTGTGTAATGAACAATATCATATAAGCTATGTACTTATTGCATTACATTACAAGGACGGACTCATTCGGTTGTGCAACGAAGAGGGTCAGTGTACTTTTTGATCATTTCATTTTCTGTTTGGAATGGAATAACGAGAAATGAAAACCTGCTCGTTTATTCGTTTTTTTTGTTTGTTTGTTTGTTTGTTTTTGTTTTTTCGTTTAAAAAACGAAAAATTAGATTTTGGCTCGATTTTTCATTTTTGGTTTGTGGTTTACAAATCGGTTTATGGGTTCGATATTTCATTTGCACACGTGGACGGCGCTGAAACTCCCCTTTAATCTGATTGGTCAACTCGCTCCGCCTTCAGTACGAGCTTTTCTTTCTGTCAGGCAGAATAAGAGTTAGTACGAGTGCGGCACTGACAAATGCACTTAATAATGCCTGAAACCGCACTCACTGTTAACTACGCTCAATATTTGAAGCAGAAATATGTTGCTGGTCACGTAATTCGTGCTGCTGCGACTTGCAAGCGACCCACACGGACCTATATGAAAGATTATTTTAGCATGATGTATTTCCCATTGATAAATACAGTGCAAATAGTTCTGTCTCTTTGGATAAAAGGGAAGAGGAAATAAAAATCAATAATAGGCTGAACTGTACCATCATAATATGTCTGTAACATTTACCACTCTCTTATTGTATTTACATCACAAGGCAAAAATTGAATAGAAATAAAGATTATTTTTATGAATGTAATCATGTGTAGCCTACTCAGTTCACATGAAAAGAAAGACAGAAAAGAGATTAGCAAGAATCATTGAACGTAC
Source organism: Siphateles boraxobius (assembly GCF_051911475.1). Taxonomy (NCBI): domain Eukaryota; kingdom Metazoa; phylum Chordata; class Actinopteri; order Cypriniformes; family Leuciscidae; genus Siphateles; species Siphateles boraxobius. The sequence continues at coordinate 19,167,609 of NW_027509192.1, forward strand.
ACTAATAGACCCCTTTTGCGCCGACGTCACAATTACGTCACAGCGTTAGCTGGAGGCAAAACAAAGGGTGCTTCTCAATATCCTTCCTCGTCTCCTCGCTCCTCTGTCCTCCATCCTATGACCCGGAAACCAATCAAGCACAGCCATCTTGAAGGACATCTCAATTCTCTAATTGCACCGTGAGGAGTCGAGGATCGAGGAGTGAGGATGCTTTTAGAGGAGTCATGAGCGAGGATACACAGCTGTATCCTATGCGGAAGTGTTTTATTGACTAAACGTGACGCACGTATACTCCTCCCCCTTCACATCTGTGACAATAATTTGAATTTGTACTTTACCCTTGCTGTTTTTATAAACCACACATCTCACATTCAACAGGGTATCTTGCTTTATTATTATTCATTATGAATTTCTTAAATAAACAAACTTCAACAACATAAGGGCAGATCCTTTGAGCGCTGCTGATGACGCTATGAAGTGACGCTCAAGTGATCAAGTATACCAATGTATAAAAAAGCTTTCATTCGATTCCTCCGTCCTCATTTTCTCTCCTTGCGTCCTTCCCTCACAACCTATAGGGGGAGGAGCTGAGGCGCTAGGAAAGGAAGCGAGGAAAGGAAGCGAGGATGCACAAATAAGAAATGAGAAGCACCCCAAGTGAAAACTGGAGGCGGCCAATACAAACCAGCACAGATTCGGCTACATAATAAGGATATTAAATTATTATTATTATTTGTATTAAATGTCATCTTGTTGTGTTTCTGGGTGAAAGAATCACCTACAGGATCCAATTTGAAATTTTATCGCATAATGTTTTCTAAATGATTGTGATTATTTGTGAATCATCTATGATTGTATACATTTATGTGATTGATTGTGATAGACTTTTTGAAGAACCAGGTAAGAAAGAATAATCAAATACATAGTTAATTAATATAATTTTAATACATAAAAAATATTTTTATTTGTAGAAAATATTCACATCATTAAAATTGCACTGTAATGTCACTCTTTACATTGTCGTCTTCTGGCCTTGGCGCTGGGCAGGACCGCGCAATGTAACGTTGCCACAAGTCAAGACCATTCATAGTTATAGGCATCTAAAGATTTATATGCCCTCAGTTTGTCTTTACGCTCGGTTTCTCACTGTGCGTTCACACCGGACGCGAATAGCGCGTCAAATTCGCGTCTACCGCGTCTAGTTTGACGCTTGACCACTTTGTGTTAATTCGCGTGTCTAGAGTGAAACTGACGCGCGGAAAAACAAAAGTTTGAAGCGAAATTTACACGCGTCACGCGCGTCAGAATCGAAACCCGTTGGCGGCCATCTTTTTTATGTTGATCGAGCATTCATCGGAGAGTCACCCCTCTGTATTTGCTCTGGAGAGCAGAACGGCGGCGTAGGGGTAATCGTCGCCGTATTTGTGTCCATCAGACCCTTCGAAGGCGAACCCAGTGTGGCGAGTTTCACCATTGGCTCGCTCCAGGAGCTGCGCCTGGATGACGGCGGCTTTCAGCGGTACTTCCGCCTGTCCCGCGCCCAGCTTGATGACCTGTTGTCCCGCATCGGAGCGAGGAGCACCCTCGCTCTCATCCACCTAATCTGTCATCTATTTTTGTTTTGATGATAAATGGAGCCAGCCTCCAAAAGTTATTAATCTGTCCTGTGATTTTTCTCTCTCTCTCGAACAACACTGTCCAGACACGAACTTATGCAGTGTGTTGGTTGTCTTTACATTAATAATATTTCATATATCTAGATATGGAATAAATAGCATTCAATACAAAATGAATATGTCTCATATATTGAAATCAAGTTTTATGTGATAAAATATTTGCTTTGTTGTGCATTAGAACCAGTCATATTACAAAATAATTTATTGAAGCCTCCAGATACTTCACCACATGACAGCAGCATGCAGCTAGGCTCCGGATTGGTTAACGCAGCGCGAATAGACGCAGAAGTTCAGATTTTTCAACTCGGGCGGCAGACGCGAATTCGCGTGAAACGCGTGAATGCACAAATAGCACTAACTAAATCATTCGCGCTTAACGCGCCAGCCGCTTAATTCGCGCCATTCGCGCGAACTTGACGCGCGAATGAGGCGAATTCGCGTCTACCGCGCCGCGCTCTACGCCTCATTCGCGCCGCAGGAATTTTTTCCGCGCATAACGCGTCTTTGCATTGACTTAACATTGAAATCACTCGCGCCTGACGCGCTATTCGCGTCCGGTGTGAACGCACCATCAGGCCACTCACCCGAGGTAACGTTAATCCTGTCAGATCGTCCATCCATTGACTGAGCGTGTAACGTTATGGGTTGGCCAAATTGGCCAATCTGGTTCCGTCCGTTAAATTAACTTTTGCAAATAACAATCGCGGTCCTGGACAGTGAGTGACCTTGCACATTAAGATCAAATCTGATTTTCTCCCATAAAAACAAGCCAACAAAACTTGCAAACTAGCGTTAGTGAAGCGGCCAGGGCGAATGTTCCGCCTCCACCTAAGCTCCGCCCACATAAAAACGTCATCATTGCTGCGTTCCAAACCGCATACTTCCCTACTATTTAGTATGGGAAAAGAGTAGGCGAGCAAAAAAGTATGTATTAATCCAAAAGAGTAGGCGAGAATTACCTGGGTGACGTACCAATTATCGAGAGATTTGGACTTAAGTGCGTTCGAATGTGCCTACTTTCCTACTAAATAGTAGGCGAAAACAGTACGTGAAGGAAGCAGTACGTTCGAAACATCAGTATTCATAAAAGAGTAGGGGAGAAGTTCCCGGATGGCTTACTGCTTCCGGCCCGATTTTTGAGTGCTCAACCGATGGATACTCTTCTATCCCAGGAGGCCACGCGAGAGCATACGTCATTATCAAACATCACGGAGATCAGCGTGATGTTTGGGGTTTTCAAATGTGAGTAAACCATAGACTGTAAAAAAATATGGACGTAGTGTCCGTGACGTCACCCGTAGGTTTCTGAAGAGTGCTTTTGAAGCCTAAAGTAGGCGGGGCCAACCGTCGCCATCTTGGCATCGCGTCAGCTCTCGTCACTCCCGGATAAAAGAAATGCTGTATGCCAAAGTCATCAGTATTAAAACAATAAAAGACCTGAAATATTTCAGTTGGTGTGCAATGAATCTAAAATATATGAAAGTTAAATTTTTATCAGTTCATTATGGAAAATAATGAACTTTATCATAATATGCTAATTTTTTTAGAAGGACCTGTACATGTCAGTCAGTGCGGCATCGCACGTCAAGTTCATCAAGAGCTTTATTCAGTTCAGTTGATTTTAAAATCTGATTTTGGCCGGCTTCTCAATTTCTCAAATGGGTTAAACCAAAAATATTACCTCAGAAGTTCAAGTAAATGCACTAGAAATCCGCGCTCATTCAAGGGTGTGTATCTATTGCATGGACGGAGAGAAAGCACTGACACCTGCAGGATTTTCTCACGGTACTTTTTATTTAACACTTAAAAGTTTGAGAGCAACGGTACCGCATAACGAGTGTAGCCTGTACAGTATACTCCAAAAAGCAACGAAATTGTCAGACATCCATTAGTGCATGCGAGGAAAACAACTGGAAATACAACGCTGGTTGTTCTCTCCATACTCGACACCGACGGAATCCAACGGCGTGGGCAAAGGTATAATGCGTGTATTAAATTGTATGAAATAATCCCGAAAAAAGCACAAACACTGCAGAGATGGCAAGTACAGCAGCTGAGGGTGACGTTAACAGAGACAAACGTCGGCTAGCAGTTATAGCAGCCTCAATCCACCAGTCACGCAAGTGGCCACGCCCTTAATTATGCAGAACTTTAAGGCTTAATATAATTTAAACGGATGAGGTGCAAAAAAATTCACCCCCCTCACAGTTGTCATGAAGGGCAAAATTAGCTATATAGACCAAAACCACTTTTTGCTCCAGGCTGTAAACATATTTTTTTCTGCTGTAAAGTTGGGGATTTTAACATGGGGGAGATACAGATTTGACTCACTTTCGCAGCCTGCCTCAAGCGGTCAGTCGATGAATTGCAGTTTAATTCACTTCCGTGTTGGTTTCAAGAGAGAGACGGGGAGGTTGCCGCTTGGAGTAAACACGGTTCCTTATGTGTTAAACTACAATAGAGTAGACGTTTTAACTGTTGAAGGTGTAAAGTAGTTAGACAGTATAGTATAGTTGTGATTTTGCTGTAAAAACATGTTTTGTATAGCTAGCTAACAGGGGAGCTCTAAGCACACGTAACGTCTCTAAAGTGGATTTACATAACCATATACATCGTAAACACGCTTATTTAAAATGTCTATTTACATCTGAAAGGAAAATATTGTAAGTATTGACATATTGCAGATGAGCACATCACAACATGAAAAAGACATCTGAGTGATGTATGTGTGGCATTATCATAGGATAGGATAACGTTAATTCACTGTTGTCAACACTGTTGACATTAGACTAATGTGCTGTAAATAAGGTAAATAAACAAATCTATATAGTAACTAAACATGTTTTTATTCAGACTGGTGTGAGCACTGAGGATGAGGAGCCCAGAGCTGAATCCTGGAAACGGTGCCATGGATGAGACTGTCATAAGATCTCTCCATCTGCCCTTATCGCTTCAGATTGTGAAGCGCAGCGCAGCAACAAGCTCCGGCACGAAGGCACGGTCACCTCTGGTGCATTCATCAGAATAAAGCCGCAGAATGGGAACCGCTGTGTTGAGATGGCAGTAGGATGTGGGCTTCAGCGCCCAAATACATGCTTGTAGTTTGAATAAAGATTTGTTTCATGTGCATGCATTTGTTTATTGTGTGATGGTTACTTTTATTTGTTCTTTTACTCATTTATTCATGTTTCTTATTGTTGTCAGTATATAAAATATAATTATTTAATGTATGCATTAATTCATTGCTTGACTGACAATTGAGATGTTCACGTGTATTCATGCATAACTCGTATGACAAAACAAATTACATTTTGCTTGTTTTATTAAATTATATCATTTTTAGTATATAAAAAAAAGTAATATAATTAAGTATTGGTCAGCATTTAATATTATTTTGTTTAAGTTTTGGGGTGGGCTAACAATGCAATTCATTCTGAGGTAATATTATTTTTTTATGAGCGATACTTGCATTTTTCGAGTATAAAGTCAACAGTTTCTCCAAAGGAGATCTTCGAGCAGCGGCCCGTCTCCTTGTGCACTGCAGACAGTAAACGCAGAGGAAAACTGTTCTAGGTTGTGCTGTCGAGTTACTGATGTTATGAAGTGTTAGTGCACCTGTCGCTCATATAATTTAAACTTATAAACTTATTACATAAAGATCATGGAAAGATACTAGTTGTATCTAACAATGAACAATCATAATGACAAAACAGAAAACATAAAGATCATTGGTTTGTGTACATCATAATATGATATTTATACACAGGAAAAAAGAACAATAACAAGGCTAAATATCTTTAAATATAAATAGTTCTTCATAATACATTAAAAAATAGTTTTGTTGTTATTGTCTGAGGGATGAAACGAGAGGTAAATTCATCAAGAAAAGAGGAAAACTTGAAAGAGAAACTTTTTGGGTATAAAATAAAGAAATTAACAACATATTCAAGAGATAACGATTTTGGGGTTTCTTAAAAAATCGTTATAAGGAATCGTGATATAAGGTCACATTAGAAGGGTTTAAAATATAACAACTTAAATCAATGTATTCACAAAATAAATTGGCAGCTGTTTCTTCAACAATACCACAAAATGAGCAAGTTTCATCAATATCAAGATATTTACAGATAGATGAATTAAACGTGTCGTTCATCTTTTAAGTTGTTGCGTTTGTGATAACGTGTCGTAGGTCACATGATAACGTCAACATGGCGGATGATGTCCGGATCGCATTCATACTCAACAAGATTTGGCTATAAAGTACCTACTCTTTTAGCGCTCGTTAAGTAAGTACTCATTGAAATTAAGTACCTACTCATTGAGTATGCGGTTTGGAACGCAGCCCATGTTTACCAACTGAAAAGGGGTCTATTGAGAGTGAGGAGTCACGTGCCGATTTGGGCGGGGTCTAAGCCTGTCGGCCATGATGGTAGGAGATGCTATCGGTTGCCAGGGGCAACGCCTTCATAACTTCACAGAGGCGCTACTAAACATTCCAGAGCTCTTTAATTTTCGCGCATTTATTATTTTCACGCATTTATTATTTTGGCGGGACAGAGACGGATCAAGGAATATGAGGGGAAAAAAGACAGAAAGTAAAGCAATGCAAAAAGATAAGGCGAAAGAAAAGGGACCTTACAGGAACAAGCTCACACCAAGCGCAAAACAGCGGTATTTGGAGAAGTAGCATCAAGATATTTGTTCTTTTGCACTAATAACAGTAGGCCTATTATTATTATTACTTATGTTGTCCAAAAAAATATATATTCAGTTCTCAATAAATATTGTTAAGCCATATCAAGTTGTTTCAAGCATTTATTTCAAAGAAATAAAAAAGTAATGAACAAGGCACTCAAACAACACTTTTGCACATGTTCGTTAAGGCACAGCAGACAAGCTTATCAAATCAGCAAACCAAGCAATCCAGCGTCTCGTCAGGTCAGAGACTTGCTTTCCCTGATGCTGTTTCCATTTCGGTAACCTAAAAAACTGTATTCAATTGTTCCTATGTTTCGTATGTATCACCGTATGTATCGTGTGAGGTACTGGAGCAGTTTTTAACGCAGCAGTGACGTCCAGGCATGGTAAAACAGTGCGGAATTGCGAGAATCTCCTCTACTACCGAGTTAACAACACACGTAAACAATCATGTTTTCATTGTTTTGCCTCGGTAATCTTGCCAACATGGCGGAGAGGGGAGGGGCTCTGTACAATGACGACAACTCCTCACTCTCAATAGGTCTATACTGAAAAAATTAGCAGAGTTTGGAATTAATTAAAATCATGTCGGTTGAAGACGGCATACCTTTAAAACAAGGGTGTAGGTTTAGGGGGGGACGCTAAGTACTTGTCCCAATCAATATTTTGAGATGACAAATTTGTCCCCACCAATATTTAGCAAGCTCCTTTGAACTGCTATTTTGATATTTGCGCTGCAATTGGATCTTTGCACTGCTATTTGGATCGATTCCAACGGCCAGGACGACGACAGTACAAGATAGGCCGTAATTTGATTGGCGCGGGGTATCTGACAGGCAGGCTACACGCGCGGGCCGGGACTACCTTTTGTGCTTGCACTCACTGGCAGCGAGCGGGTCGGGTGGTGTGTGTGTGTGTGTGTGTGTGTGTGTGTGTGTGTGTGTGTGTGTGTGTGTGTGTGTGTGTGTGTGTGTGTGTGTGTGTGTGTGTGTGTGTGTGTGTGTGTGTGTGTGTGCGTGCGTGACGACGCCGACGGTAAGTTACCAGGGCTGTCTCTGCCTGCCATATTCAAAGGCCAGAGTAAAACATTTTAATATTCCGTTTTTTGCCCCTTTTTGTACTTTGTAGATCAGCTATGTCACCCAAGAAGAAGAAAGGGGACATACGAAGCTTTTTTCATAAAGCAGAGTGTAAAAATATCTAGTCACACAAATAGCAGTTAGTAGTAGTGACTGACCAGGCTTTCAAATGCAGATTCTACTGTGGAAAATAGTATTTACTGGTGATCCTGGTTACCCAGGATATTGTTACAGTTAAACCTAGCTTCTGCAATCTTTCAAGGTTCCGAGCATTAATTAGGGGTGTGCAGCACGGATAGACTCTTAGAAGTCGCGCTATCATGATAGAATGCTAACTTACGTTAGCAAGTCACTGAATGTTAATTAGCCACCTTAACTTAGAATCTTGCAGTCATAAAGAGTGGATCATCTGAGACATTTTTCGTTTCTACATTCTGTTTATGTAATGTATTTGTGTGTGTAGCCTACTTGCTAGACACATGTGCTGGAAAAATATGTTGGCAATGTTAAAAAGGCAAAAGTTAACACTGTTGGTTATTCAAATATAATGAATCATTATTTGATTGATAATATCCAAATAAAAATATCTGGTAGGAGGGTTAAACTTGCTAGCCATAGGATAGACTACAAAATTAATTTACCATTTTGTATGCAGGAAAAGACAGCATCAAACCACAACACATTTACATTTATTCATTTAGCAGACACTTTTTATCCAAAGCGACTTACAATTGAGAACAATAGAAGCTGTAAACCTAGGATAACAATATGCAAGTTTTATGACCCTTCCCAGTTTAATCTAATGCACTTTTTTTAAAGAATAGAATGGGGGGGAATGGGGAGGGGGGGATGTCCCCACCAAACCTGAGACCAAACCTACGCCCGTTCTTTAAAATGTTATTAGTTTTATTATAAAACGAATACAATTTTATTACATATTGAATTGGTCGATGTTTCTCTGAGTTTTCTTTATTATGTTGCCTTGAGAAAGACATATTTAAACATTATTATTATTATGAGAAATTGACTCCGCCTGGTCGGACTGGTCAGACTTACCTTCCGGGAAAAAAAAATTCCATTGACGGGTTATCTGAGCAAAGAAGGCCGTAATACTTAATGCTGTCCACTAGAGGGGGCGACAGGATAATAAGTCTTTTCTACTCTCTTTCTCTTTTTTCATCAGTTTAAATGACAAATAAAATCATGAATTTCATTCATAAATAGGCCATATCTGTGTATGAGAATAAGCTTTACACTTGTAGCTGTACAACTAATTAAAACTTGAACCCTACTTCAAAGTTTGCCACTCTCTAGTTTCTTTTAAGATATTGTTATTCACACTGGTTTTTGCATTTATTGTTTGTCTATCTTTGTCCAAATATTATTTGTCATGCGCTCTATATTTTAAGATGTACTAAAAAAAAATATGATTCAACAACACAACTGCAAATTTTTACTCTGCAAATTTGTTTTCCTTTCAAGGCTATAGCCTACAAGTTATCCTGCTTTTTGCCATGGCTTGCCATACTGCACAGAATAAAGAATATTTTCTCCACACGAGATGTTTAAAAATCCTGCATGTAGTTTTTGTGAAGACGAGCGCATATCTTACAACGGTTCCAGTTCTGTTTAGGCTATTGTAGTTCATAATACTTATGTTTTTAATTTATATAGGCCAAACACATTTAGCCTATCTATCTATCTATCTATCTATCTATCTATCTATCTATCTATCTATCTATCTATCTATCTATCTATCTATCTATCTATCTATCTATCTATCTATGTCACAGTGTATGGTTTGTGTTTGCCCGGGTGTCCACTAGAGGTCTCTTCCCCATACTGTCACCATTCACTCTGGAACTGCATTTCCCATAATCCTTTGTCTGTTCTCGTCACTCCTGATTGCACTCAGCTGTTCCTTATAACATTGTTAGTTTCTGTGTATATATATACCCTGTCTGGTTAGTGTTTGTCACAGAGTCTTTGTTTTATGTCCCACACTTCGGATGTTGGTTTCTGTTTTTTTGTTTCTCGGATTGCCTTTGTATGGATTTTGACCTTTGCCTGGACTGATTGTGAGTACGGATTACCCATTAAAATACTGCACTTGGATCTACGTTTCTTGTGTGTGTGTCGTGACAGAAGGACTCGACCATGAATGGATCCAGCGGTACGGGGCCTCCGAAGACATTATTTTATTATTTCGCCATGGCTGCTCGCAGGACTGAGGAGACCATGGCAGCCAACCGTCAGGTGGGAGAGGTGGAAGGCCCAATCTCACCGCCTCATCACCAAAGAAGGAGAAGGAGGAGGAGGTCGGCGTCCACCACCCCTAAAGACCCAGAGGCCATCCCCAAGCAGCCCGCTGTCGTTCCGGAGGCCATCCCGCAACAGCCCGCTGTCATCCCGGTAACCGTCCCCGAATAGCCCGCTGTTATCCCGGAGGACCCGACTTTGGTGGTCTCTGATCCGGTTGATCCAGAGCTGACCACCATCAGTCCTGTCACGGCCAAGCGGTCTGTCTTCACATTTTATATAGTGGCGGTACTGCGTGCCTGGGGGGCACACACCTCAAGGGTGACCGTTCCTGTGCCCGAGCCGGTGACCGTTCCTGTGTCCGAGCCGGTGTCTGTCCCTGTGCCCGAGCCCGAGCCTGTATCTGTTTCTGTACCCGAGCCCGAGCCGGTGTCTGTTCCTGTGCCCGAGCCGGTGTCTGTTCCTGTGCCCGAGCCGGTGTCTGTTCCTGTGCCCGAGCCGGTTCCTGTACCCGAGCCCGAGCTGGTGTCTGTGCCTGAGCCAGGGTCTGTTCCTGTTCCACCGCCCTGGCCACCCTAAGGCTCTTCGCCACCCTGGCCGCCCAAAGGGTCTTCGCCGCCCTGGCCGCCCGAAGGACAGTCGTCTGCTTCGCCTTGGCCGCCCGAAGGACAGTCGTCTGCTTCGCCCTGGCCGCCCGATGGACTGTCTGCTTCGCCCTGTCCGCCCGATGGATTGTGCTTCGCCCTGGCCACCGGCTAAACCATCACCCCTTGCTCCTGTTCCCCTTCATGGACCTGGCCCCCCATCCCTCCCCCTGGTCCTCCACCATTTCACCTCCCTCCTGGACTCTTGTTTTGTTCTGTAGTGGTGTCTTGGAGCATCTGGTAGCCGCTCCGCTAGAAGGGGGGGGGGGGGGGTTATGTCACAGTGTCTGCCATTTCCCACCATCCTGTTTGTCACTCATTGATTATTGCACACAGCTGTTTCCAGTCACCTTGTTACTATCTGTGTGTATATATACCCTGTTTGTTTCTGTGATTGTTGTCGAGTCCTTGTTTAATTTCCTTCTTTCCTTGTTTAAAGAAAAATGAGAAAACAGTTCCTTTTTTTGTTTTTTTATTTTTTCCAAAGAAACGAAAACGACTCGGTTACTAACGTAACCTCGGTTCCCTGAGAGGAGGGAACGAGTATTGCGTAAGTAGCTTACGCTATGGGAAAACTCCTTTTCTCGAGAATATTGAAGTCTTTATGTAAAACGCATTGCAGCTGCACAGCTGACAGCAATGAACGAAGGAAGCTCGGTCATTGGCTGTGCTGCGGCAACTTGCTCGAACCAATGACGGGGCGACTCTGAATGCGCGACCAAAGAGCGCGCTTCGCGCCCACGCGCGTCAGAGCCCGCCAAGATGGGCGTGGCCAAGAGCTATTTATTGGGCGCCCCGTCATGAGAGTTCTTTAGGTTAAAACGACTGAAGCGAACTAACCAAGCACAAGCACGGCAGCTTACGCAATACTCGTTCCCTCCTCTCAGGGAACCGAGGTTACGTTAGTAACCGAGTCGTTCCCTTTCGAGAGGTCTCTCCTATTGCGTAAGTAGCTTACGCTATGGGAACACCATGCAAAACGCCGTGCGTGCTGAACTTCGCCTTATGATAGCCAGAGGCAGGTGCCTGAGCTGAAAAGCAAAGTTATCATCCAACTAGCTGGCAGAAGCGAGCTTTATTTGTGGGAAAAATACAGAGCGGCTAGAAGGCGCTCAGTGTGACACAAGCACATACATAATCTAGATACGAACTCGTAGTTCAACTAGTATCATGCTGATAGTACATTGGAATGCAATGTCGGGACCTGTAGGTTGTAGAACCTGATAAATGTGGACGGTGAGACCCAGCCTGCCGCCGCACAAATATCCTCGATCGGTATCCCGCTCGACCATGCCCAGGAAGAAGCCACACTCCTGGTGGAGTGTGCTTTGACTCCCCAGGGGCATTGAAGTCCCTTAGCTTCATAAGCCAGCGCTATAGCCTCAACTATCCAGTGAGAGATTCTCTGCTTTGAAACGGCGGAACCTTTCGTACGGCCTCCAAAGCATACAAACAGTTGTTCTGTCTGTCTGAATAGGGCATATAAGCGTCTCGTGGAGGGCGCCCGCGCCTCAGCGATGGTTTTTAGCGCTCCGCTCGTGAGGTTCCTGGGAACCCGTTGAGGGGCCATGCATGAAGGGCCCACAGATCGGGGCGGGGATGAAATATCATCCCGCTGGCCTGACTGAGGAGGTCTGGCCTCAGTGGAATCGGCCGTGGTGCAGATTGCATTTGCATCAGATCTGGAAACCATGTTTGGTTCTTCCAGAGTGGGGCTATCAGAAGCACTGCGTTTTTCTCCTCTCTGACCCGACTGATGACCTGTGGCAGCATCGCGATCGGGGGAAAGGCATACCTTATATGCCTTTCCCCCGATCGCGATGCTGCCACAGGTCATCTGTCGGGTCAGAGAGGAGAAAAACGCAGTGCTTCTGATAGCACCGAGCCTAAATGGCGGCTCGGCCAGCTCTGGGCGAGCGCGTCCGTGCTCTTCGTGAAGAAAAGAGAGCAGTGCGCGTTCTCCTTGGAGGCGAAGAGGTCGATCTCCGCTTTGCCAAAGGTTTTCCATAACCATTGAATCGTCAGCGGGTTGAGAGCCCATTCTCCTGGGAGAATCTTGTCTCTGGATAGCATGTCTGCCCCCTGGTTCAGGGCGCCTGGCACATGCGCTGCTCTCAGCGAGCGCAAGTTGTGCTGGGACCATAAAATGAGTCTCCTGGCCATTGAATACATGGAGCTCGACCTGAGTCCACCCTGGCGATTTATGTACGACACTACCGTCATGTTGTCCGTTCGGACCAGGACGTGTTCGTTTTTTAGATGTGGAAGCAGGGCTCTGAGAGCCAAAGCGACCGCTTTCATCTCCAGACAGTTTATGTGTAGGCGCTTCTCCGGGTTTGACCAAAAGCCGGAGACAGGCCTGCCCTCGTAAAGGGCCCCCCAACCTATTTTGGAGGCATCTGTCGTTATCATCTTTCTCCTTGTGTTCACACCCAGACTCACGCCTGACTGGTACCAGTCGGCGGCTTTCCAGTGCGTCAGGGCTTTTATACAGCCGTGGTTCGCTCTGATTAAAAAGTGGCCCGAACGCCACGCGTGAGTAGGGACGCGGCTCTTGAGCCAGCGTTGGAGAGGGCGCATATGCAACAATCCTAGCTGGAGTACGGCCGATGGTGAGGCCATGAGACCGAGCATCCTCTGAAACCGCTTGACGGGGGCGCGCGCGCCCGCCCTGAATGATGTTGCAAGGCGCCGGATGAGAGACGCGCTGTCATTTGCATCGAGTCTAGAACTATTCCCAGGAAAGAAATCCTCTGGCTGGGAGATAGTATGCTTTTTGCAAAATTGATTCTTAGACCCAGGCATTCTAAATGGCTGATAATCCAAGATCTGTGTGTTATTAACTGACTCTCTGATTGTGCTAGGACCAGCCAATCGTCGAGATAATTCAGTATTCGCACTCCCCTTCGTCTCAAGGGGGAAAGTGCTGCGTCCATACATTTCGTGAATGTACGGGGAGCCAGGGACAGGCCGAACGGAAGTACTGTGTACTGGTAAGACTGTCCCTCGAAAGCGAATCTCAGAAACGGCCTGTGATGAGGCGCTATTGGAATGTGAAAGTAAGCATCTTTCAGATCCACTGAGAGAAACCAATCTCCTGGGCGTACTTGCGCGAGGATATGCTTGGTTGTTAACATTCTGAACGAGCGAATCATTAGTGCTTTGTTCAGGTGTCTGAGATCTAGGATGGGGCGGAGACCACCATCCTTTTTTCGGGACGAGAAAATAGCGGCTGTAAAAACCTGCCTCGCTCATAGAGGGGGGAACAGTTTCCACAGCGCCCTTTTCTATTAGTTTGCGCACCTCGGTGCGTAGAACCTGTGAACACTCCTTTCTCACTTTCGTCTCAACCACAGTCGTAAAACGTGGTGGTCTGCGAGCGAACTGGAGCGAGTATCCGTGCTTTACTATATTCAATACCCATTTCGGCATATCTGAAATGTTTTCCCATGCCGCTGCGTGTACAGATATGGGCTGAATACAGGCTAGGGGCGGGCCGCTGTGACGTAGGGACCCGGCCAGCGAATCGCCTGAGCTCGTAGCTCTCAGAGGCGCGGGCGCGCGCTGAGCAGCTGAGTGAATGGGCGCGTGTGTGCTTACAACAGCGCGCGCTATGTCTGTAAAACTCGCAGCCTGAGCTGGGGTTGTGTTTGACACTGTAAGGACAGTGTTTATAAGTGGGGGTGCATAAACAGTGGTAGGCACACGCGTCACTTTTATAATGTTTCCCGCTTTTACTGGGGATGAATTCATAACTGTGTGAACAGTGCTTGTGTGTAGTGGTGCGTACATGACCGTAGGCACGTGATCTACATTCATGGGGCGCGCAGCCTGAGCTGGGAATGAATTTGGCACTGTTTTGACAGTATCTGGGAATGCACACTTTGTGGACATGTGAACCCTTAGTGACACAGGCAGAAAAAGACTATTTTTGTGTTTTCTGTGCGTCGCCGTAAAAACGGCGTTTGTTTGCAGGTGAGCGAGCTCTGTGACTGGCCCATTGACTGCTGTATGGACATTTCCAGCCGCCTGTAAGGGGACTGGGTAATGTTTGAGCTTTTGCAGAGAGAGTGGTCCGGCTTTTGCGAGACACGCACTCTCTCTTCTCATTCCTGTGGCTAGGACGGCTTTCGAGGCTCAGGATTCAGCACAATCTTGGGCCGAGGACCCCGTTGCTCAGGAGGCGGCTTGCGGTTGTGGGAGCGCGAGCGGCGTCGAGCGTAAGCATGAGGCGCGGGCTGAGAGGCGGTGGGAGCTGTTCTAGCCCGCTGCGGCTGTGGCGGTCTCTGTCTGCTCTGCGATGAGCTGGAGCGCTTGGGCAGGAAATGGCGCATAGCTTGTGAAGCGTTCTGGGCCTCAGTGAAGCGTTCGGCGAAACCTTTAACCGCCGGTCCAAACAGCCCGCTGGTGGAGATAGGCGCGTCGAGAAACGGCGCCTTATCCGCGTCCTTCATCTCCGTCAGAGTCAGCCACAGATGGTGCTCGAGAACAGTCAAATTAGCCATGGCGCGGCCAATAGACTGGGCGGTGGCCTTCGTGGCTCGCAGAGCTATATCAGTTGCGCTGCGTAGGTCCTTAAAGGCTTCGGGGCCAGACTCGTCCATAGAGCGGAGAAGCTTAGCTTGGAACACTTGAAGTACCGCCATTGAGTGAAGCGTGATGCAGCTTGGACGGCGGCGGCGTAGGCGCGACCGGCGAGAGCAGAAGTAGTGCGGCAGGGCTTCGAGGGGTGGGAAGCTTTGGCTTTCCATCCGGTGGTGGAGGGCGGGCAGAGATGATTGGCCACGGCCTCCTCGAGGGGCGGCGTTCCCTCGTAGCCTCTTTCCTTCGCGCCGTCCACAGAGGAGAGCGACAAGGAAAAAGAAGGCTTCAGACGCGCAGAGTGGGGGGCTTTCCATGACTTTGTGAGTTCGTCATGAACCTCCTGGAAGAAGGGAGAAGGCCTTTGCCGAGGGGCCTGCTGGCGCCCCTGCAGAAACCACTCATCCAGTCGGCTTCGGGTTGGTTCTTCGGGAGAAGACCAAACGAGCCCGAGGTCCTCTACGGACTTCGAGAGGACGCGGATAATCTCCGTATCCATGGTGGAGCCCCCGCTCGTGCTAGCGACGGGGCGGGGTCGAGAGTGGAGCCCGGCCAGTCGTCCGATGCAGCGTTGATGGACAAGCTGTCATCTATTCCCCCATCGTCCTCGGACGCGCCGAAAGTCACAAGGCCCACCGCTCTGCTAGAGGGGTGTGGGTCCGGCTGGGTGAACTGAACCGGCGGTGGGGAAGGTAAGAGCGGCGGTGAAGCACGCGGAGACTGGCTCGGCGTGACGTCACTGAGCTCCGGTTCAGGAAGCCTCTGTGAGCGGCGCTTTTTCTTAGTGCGCGGCTCAAACAGAGGGGTGGGGGCGATGGGCTCGCTCACGGCGAAAGCGGCGAGGCGAGCCCGCAGTGCGGAGAGACCCAGGTCATCACATTCCGGGCATCCGCCCTTGGTCAAAGCAGCTTCTGCGTGGTCCCGGCCCAGGCAGCGAGCGCAGATGATGTGACGATCCCCGTCCGGGAGAAGGTCTCTGCACGACGCGCAGGAAGGCATTTGAAACAACGCCTCAGAAAATTGCTCTTTTACAAGTGTCGCGGGGCGAACAGATGTAAAGATACTTGCGTGTGTGGCACGCCGGATGGCTCAGTAGGATGGCGTTCGAAGGCGGCTGAAGGTGCCGACGTCCTCGTATCAATCCCGCTGGTATGCTTTTCGACGGCGGCGAAGGCTTCAATAATCCGGAGGATCCAGCGAAGAAGGTGTTCGCTGAAGGAGATTAAATCTAAAGAACTCTCATGACGGGGCGCCCAATAAATAGCTCTTGGCCACGCCCATCTTGGCGGGCTCTGACACGCGCGGGCGCGAAGCGCGCTCTTTGGTCGCGCATTCAGAGTCGCCCCGTCATTGGTTCGAGCAAGTTGCCGCAGCACAGCCAATGACCGAGCTTCCTTCGTTCATTGCTGTCAGCTGTGCAGCTGCAATGCGTTTTACATAAAGGCTTCAATATTCTCGAGAAAAGGAGTTTTCCCATAGCGTAAGCTACTTACGCAATAGGAGAGACCTCTCGAAAGGGAAACAAGAATTCAGCTTGATTTTCGTTTTTCGTTCTGAGGTAAAAAAAAATGAATAAACAGCTTGAATATTCGATTTCTACACGTGGGCGAGAATGAAACGCCCCTTTCCTCTGATTTGTCAGCCAAAGATCAAACTTTTCTGTCATCAGACTGCAGTCACGTATAATGAGCGCATTGTTTGGCTCAATACAGTTGGTAATAAAGGTTAACCTAAGAACTTATTGTGTGTGCAGAGTTGTTACTGTTAGCGCTATATTATATAATTACATTTATATTTAATGTGGTTTCCGCAGTAATGGACAGCGAACTGACAGCGATTGAATGAATACTTGTCAACGTGAATTCCCACGTGACGTCATGCGTAGGCCTAATAACGTTATTAATAATATTAATAATAAGGGAGATTGGGATTCCGCTGTTCCGCCATCAAAATATCGGTCCCTATCTCATCTTTGCCATTCGATTGACACCCTCATAAAACTTGTGTTGGTCCTCAAATATAATTTTATCCTAACGCATCATATCTATTTTCAAAAAGCTGTTAATAGAAATGTATTGAACAGGCTAGTTAGGTAATAGACTAATAGTGATAGTAGTTTGTTAATAATACAATCAAAAACGACATATGTGAAGGTTCTCAATCCAACGAATCAAGGGCAGTTCAAAACGATTACAAAAACATACCAGTAGGTGTCGCAATGTATCTGCTGTGTGCGAGCTACTATGGATATATTGATTTATGTTCTGTAATTAAAACTTTCCATTATAACTGCTTTCACAAATCACGTTTCTTAGCACTGCTGCTTAAGACATTAGCCTACTCAACAAAATGAGCTTTCTCCTCATGTTTGATTGTCTGATTTACATGTGTGCTATTATACTACGTGAACAGTTTTAGGAGTTGACTGACACTCACAAATTTAAAAACATGTCTTACATATAGGCCTACAGTCCAGTGGGGTATGTGGTTCTAGTGTATAATAGACAACAAGCAGTATGTCATGCAATTGAAAATAATTTATTTTATTAAAATGTTTATATTCATTTATTATTTGCATAAAATAACATAAAATGATTACAACAAAAGGAGTTCTGCAAGTGAACATAATAGATAAAAAATGGAACAATTTATTAATTTCATAAAATAACATAACAGATGAACATTTGACCAAACTTAACCATTCAACTTTAACTTAAAACCTAAACCTAAAATAAAAATCCTAAAACAATCCCCTAACTTATAGTGTCCTTCAAAACATTGACAATCTCCCCCATCCCTGTAATTTCAAAAAAAAAATCTGTGAACATCTCATCCCTGCACTTATGGCAGTGCGGCGAGGTAGTTGCCCACTGCTCAACGCAGACCCGGCATCCAACGAGGCTGTGGCAGCACCGTGCCACAACTGGGTTTTCCATCACATCTGCAAGATTCCGAATATTTTTCAACAAATGTTTCAACGGTTGTCTCAAGCAATTTTCATTTGGCTCATTTCACTTGTTATTGTTACAGTGTGTTAATAGTTATGTATTCTTTTGACTGTTATGTATTATTGCATTGACTGCAATAATTAACTTTTAATAAAAATTGTAGTCATAGTAATGATACAATTATTAAAATCCAATATGCCATTGTTTTATGGCTGCAGGATTACATTAAAGATAAAATGTTTTGGCACATTTCCCTGTAATTAAGCAGTACATATTTGTTTTCTTCTGAAACCCTGGGTTCTGTAGTAGAATCTAAAATAAATCTTTGTACAAAGTTTGGCAGCGCAGTGTCCGTTTATAAGTTGAACCCTTTAATGTGACAGGCGACTTTCAAGAGGGTAATGCTATGACTTGATTTTATGGCAGAATATGACTTGTTTGTAGATAATTTAGAACTAACTAACCTCTGCATATAAGGCACTGAAACGTTGACCTGACTGTTGCCACCTGGTCCTAGTCAGAGCCACCGTGCTGACCCTATTTGCCCGAGCGTACTGCCCCAGGTCCCGCAGTGCTTCCGTAATAGCTGGCAGCTCTTCGGCTGCCAGCCCCAGCTCCTTGACCCATCGGACAGTTTGGTCATCAATGCCACTGTGGGGTACAAAAAAGTTAGTTTACACAATTTCAAGCAAGTCATGCTGAACAACCACGTTGATTATTTGCTGTTATCTATATTTTTGGTTTTCATGACCTAATCCAACTTTACATAAGGACTTTTTGGTTTCACACTCATCCCCTTTCCGCAGAAATGGTTATAAAACCAGCTCCTTAACCACAATCGCAAAAAACTTGTTTGGTAACACTTTACAAAAAGGTTAATTTATTAAACATTAGTTCATGTATTAACTAACATGAACTAACAATGAGCAATACATTTGTTACAGTATTTATTAATATTTGTTAATGTTAGTTAATAGAAATAAAGCTGTTCATTTTTTGTTCATGTTAGTTCACAGTGCATTAACATTTACAAAGATGAATAAATGCTGTATAAGTGCAGTTTATTATTAATTAATGTTAACTAATGTTAACTAATGAACCTTATTGTAAAGTGTTACCACTTGTTTTAAATGTGATCCAAAACCTGCTCAAGCTCATCTTCCAAAAAAAAAAAAAAAACCCTAGAACACAACAAACTTACTAAATAAGGTTATTAAAATTAAACCTACCAGAATTTTTTTTTTTTAAAACAGACGAGCCCCCAATTTGTTTCAACCCTGGCTCTCAGGCCACAACAAAGGAGGAGGATGCAACTCGGGTTTTCAAAAATTAACATAAATTTATTTAAAACAACACAAAACTAAAAATAGAGTGGCAGGCGCAAGCACCGACACTGGCGTCTGGGCGGGCAGGCCTAAATAGGTTGGGCTACTAGCCAGGTGCTCCCAATCTCCTTAATTGCCTCCCGTGAGAAACAGACAGCACACAGTACAGAGGCCCAACACCAAGAGCTCTTGGGGCCGTCACACCTTTTAACCAGTTTATTTGTATTCAGCATACTTTAAAATAACTTAATTTGATAATGCCTAATCAATTTAAAGTAATCTCCATTGCTGGATGGTTTTTGACAGAATTTATTGGTCTTTGTGAATTTTCTTATGTTGAAAAGGGTTTATTGACTTGAAATTCAAAATTTAAATGTACATGTTGAGACTCTGGAGTTTTTACTCTGCAGTGCCAGGGTATATTAGCCTGACTACGTCAGACTTCTTACTTCCGCTCAATTTCATTTCGCTTCTGTACTCAGTCTGAGAAAGCGACCTATCTATCCGTTTTCCTCCAGCCTGAAAACAGCCGGCCTATCAACGAACAGATGGCGGGCTGAAAGCCGTGACGTTAGGGCTGGATGATTAATCGAAAAATAATCGAAACCGACATTCAGAGCCTATAACCGACGTCATTTTACCATGTCGGTTATTTCGTTTTTTTAATCCTATTAATATTTCCGCCCACTGTGTGTTAATGTACTTTCCCCTTAAAACATATTACCGCGTGTGTAATCCATCCAGTCTGCGACATTGAAGCAACATGAGCCCCTTTCACACAGCGCGTTGATCACGGGAAATAGCCAGAACAAACACCTTCTGTGTGAACACAAACACGACCCGGGATTGATGCCAGGTTGGGGACATAGTATTAGTAACATTGCCGTGTTCAGTCACGGAACGCGCGCTGTGTGAACAAAAGCCATAATCAATAACGTGTCGTAATGATGGCGCTAAGCCTGGATAGTTCATCAGCGTGAAACGGTTCGTAATGCGCTAGTTTATGATCGAATCAGAGAAAAAAAATGCTCAAGCGTGGTTTCTCGAGAGAAATCGCAGCTCATAAGCAAACTATAGACTCCGCTGGGACATGTCACGTGTCTTTGCGGGTTGTGTGTGTCTGTGTGAACTAGTGATGTTACGTATAAAGGCTGATTTATACTTCTGCGTCGGACCTACGCCGGAGCCTCTACGCCGTAGCCTACGCTTTGGTTTTAATTTATACTTCTGCGTCGTTGTCCGCGTTGACGCACGCAGAGGGTGCATGTGAAACCAGGGGAAGCAGTTTGAGCAGACCAATCACAGCGCTTGCGTCCGCGTAGAATAGACGCGTTGTTACATTTTTGGAGAGGTGCACGTCAGGGTACGCCGGAGGTTACGCGCGCTACGCACAGCCTACGGCGTAGCTACGGCGTAAGTTCAGTCTCATCATGCGTATCACACATGCGACACAATTTCTAGTGAAGCCCCGTATCGGGGTGTGTTTTGGTTTCCCCAGAGTCACGTGATCGATGACAAATGAAGCCTCACTTTCTGTCCAATCACGTGCGCGTTTCGCTTTGGGTGTCAGAAGGCTCGAACTCCAGATCTCATTTAATGAGTCATTGTTGGCTCAGTCTGGTTGATGGGTGTTTCAGAAGAGTGCTGTACTTTGAAAGTTAATAAATATAATACATTAAATAACCAAAATTTATTTTTCACTACTTAGGCTATTCTTTTTTCTTTTGTCTTTTTGTTTTTGTAATATATTTGCACTTTTGTTGATTTTAGGTAATTTGGTGTTGGTATTTGGGATTAGGCTGGGCTTTGGGGAGAGGTGAAAAAAAGGAAGACTTCCCCTATCTGGGAATATTTTGAGCGTATAGCTTCCAATGTGTGTATGCATATATATATATATATATATATATATATATATATATATATATATATATATATATATATATATTATTTAAAAAATGTTATTGTTGTACGTAATTTCTTACTTTCATATAACTTTTTTAGAAGGTGAGATGCTTGGTGTGTGACAAAGAGCTTGTTTATGGAAACAACACATCATCCATGCTAAGGCATTTCAGAGCTTTACATGAGACTGCTCAGCCCCACAATCCAAGCACACAAAGTAGGACTGTTGCTTTATGATTTTTATTAATAATTGTGAATGCATTATCATGATTTCAATTAATTATGTATAATATATATTTCTTCTTTCATTATAGTATCTCGCAAGCAAATGGTTGATGAGGCATTGGTCAACATGGTCATAAAAGACTCACAGCCATTTACAGTTGTTGAGGATGAGGGTTTCAAGGGCCTCATCCATGCCCTTGATCCTTCCTATATAATCCCAACCAGACAGGTGAGGATAGCAGCAGAGGTTGATTTTTATGTATAATCTATATAATAAATCTTTATCAATAATAATATAATTTTACTATAACTGTTTTGTGAACTCAAAAAGGCTTTAAAGAAAATGGTGGCTTCAAAATATGAAGAAGCAAAGAGGAAGGCCAAGGTACACATGGAAAAAGCAACTGCTGTGTCTATAACATCAGATATGTGGACTTCTATCAACATGGATGCATATCTTGCAATAACCTGCCACTACATTGATGACAGTTATAAGATGAATACAGTGTTGTTGGATGTTGAGAAGTTCCCAAACAGGCACACAGCGGAAAATATGGCCCTGGTGAAAACGAATGTCATGATGGAGTGGGCAATCAAGGACAAAGTGAAGTGTCTTGTCACAGATGCAGCAGCAAACATGATTGCTTGTGATAGAATTCTGCAAGTGAGACTTTCAGTTTGCATTGCACATGCACTTAACACCATGGTTAAAAAGTCTTTTGATCAGGTACCAGCTCTGTGTGACATTCGGAACAAAGCTAAAAAGGTGGTCACCTATTTTCGAAGCAGCACCTCTGCCAAAGAAATGTTGACCCATGTGCAGCAAGAGATGAACAGGCCAGTTCTTAAACTTGTGAATGAAGTGGAAACACGCTGGAACAGCACTTTTCACATGCTTCAACGGCTACAAACTGTGGGAGCATCCCTTGCCTCACTTAAAACTGATATAGCTCCACTTCATGCACAGGACTATGAAGCCATAGAGCAAGTTCTGTGTGTTCTCGCCCCATTCCACCAGGCCACAGTAGAGCTGTCCGAGGAAAAACGTGTGTCTGGCTCCAAAGTAATTCCTTTGCTAAAAATGATTCACCATTCATTACAGGTTGAACAACTAAGGTATTTATTTTTATCTGTGTAGAATACTCTTAATTATTAAATTATTGAATTATTAAATTTGTATTTTTGCACAGAGTAAATAATTTTCTATTTCATAGGTTAACCATGCCAATAACAAAGGAATTAACTGAAAACCTTATCAGGCGTCTGAGGGAGCATATCTGGAATATGGAGTCGCTCAGTATAATGACCATGGCAACTCTGCTGGACCCAAGGTTTAAAAAGTTGGGTTTCCTTAACCAAACTAAAATGTCAGAGGCTGTCAAACGGCTAAAAGCAGAATGTGGTAATGTCATCAGGGCCGAAGATGAAAGACCATGCACATCATCAAGCACTCAGTCAACAGAAGCACCACCATCAACCCAACAGCCCACACCAAGCTCAAGTATTTATTTATTATTATTTTTATTTATTTATTGTATTTTATAATTGTTGACCGTTGATGTGTCTTATATTCAATCAATGTACATGTACAGACACTCCCAATAAACATAATAATAATAATTTTCCTCACACTTGCAAGGTGGAAACCTTTGGCTTCTGTTGGACAGTGCTGTGGAGCAAAGCTCAAATGCCACTTCTGATGCGATCGTAGAAGTGGATAAATACCTCACAGAGACAAACATACAAAGAGCTGAAGATCCACTTGAATACTGGAGAATGCAGAAACATGTCTACCCCCACCTATATACATTGGCATTACAGTTTCTTTGTACCCCGGCCTCCTCTGTGCCATGTAAAAGAGTCTTCTCTAAGGCGGGGGAAGTACTGTCTAAGAGGAGAAATAGACTCAGCCCCAACACTGTGAAACAGCTTTTATTTCTTAATAAAAATAATTAAAAACTTTATCACCTTTCTGTCATTCCTACAGTTACATAAGGACTATCACTGCCAAGTGTCATAAGCACATTTAATAACAGATGATCCTATCAGACAATGTTCTTATTCAGCGGGTGTGTGTGTGTGCGTGTGTGTGTGTGTACAGAGCCAGAGAGAGAGAGAGAGAGAGAGAGAGAGAGAGAGAGAGAGAGAGAGAGAGAGAGAGAGAGAGAGAGAGAGAGAGAGAGAGAGAGAGAGAGAGAGAGAGAGAGAGAGAGAGAGAGAGAGAGAGAGAGAGAGAGAGAGAGAGAGAGAGAGAGAGAGAGAAATAGGCCTACATTAAATCTTATTGAATCTTATAATCTTATATTATATTTTATTGTCACACTTTAAAGGGAAAATGAATTTATTTAATGAACAAATCAAACACAAACATGTAAGGCTTTTATTTGTACACATAACATTGAAACTATGGAGTGTGTTGTGGTTGCTTCATCTGCCAGAGCTTCTAACACAGGCTTCTGGCTGCTTTATTTTAAATAAGCACCAGATGGCACTGTTCTCGGCACTCTCGAAGCTTTGAATCTTTTCCCGGAACAGTCAGGGGAAAGCCTCATTGATTCACAAGGCTTCATTTCCCCATCCCTAGTGTGAACGCACTCTGTTGATTCCGGAAAATCACTGGCAGTGTGAATGAACCAAAGTCAAACGAACCCGGGTCAAATCCCAGGCCACTTTATCCGTGTATTTTCCGGAATCTCTGTGTGAAAGGGAACTCAAACACTGAGTCAACTCAGCAACAGGAGCCGCTTGTACCAAAGAAACACGCGAAAAAAGAGAGAGACTGACAAACGCCCCGCAACAAGTGCCCTTCACTCCACAAAGCATCCGTGTTTCGATAACACAAGCATTTACAAATGCTACACAATATGAAAAGGATTAGTTTTTTTAGTTTTATACAAGTTATATTTTACTTTTAAGATGGCAATATTTACAATAAATAATTTTGTTAACAAAAAGAAATATTTTCTACATTTTTAGGAAACTTTCTTTTTACATTAAAACTTAATTACTTTTTTATAAGACATTTTTATTTCAAGCATTGTATGCTTTGTTTGATTCAATTGTTTGAAATATTTAATAAGTAAGCATTAAAAGCTATCTGTGTTTCCTTATTTTAGAATCACAAAGATAGGATTATGCATTCTTTCATTAAAAAAAATAACCGTGAACATATTTACAGAATAAGCCTTGCCAGTGACACATGAGATAGATTTTTTTTTAAATAATCGTTCAATAATCGTAATCGAGGTAACCTGTTCGATTAATCGCGATTATGATTTTAGCCAAAATCGTCGCTAAGTGCAGAGTTTAAGATTAGGTCAGGGAAATCGAAAACGACCGCGGATATGGAGACGCGGATGCAATTCGCTCTGTTGTGGAGAATATTCCCGGCATTAGCAAACTGAAGCCCGAACAAGAAGAGTGTGTATTAAACATTTTGAAAGGAGGTGATGTTGTGGCCCTACTCCCTTTGGGAAAAGTTTAATTTATCAACTATTACCGATCGTCAGCGAGAAACTGAGGAGCCTTTTGACAGGTCAGTGTCTCCTTTCTTTTCCAGGTCTTAAATATTGCCATGTCATGCTGTAATCTTGCAATTAAATTGCAGCATTACCGACAGACTCGAGATTAACAAAGAACTAATCCTAATTTTGACAGTTGGCTGCAAATATTTTTTTGTTTCTCTCTACTGTCAAATATCAGTTTAGAGGCCCTGATTGTACCGTGGATGTGTAACCGAGGCCAGCTAGTAGTTGCTGTGCAAGTAAACCTCACTCCTCTGATCTCAAAAGGCTCTCTAGCGACAGATGCTAGAGGCTGCAGTATTTAGCCTCCTTGTTAGAGCGCCTGACTCTCACGCCGGAGACCCGGGTTCGAGGCCCGCACAGAGCGGGGCGAGTAGGACCCGGGTGGACCTGTCACATTGGTGCCGTGACCCAGATGGGAGTGAGGTTTAGGGGGGTGAGTGTAACCAGCTAGTAGTTGCTGTGCAAGTAAACCTCACAGATGCGTAGATTAACTTCGCATAATCTGCAAAAGTCGTTTACACCCATGTTTACTCCGGTATTTCGCTCGCATCATCAAGTGTTTACAGCAGGTTTACAGTGGAAGTTCGATCATAGATTTGTGTTCGATGCATGATGTCTGTGGTTCGATGCGGCTGTGTCGGCGCATAACATACGTCTGATTGGCTTACGGGTAACCAATGATTTTAAACTTCAGGCAAGCGCCCCCTAGCGAGAGAGAAAACACTTCTCTATTATGACATTCCAGACTCTGTCTACAAAGCAAAGTGAAGTAGCAGAGTCTGGTATTACCAGGCTAAGGGTATATACAGGAATCATGGAAATAAATGTAATACCTTTTAAAGGAGAATTCCGTTCAATTTTAACATTGAGCTAATTTTTTTGTACATTTGGAGTGCTGTCAGTACAGACAAAAGCGACAAAAATCGGTGTTTCCGACACCGTGTTATCCTCTTTTTAAAATTCGCACCCTGTTGACTTTAATGGGGCAAGTTATAAACCTGCTTTTAGCCTCTTAACATCCTTGATGTGTCATTACAAGTGCACAGCCATGTGAGTGGTGTTATTAAGAGTGACCACGGTCAATCTGACTGCAGTAGATGTGAAAGATATTAATAAAAATGATGTTAATTCAGTCAGCTCATATACCTTTATTTACTTCCTGTTTTCGGTCGAACTCCACAGTAGTCGATTGTCGAGTTCGCACGCGCGATCAATGGCAACAAAGCAACAGTAGAGACTCAGACTGTCAGCTGATGACGGTGCTGTGTGGTGTTCTAAGAATATCAGCTCAAATGGATAGTTCATCCGAATCAGATGTTGAACATCATTTTGTTACCAATGATCGTGCACGCGAACTCGACTATCGACTACGGTGGACTTCGACCGAAAACAGGAAGTAAATAAAGGTATGTGAGCTGTTTTTTTTTTACCTTTTTTTTTACAATAACATACCTGTTGTGCCAATGCCTTCGATGAGGCGGTTTCCCTGACCATCACAAAGGACAATGTCTTCCTCTGAGCCCAGGTCAAGTTTCACCTTTTCAGAAATAGTGGACACATTTGCCACACGCTCCAAAAAAGTTACATACAGGGTGCCTCCGTCCACACGAAGAACTCCACCCTCCACCCTTCCGATTGAAATGCTCCTTTTGACAGATACAAACGGAGATAGATAGAGATACATTTAGAGAGTTGTTTTATCGTTCAGCCTTTTACCATACCATGCTTTTATGTTTTGCATCACGGCTTTGCAATAATGCTCTGAGGGTGTATTTGGTTTATGTTACAACAAACCTCGAAAAGCTTCTTGCGGCTGGAGCAGGCGCTGGTCCTGAACGGACAGCAGAAGCCACAGGCATGTTCGCGAATCTGAACAGATTAGGTTGTGCTGAGTGAGTGTGGGTTGGTAGTTGCACTTGTGCAGTTGGGCCTTCCTCTCCACAAACCTCATATCTCCCTGATAGTTCAATGTCCCCAATGTACCCTTTGAGCTGGGTAGTAGCAGGACAACTCCAGTCTCTGAAATTAAATAGATGCTGGTCGCCATCAGCTGCACATACAAATATGACAATGTAAGTTGATTTTATTTCTCTCTCTTTCTCACTCACACATGCAGAGTAAAAATACTCTTCCAGATTTTATTCTCACTACATCAAACTTATCTATACCATGTATCTCATTATTTAAAATCATTGTAAATAACAAACTGCTTTCAGCAGGAGAAACAGGGACCATGTCCACCCTTACCGGTGGCTCTACAATTATTTTACTGTACATTTCAAGTAATGAAAATGACACCTCAAACAGTGAAAATAATAACGTCGCTGTTTGGTCGGTGAAGATTAAGAATTATTTACCAGTGTTGAAAGTATTGGGAACACACAGAATACAATTTCTGCAGATAAGTTTGCAGCTGTGGTCTATAATGAAAACGCGCGCAATTTTGATCCTGCTCGCCAAATTACACCAAATTTGGCGCTAACTTAACTAGGCTCAGAAAATGTTGCTTTTGCTGCTGGGCCTAACTTGGAAAGCTAAGAGCTCACAGATAAAGCATGCTCATATCAGTGTCATTAAAATTACATCATCATTAGGCACTTGAGGTGGATCATAGACTCTAAAAAATGCTGGGTTGTTTCAACCCAAATCTGGGTAAATTATGGACAAACACAAACATTTGGTTAAAAATTAATAATTTAGATCTGTAACCCAACGGCTGGGATCGTCCATATTTTACCCAAATTTGGGTTGAAACAACCTAGCATTTTTTATAAGTTAGTCTTCATACCATGCACTTTTACCTATAAAAACTATTTTAACAGGAGTTTATTGTAAACATAACTTTGTTGCCGAGTTTGGGCAGAGTTGATGCAAGAGTTGATTCAAGTGTGCTGTTGCCAACTAATTTTCTGGGGAAGTTGCCAAAGGCAGATCGATTTGTTGCTAAAAGTTGCTAAATGACGCTATGACGTAATTACGAAATCGCAAAGCAAAACTATGCCATTATGTTATACGTATTATTTGAAATGCTAATTTAGATTTGCTTGTAAAATCCCCAAGACCTGTTTTCAATTGTGTGGCGATTTGTATAGCCCTAAGCAGCGCACGAAGCAAGCATTTTTCTCAATTCCTGTAATGAGAGGTTTTGGAAAGTTGCCCTCTGCAATATGGCGGCACCGTTGACGTACGCTCCAGTGGCCAATAGGGCGTCTTATTATGTCTATGTGCCCCTGTGCTTGTTGTATTTTGTCATTCGGTTTTCACAGCGATTTCCACAGTGATCTTAAAGGGATACTCCACCAGTTTTTCTTATTAAACTATGTTATTCCCTTAACTAAGACGAGTTGATACATACCTCTCTCGTCTCATTTCGTGCACTATATCGCTCTGTATTGCCGCAAAACTATGTTAGCACTTAGCTTAGCCCATGCATTAGATATGGGCCAAGCAGAGAAGCGACCAAACACTTCCACGTTTTCCCTATGTAAACACAGTTACTCGAGTAGTGTAACTTGACCTGGGCTGGTGACA
Source organism: Siphateles boraxobius (assembly GCF_051911475.1). Classification (NCBI taxonomy): domain Eukaryota; kingdom Metazoa; phylum Chordata; class Actinopteri; order Cypriniformes; family Leuciscidae; genus Siphateles; species Siphateles boraxobius. Next base: position 19,196,004 of record NW_027509192.1, read on the forward strand.
CAAAATAAACCGTTGCGCTTTTCTAAGCGTTTAAAATTGATGACTATATTGTATGGCGGAATACCATAACAAGTGCTTTTGAGCACTTCGACTTGGCGCAATAATATCTTCACTCGTGAAAAGTCCTCTTACCGGCTCCCGCTTCCTCTCGTTGTATTGACGGAAATGTCAGACCAAATGCACCAAATGGCCTTCTGACATCTAGGTCAGAGGTCCTTGTTCGTCTGTTCTCTGGAGTGTCTACCCCTTCTGCCTCCCCAGGTACATAAACAGAATCTTCTCTCACTACAAGTGAGAGACACACATGTGACATTATTTGAATCATCTATATTTTACTAAAGATCAATGAATATCATTAAAATTGCCACCACAACTCCTCACTTTTTATCATTATGATTACCCATAATCACAATAATAAACAATAAGACAAATTTTAAGTCATATCATCACACTTATACTCTTCATCTCTGGTTTTCACTGACCACTCTCTTAAACATTTGTGAAATAACATTTGGAAAAGTAAAAAGCTTAGGCTGTTTTTGTGGGGATAGTCCCTTAAGTATTAGCAAGCAAGTAAAGACTTTATCTGCGGCCGGGCTGAATGAATAAGCACTGTTATTGCACTCCCGACCTAGGTCGGACCCTCAGTCACCTCAGTATAAACAAGAAATAGTGTATAGTTTAAGTAGGAAACACATCAATTTAACACCCTGGTTATCATTACACATCTTGAAACCCACATGGCATTTCAACAGGCTAAGAAATACGAAGAAATAAAAGTAGAATAAAATCCCTCATTTCGACCCCTCTCCTTGTACGTCAACACATAGCGGATAACCACAGCTTTTAACCTTCTGTTCATATCAAAAACATTCATAGAAATAAAGAAAAAGAAAAGGAAACATACACTTTAACACATGTCACAGTAGCTCCCACTACTTGTATCATCATATTTTGTTCATCCAATTGAACAGACTCCCAGCTTTAACCAGTCTCTGTACTGAGCTGGAAACACACTATAATGCATGGTAAACATAACAATATTGTTAATCCTATCGCTGAAATTGGTAGTACAGTACCCCCAACCCCCCAAAGATTAACCAATCTTATCCATTTACCATCAGTCCACGCCCATTTCCATACATCGCCTCCATTTTCCTAACCATATTTTCTTAACTTTTAACTCGATTCAGCCAATGGTTTTACTTAGTAAGCTCTATTTAACACCATATTTAATAAAATCTATCCAGAAAAGGTTTTATATTTTTTTTTTATCCATTCTTTTAACCAATGTAGTTGTTCAAAATTAACTCTAATATTTCCATTACGGACACAATCAATATATTTTCTACATTTACAATCAAATCAATACCTAGTTTGATTCAATCAAACAAAATCATCACAAAAACAGATTCTTCTGTTAAACTTAAACCATCAGTTGTGTTGATCATCTCGTTCGCCCCACGGACGTTCCGTGTTCTTTTACCTTTAACTTTTAATTCAAACATGCTGTGGTTCTACTTAATAAGCTTCAACAATTATCCCTATAATTTACATTAATTAATAGATCTTCTCTTCCCAAAAACATTTTCCTTAAATATTTCCTAATGAATAAGTAACCAATCAAATCTTTTGATCTAGTGTATATCAATACTAAGCCCTATTTTGATTTAATCGAATCAAATCCTCAAAATAATCACAAAACCACATTCTTAAACCATTAGTTGGTTCACATCCTCCTCCAGGCGTGTTGATCATCTCGTTCGCCCCATGGACTATGGGATGGTTGTGGCCTGTTGGTGTAGGTGAGAGGCTTGGACCCAGGTGTCACACTCTCCAACCATTTTCTGATCCTTATAAGGTTTTCCCTTAAATCACGACCGCACCCCCACTGGAGTGAACTGTCACCTGTGAATGGAGACCTTAAGTATTTTGTTAGTGACCGCTTGACCGCTCCCCTTTGGTGTGACCTGTGGAATCAACAACCTGAAACATTATCTCCGGATAATTTCTTGCTCACTTAATAGCACTCGGGGTCCTTTTACCCTGAAAAACACTCAACCCCTGTCCTCATGTCCACACAATATTTATACATTTGGAACAGAATTAGTTCTGTTTGATCCAATCCTTCCTGACATTCTGTAAAAGGAAAATTTTAAGTTATGCGCTGCGCAGGTGTAGCACCTTTCTGCCACACTAATAACCCAGGCCAGGACAGTTAGCCAAATTCATCCATAACCATTATTTTATTGGGCCCATTTTGCCCTGTCTCCCAATCCTGCATGCTCTCTGTAAAGAGAAACAGATTTCGAGGTTATTGTCAGATAGTAAAGTACGTAGTTTCTTTTGTCTACTGTTCTCCCGTGGCCTTCGATGCCCTGGCGTTTCCTGTTGAAACAATCTTTGTTATTGGTGTGTGCGGCACACTCACAGACATCCATTTTGTTAAGCAGAAAAAATGGCTTCTTTCAGGGCTTTTATCAAATTACCCCTAGTGTTCTCCCAACATTTATTCAGCAAATGTGAACCCCTTAATAAACCATATTTGGCAATTGTTATACCATCTCCCTCTTGATGCACGACACAACTCGAGCATCAATTTAACATAACATTTAACATAGTGTTTTTTATAAAGTTTGCCATCAACACTAACCCAAACGTTGTCCTTCAGACAAATTTCCTCCAGACATCTTTCTCTGCCTCTGAAACAAAAATATTACATTCTTCACTTAAAGCCACAATCTCATCTTCTTATCGAAGTATTTGAAAGGCAACGGCCCTCAGTCTCACAGCGTATTCTGCTTTTCAGGCCTGTTGTTTGGTCTCTCAAGTCAGTCATCTACAAACTTTTCCAAAGTCATCAATTTTCCCTATCAGGTCAGGTCGTGCTGTGCAGACTTGGTCAATGTCAGTCAATCATTTCTCCCCCTTTGTTCACAATAATCATAAATGTGAGGGGCTCTCTTGATAATTTCATGTTGACTTAGCCAATATGTCACTTTGTTGTTTCCCTCAAATCTACAACATTTTCATTTATCTCAGCCCATGCCAGATGGTGATCAACAACTACACAATTCCAATTTACTGATCTTCAAATCTACATTATGTATGACAAAAGTATTACTACCAGACAGAGCTTGATGGCCAATCAACGTAAAGCTTGTCCCATGTTCTGTATTGTCTCTTCATCAGAATTATCAGCTTCTTTAAAATTTGTCATTTGCCTTAACCCATCTGTAATGATAAACTCATTCCAGAGGTTAATGACGCAATATACACACCATTCAGGCGGAATATTAGTGCCCCAAACTAATACATACAAGACATAAAGTGCTGTCACCATCACACACACACACTCATACTAGACACACATATGTTAACTGCTCATTCTCAATGTTCACTTTTCTTTATATTATTGCTAAAAGATTTAAATTTTAAATAAGATTTTAAACTTCACATTTTACTGTAGCTTCTACCTAATTTTACATGGTATCTTAACCACTTTCAAAGCACGTCTGTTCATTATTCATTTGATTTTTAGACAAGTCAGCTGGGTTGTTTTGTTTCATTATCATTATTTTGCTTCAGCTTGCTCTAGCAGGCAGATAACAGAAAGACAGACACAGTTACCATCCCTTCCTCCAACTCAGGCAGTCTCTCTCTCACTATAACAAATAATTTTTCCACCAGCCTCCTAAGGCTGTAACTTAGACAAAATTTGTATTCATTACAATAACCTTTGACCATTCACCTTTGTCATCCAGACTTTCCTTAAATCAAAAGCTGTCTTCATCTTTAGCCACCACCATGTCTAACGACCTTCAAGAGTTAAAACTATGTCATAGACCTATTAGTTCAAAATCAACACTATGATTTTCCTTGCCCATAAGGCATACCAGTAAATAAAAAGTTTTGCTACTGTCTCCACAACAACTAATGGGAATCACTTCATGGCCTCAGCTGGCTCTTGAAAGCCCACTCCTGTTAGTCCTTTATCTATAATCTCCATCAGGGTGTTTTCCCCTGGCATATTTGCAGACGCTTGTCACAATAAAAAAAACAAGCCATACAACTAATGCGGTTTCTTCTGGTGAGTGGTATATATAGAGGAACTTTGCTTTATTGGGGAGACATGCCGTGACTCGTCACCGCGTCATCTCCCCTTAACGGCATAAGGACGCTGCTGGCCTCACAGCTCCTGCTCAACCCTCATACCTGTCTCACATAACACACCTCCATTCAGGAGATGCCCAATGACTTTACGTGATCCACTCTGGCTTAGGTTGCCCCCTGTCTGGCCAAAGAAGGTCTTACCCGTCATCGAGATGGTCACTCGTGCCCACTGGTGACCGCTCTTTCCAATCAAACAATCAGTTCTCTTCAACAGACCTCAGCTGTTTTCTGGAGCTTAGGAAAGGCACGTTCAAGAGTCACCAGGGCCATTCGGATTGCCTAATAGTGTTCACACAGGGAGACAGGTCAATAACAACAGTATTTAATCACTTAAATCCATTAACTATCTTAAAAGCAGAAACCTAGCTGCTTAGATTATACTCAGTGAATTTAGATCACAACCGTACATTCAGTGTACTTCATCTGTAGCCGGAGCCATCGGTCCTGAATGGTGGAGACTAAATGAGACAAAGAAGTTACTGGTCCTAAAATAAGCTAATCAAAATGTCATCTCTATCTGTATTATTATTTTAAATACTTCTTTAAAGTCATTCAGTTTTACTTTTAACATTTTTAACATTTAAATACAAATTGCCCTCTGAATGGTAATGATTTCTTTTAAAGGGTTAGTTCACCCAAAAATGAAAATTAAGTCATTAATTACTCACCCCCATGCTGTACCAACCCCGTAAGACCTTCGTTCATCTTCGGAACACAAATGAAGATATTTTTGATTAAATCTGAGAGGTGGATCACTGCTACATAGGCTGCCAGAGGGAATGAAACTTGACGGCCCAGAAAGTCATTAAAGAACATGTTTAAATATTCCATTTGCCTACAGTGGCTCAACTATAAGTTTATCAAGCGACGAGAATACTTTTTTTGTGTTTTTTTTTCGGAAAAAAAGTATTCTCGTCGCTTGATAAACTTATAGTTGAGCCACTGTAGGCACATGGAATATTTAAACATGTTCTTTAATGACTTTCTGGGCCGTCAAGTTTCATTCCCTCTGGCAGCCTATGTAGCAGTGATCCACCTCTCAGATTTAATCAAAAATATCTTCATTTGTGTTCCGAAGATGAACGAAGGTCTTACGGGGTTGGTACAGCATGGGGGTGAGTAATTAATGACTTAATTTTCATTTTTGGGTGAACTAACCCTTTAACATCTCCATGTCTATGATTTTCAACTTAAACACTGTGCTTTACTTATGACACAGGCTCAGATAACAGCTTTTAGCTGACATTGAATCAGAGAGAGACTCTGAGGCATTCAGGACTGGTACACTGCATTTTCATAAAACTTTTAACATCAGACTTTATCTGCCATCTTTTAACTCTAGCCCAGCTTAAGGCATCTTTGCCAGAAACTACAAACATTTTCAAATAAACATAATTTTATAGTTGTCTTTTGCCAATACATCAGGGAATCTAGACATTACAAATTTCCACTCAGATTGAGTCTCTGTCGCCCTGGCACTTTCAGCCACAGCACACACCAGATTCAGATAAGCGAACTGTTTCAGCCAAATCACAAGCTTATCTTTTAAAAGCAAAGCATCAGCTTCTAGCTCTTTCATGGTCAACTTTTCAAGCTGTTTGTTTAATCAGATGCCTTTCAACACATTTTACATTTAGCAACTGTTAATTCGGTAGCCTACTGCTTCTGCTTATTTGTTCTTACATAAAAATAATTATTCTAGTTCTCAATAACGTTTCACATTTCTCAATCTCAATTTTAATTGTCAAGTTCTCAACCATAGTTTAATATTTGACTTAAGTTTTCTCTTGGAGTTTATCAATCTCCAATTAGGATTCACACTAATTTTGACAAGGCTACTCTGCATCTTTTGCAGTTATTATAAATCATCTTTGAGATCTGTCTCTCTATATTACCTTTACATATTTTGCAACTCACATTTGTTGGAGTCACAAAAGGATTCACTTTAAGACTTCAATCTTTTGACCTTGTTTTTTTATCTCTTATTTCTCAGACCAAAAATTGTCACTGTCGTCATTTAAACACTGATCTATTTTCAACCCCACATTATTATCAGAAATGTGTCACGTGTTAAATGGTCCTGCTGACCACAATCAAGACACTCTCTGTCATCTGGTTGGTTCGTGTGTCAGCCTCAACTACAGCATCAGACACCTTGCAGTTTGATCACTGTGAGCTTCCAAAGGGCTTCAACTTAACTGCACACCCTTGAAGCAGTGTGTGTCCCATTCAGTAATGTAAACAGACCCACTGATAAGCAGTTCTCTGTATTCCTTTGACCATCCACCAATGGCGGATTCAATCACAATAGCCAACTCATACTCTTCATCATTATTATTGGCAGAACATAATTTCATGAGCAGCACAGAGAATGCTCAAAATATTCGAATATGTTTTCTGTCTTTACCTTACTAATTTGGTATTATCATCAACAACACTAATTACAAGTACTGTTGCTGTTATCCCAGCTTATCTTTTACAAAACATCATCTGCAAATCTCTTCAAAATGAGATCTTCAGAGCAGAGCTGTTTACAGCATTTGCTCTCTTCTGTCTCACTATTTATTTATGTATTTATTTTCCCGGACTGTTCAGTTACTCTTCATAAAGTGTAACAATTTGTACATCATTATTTTCATTACAACTGGTTTGAAGCCTTTTCCCTTCCATCACATGGTCAGTCTGCAGATTCAACTTAATATTATCATTATTGTCTCAGTCTTATCTCTACTGTTTCTCCAAAACAGATTATATTACTCAGTCCGTAAATTACACAGACAACCATTATAGCTACTTGCTTCAATACACTTATTTTCTTAACATTAATAAAATAAAGCAGATATATCATCATTTCAATCATTATTTTATCAAAATCTAGAATTGTTCCCCATTCTGCTTAAAACATTCTTCATATCATGTTAATCCCTGTCAATCATACAATGCCTTATTTTAGTCTAAAACTTTTCATATCATTTAAACAGTTAATTTGACTTCCATAAATTCTGTCAGACCATGTCTATTTTCATCACATATAGTTTTCTACTATATTTCTCCTTTCTTTTCCCTACATGCCAGTTCCTTCATTATCCTCTCCTTTCTTTTCTCAAACATGCCAGTTCCTTCATTATCTAACCAGTACATGATTGTTTGCACAATCCCCACACACACATGTCTCACACACCACCTTTTTGTTTTTTCACTTCCCTCTTCCACCAAGTCTCACTTACAGTTCCCTCTATTTCACACAGACAGCCTTATTGCTTCTTCCTACTTCAATATCTAAAACATACATTTCCCCCCATACTTTCCTAGTTCTACAGAAAACCAGTGTATCAAATTTGGCATGCTTACTCTGAGATTTTCCCATACTGGCTGTTTTCTGTTCCCTGTGGATTTCTCTTCAACGCGCGTTTTCTCTAATCTGTTTAGGCGTCCCCAACAGACCCGATTCTTTCTTTTAACCCAAATCGGTCGGGTTGCACTATTAGTGCCCTCCTAATTAAGGTTTACCAAAAACTGTTCTGGTTCCCCCTAATTAGCCTCAGTACCTAAAAACAATTTGCTCCGTCGTGGAACAACTAATTTTCAGGGTACCTATCTGTTTGAAATCTCTTGATCTGTTACAGTTCTCACTTAATCCCAGATTATTTATCTGCTTGAAATTTCTTGTTCTGTTACAGACCTCAATTAATCTCAGATCATTTTCCCTCGTATCTGTTTGAAATTTCTTGATCTATATAGATCTCAATTAATCTCAGATTACAAACCACAGAAACAGCCTTCAGCCAATATGGTTCAATTTCACTCTTCTCCCCAATTAAACTGAATTTAATTAATTTACCCAAAAGAAAATAAATTGAACTGTCTCTTACCAGAGATGCTTCTGTTGCCACCGGGTTCTTTCAATTGATTCCAGTGGAGTTTCTCCTGGCCCTGATAGCGGTCGGCCCCTCTCTCTGAAATTTACGAGGTAGAGCTGGAACTGCTCAGTCCAGGTGGCCAAACACCGTCCGCTCTCAGGTCCAGAAGGCACTTCCAGGGAATCCCACTTCTGACACCAAAATTGTTGTGGCAAAAATTCATCTTAAACAAACATCACTGCGTAAGAGACACTCAGAGTCAAATTATATAAAATAGAAGTATTTATTCTTGCAAGAATAGGAGCAGTCTAATACACAGTTGTTACCCTGTGCAGAAGAGTGACACACCCCCAGACAGACTGAACTAGCTTTTATCTTAGTTTCAAGGCCTTCTTCCCCCCAGAGCCTTCCTCCCAGTAGTTTTCCATAGACGTCACTAGTTGGCCCACTAAGCTCCCCTGCACCAAATGGCCTTCTGACATCTAGGTCAGAGGTCCTTGTTCGTCTGTTCTCTGGAGTGTCTACCCCTTCTGCCTCCCCAGGTACATAAACAGAATCTTCTCTCACTACAAGTGAGAGACACACATGTGACATTATTTGAATCATCTATATTTTACTAAAGATCAATGAATATCATTAAAATTGCCACCACACTAGGGTAGTCAAAAACGTGGCTAAATCTAGCAACAAAATTGCTAAGTTGGCAACACTGTTCAAGTGCCTGGATCTCTAACTCTAACTTACACTAAGTTATTTCCTTCAAGAAGACTAAATTTAGGCTAAACCAATATTATGCCTAACCTATATTGTATACCTCTTCTCGGATAGGCCTACACTTTGAATGTGATATTTTTTTCTAACCTTAAATATTCTTATATCCTATAATATCCTAAATATCCTAAAATATTCTTCCAGGGTGATGTCCACTTCCCGGATTTGTATCGTTCTGGGTCCACGCCAGAGGGTGGCTTTGTCCTGCTGGTATCTGCCTCTTACTTTATGCTGCAAGAGTCAAATCGGCGGTGGTCCCCCAGGTGCAAATGAGCAGTAGCCTAATCTGAATTCTTTGCGCAATTTTTTGAGCGCCGGTAAATGACTGCGGTCAAGCCAGCCGCGGTTTGTAAATACACGGTCAAGCCAGCCGCCAAAAAAAAGCGGGTGCGCGCCTATTATGGATACGGTAATTTCAGTAAAGGCTGCTAGAGGGAACGTGCTCTCTCCCCTATGGCGCCCCCCCCCCCCCTATTTATTTCTATCTTTTTCTCTCTTTCTTCTTTCTTTCTTTCTTTCTATCTTTCTTTCTTTCATGTTAGTTGCACATATTTGTGCGAGACAATGTAACAAGATGCTTTCTTTTTTCTCTCTTTTTATAGGTCACATCTCAAGAAATATATTTATGTAAATATTTACAGCACAAGAAGACAAAATGAAGTATTCACTCTTTCTAAATACATTTACTGCATATGGTTTAATGTTCTCTTGTATTCAATGTGCCATACAGTATACAAACCCCATGCGAAACACGATGGACATTTTCGACTTCAGAGGTGTATAAAGACCTAATTTCTAATAGGGAGAAAAAAATAACAGTCAGGTTTAATACAGGACGTCCCATACAGTACACACACCTCATATTAATCCATTTTACTGTAGCATTTTGGAGATATGTCACTTTAATTGACTTCAGACGTGTATAAATAACACATTTATAATAAATAGAAAAAATAACAGTCAGGTTTAAATACAGGACGTCCCATACAGTGTTCACACCTCATATTAATCCATTTTACTGTAGCGTTTTGGAGATATATGTCATTATACTACTTTAAACACCTATAAAAACCTCATTTCTAATAAGTAGAAAAAAACAATGGTCAGTTTCTATACGGGACATCCCATAAAGTACACACACCTCATATCTAACCATTTTACTGCAGCATGTTGAAGATATATGCAATTATTCTACTTTAAACACCTATAAAAACCTCATTTCTAATAAGTAGAAAAAATACAATGGTCAGTTTCTATACGGGACGTCCCATACAGTAAGTACAACTCTTATCAAAACATTTTACTTCAGCGTTTTGGAGATATGTCATTTTGTTCTACTTCAGTGGCCTATAAAGACTTAATTTTCAATAAGTAGAAAAAAAACGAATGGTCAGCTTTTATAGGGGATGTCCCATACAGTACACACACCTCATATCAGACCATTTTACTGCAGCGTTTTAAAGATATGTTATATTTTACTACTTCAATGTCCCATACTATATGAATGTCACAGATTGTGTTGTAGAACGCAGAAGAACACGATGATGAAGGCAAAGGCGCTACCTCCTGGAAGGCGCGACCTGGCACCAGCAGATGGATAGAGGCGGCTTAGCTGGAGGACAAGGAAGCCGGAGAGAGCCATACAAAACCGTCCAGGGTGTTGCAGATGGTGGTGACAGCCAGGGGATGGCCTTGAACAGGGAAGAGCAGACGGAGACCCAGGTCACAGCCAGGACTGCCTCCAACGGCGGCGGCGCAGGAGGGAGAAGCTATGGAGTGAAGAGTCCCGACACCACCATGGGGACTAACGGAGGTGACGACGGTGATGGAGGTGGAGCACACCGCGTAGCCAGAGAAGCGATGAGGCAGTGAGACACAAAGACCTAGGCGACCGCGACTGGGCCGCAGCACCGACCCCCTGAGGTGGAAGCAGGGATTCTGAGGTTAGTGGCTGAGCTGGAGCGACCATAGGTGGAGGTGGAAGGGGTGGAGCTAGCCAAAGCCGAAGAGGTGGAGGGCCACAGGGCAGCGAATGGGCCGCAAGTCTATGGCGAAGGTGGTCTATGTCTAACCGAAGTGGAGCTGACATACCCCGGGAGCCCGCAAGCTCGAATGGCCGATGGTCCAATGGAGTCGAGGGTGGTAAGAGCACAGGAGCCAGGGCGACCGATAGAGGTGGAGCGGAGGCGGAGATACAGTCTCCACACTCCCAGGAGGAGATGGCTCCCAGCAGGCACAAGATGTAGCCGTGCCACTGAGAGGAGGCTGAGTTGCTCTGCGGGACTGATGGGAGGAAGAGATGACTGGGTGGCAGGAGTGTCTTGGGACTGCAGAGACGGACAGATACTGAGGAAACATACAAGTTTATTACAAGTGGTTTGGAGAGGTGGTGGGAGAGGGAGGTTGGGCGGGACCAGCTGATTCACTCTCGCTGCTTGCGGTGGGCTCATGCTGTTGATCCTCACAGTCTGGGTGGTCTTGGCTGGGAACTGGGTTGTGAGTGGGACTGGCGTTGTTGTCCTCAGTTCCGACAGTGAGTGGCGATCCACAAGACTCCAGCACCCACTCCAAGGTCTTTATACACCCCTGAAGTCAATTAATGTGATGTATCTCCAAAACGCTGCAGTAAAATGGTTAGATATGAGGTATGCATACTGTATGGGACGTCCCGTATAGAAACTGACCATTGTTTTTTTCTACTTATTAGAAATTAGGTTTTTATAGGTGTATAAAGTAGAATAATGACATATATCTCCAAAATGTTGCAGTAAAATGTTTAGATATGAGATGTGTGTACTGTACGGGACGTCCCGTATAGAAACTGACCATTGTTTTTTTTCTACTTATTAGAAATTAGGTTTTTATAGGTGTTTAAAGTATAATAATGACATATATCTCCAAAATGCTGCAGTAAAATGGTTAGATATGAGATGTGTGCACACTGTATGGGGACGTCCTGTATAGAAACTGACCATTGTTTTTTTCTACTTATTAGAAATGAGGTTTTTATAGGTGTTTAAAGTAGAATGATGACATATATCTTCAAAATGCAATAGTAAAATGGATTAATATGAGGTGTGTGTACTGTATGGAACGTCCTGTATTAAACCTGATCGTTGTTTTTTTCTATTTATTAGAAATGTGTTATTTATACACCTCTGAAGTGAATTAAAGTGGCATATCTCCAAAATGCTTCAGTAAAATGGTTTGATATGAGGTGTGCACACTGTATGGGACGTCCTGTATTAAACCTGACCGTTATTTTTTTCTACTTATTAGAAATGAGGTCTTTATACACCTCTGAAGTCAATTAAAGTGGCATATCTCCAAAATGCTACAGTAAAATGGATTAATATGAGGTGTGCACACTGTATGGGACGTCCTGTATTAAACCTGACCGTTATTTGTTTCTACTTATTAGAAATGTGTTATTTATACACCTCTGAAGTCGATTAAAGTGGCATATCTCCAAAATGCTACAGTAAAATGGATTAATATGAGGTGTGCACACTGTATGGGACGTCCTGTATTAAACCTGACCGTTATTTTTTTCTACTTATTAGAAATGTGTTATTTATACACCTCTGAAGTCGATTAAAGTGGCATATCTCCAAAATGCTACAGTAAAATGGATTAATATGAGGTGTGTGTGCTGTATGGGATGTCCTGTATTAAACCTGACCGTTATTTTTTTCTACTTATTAGAAATGAGGTCTTTATACACCTCTGAAGTCAATTAAAGTGTCATATCTCCAAAATGCTACAGTAAAATGGATTAATATGAGGTGTGTGTACTGTATGGGACGTCCTGGATTAAACCTGACCGTTATTTTTTTCTACTTATTAGAAATGAGGTCTTTATACACCTCTGAAGTCAATTAAAGTGTCATATCTCCAAAATGCTACAGTAAAATGGATTAATATGAGGTGTGTGTGCTGTATGGGATGTCCTGTATTAAACCTGACCGTTATTTTTTTCTACTTATTAGAAATTAGTTATTTATACACCTCTGAAGTCTATTAAAGTGTCATATCTCCAAAATGCTACAGTAAAATGGTTTGATATGAGGTGTGTGTGCTGTATGGGACGTCCTGGATTAAACCTGACCGTTATTTTTTTCTACTAATTAGAAAAAGATAGAAAGAAAGAAAAAAGGAAGAAAGGGAAAGAAAAAAGGAGGAAAGAGAAAGAAAGAAAGAGAGACAATGAAGAAAGAGAGAAAGAAAGAAATAAAGATAGAAAGAAGAAAAAGATAGAAAGAAAAAAGGAAGATAGAAAGAAATAAAGAAAGAGAGAAAAGATAGAAAGAAAGAAAAAAGGAAGAAAGAAAGAAGAAATAGAGAAAAGGTAGAAAGAAAGAAAAAAGGAAGAAAGAGAAAGAAAGAGATAAAAAGATAGAAAGAAAGAGAGAGAGAGAGAGAGAGAGAGAGAGAGGGGGTGGGGGGGGGGGGGGGGGGGGAGAGCACGTTCCCTCTAGCAGCCGTTACTGCTAGACCCCCCTTTACTGGGGCACGTGCCCCAGTATAAATCTTCTGTGCCCCAGTAAATCTGAAGTTTGACTTTAACAATTTATTTTTATTCGTCAATGTATTTAATATAAATTATATTATAGGGTAATATAAATTGTTTATTTGCAACGCAGTAATAAAACAATAAACGCTTGTAAAACAAAAGCTGAAACGCGACAGAAATCCATGTCTGCGCGCGTCTGTTTCCTAGCAACAGCAGCGCGCGCACATCTGAGCACAATAAGTCTAATCTATATAGAATGTGGTTGGCACGCTTTTGAGGTAGCCAGGTAGGCTATAAAACATTACAAGTGTGTAGCCTAAAAAAACAAAAATAATCCTATTTTTATTATTATTGGCTTCTGTAGATGGACATCAGACTTTTTTCAAGCTATTGCTATCCAATTGTTTGGCCTTCAAACACCTTTCATAATACACGGGTCGAGCGGGCCAAGTAGCCCAATAACAAAAAAATTCATTCAATCGAGGATGGATGACAGATAAATCATTATAATTAAATGTGTTGAGTTTAATAAAGACATGGAACTCTCATCACGGTAAAACACAATGAACGCGCGTCACACATATAAGGCCCTACTTTCGTTTTCAACAAATGTACTCAGGGAAAGCAATCAAAGAAAACGTATCAGTGCTTTATAACATTATAACGCTTGTCCGGGACACGTGTGTGTTTTGTGTTTGTTTTAAGGGTTAGGGTTAGGTGATATAATATAAAAAACAACCTGGGAATCACTGAAAACGCGAGGAAGATTTTGTTTTATTTCATTTAATGTAAGTCCCGATTAGTTGATTATAATATAGCCCTACCTAATACGGATGGTAACAACGTTGCGCTGTTGAGGCTCGCCCAGTTATTTATAACATATTAATTATAGTTAAGAAAGTAGGCCTACACACACTGTAAAAATGAATACATAGATTTCATTGATATCTAATCCATATTTAGTTATTGATATCTAATCTAATCCAATTAATTCCTTAAAAGTTAACCATTTAAAATGAGTAAAATGTACAAAATATTGGCAATAAAATTTATTTTGTAAATTTTACTCATTTTAAATGGTTTACTTTTAAGGAATTAACTGGATTGATTATTATTCAATTCTAATTTGTTAAATTTAATTAATAATATTGTTTGTAATCTGTTGCCTCAATTTTATTGATTAGATATCAATAAAATATATGTATTCATTTTTACAGAGCCTATAGTGTCTTATTATTTTAATTGAATGTATTGGTAAAATGTAAGAATTTTAAAAGAAATTTAGAGCATACATTTCATAAAATTAGGGGGGAAATGCCCTTTATAAAGGTACAAAAATGATTCCGATAAGAGTGTTTTCAAAAAGTGATTATACATTAACAATTTAAGTTTGAAGGGAGTAAAGCTCTGTTAAGGCTGTAAAGGAAATGTAATTTTGCCTAAAGAAGAACTTTTAATTTAAATGTTAATTTTAAATCAGCCTACTTCTGTGTGATATGTTAGCCTACTCATCATGCTTGAGAATTCACACTGAGAATTTGACAAATTGTAATATGATGATCAGATGCAGATAGCCTATCTAAATCAAAGAATGGGTGGTTGGCGGCTGGATTATCTTTAAAATGTACAAAATTTTCTCCCGTGGGGCATGCCCCCGGACCCCCCTTAGGATTTTACCACCTCCGCTCCGCCTCATTTTCAATTGGGGACCTGTCCATTCTTTGTACGTCGCTTACTCACTTAGCTGGGTTTGATTGTTGGCAATTTGTCATGATCTTGGATAGTTTGGTTCGTCCACGCTGTTCCTGGGCTTGCTCTCAACAGGTGCGCGATCTTAAACCTGCTCGCGAGATTTAATGTTAACATGATTAGACTGCGGCTTCATAAACGGAGCTGACACGGGAAGTCCAGTGCAGCGCTAGTGCACTTTCTGAAGTATTTTTTTTTCTTCCTTATGACTCGTGAGGTTGTCGTTTACATTATAATTTGTTGGAAACGCACTAATTTTCGACTCATCGGAGTCGGGCTTTAACAAAAGCACAAACGGTTTGCATAAATGTGATCAATAACTCATGGCAAAATATTTGCTACATTAAGTTTTCACTTTCGCAGGTGAAAGCAATTCATTATTAATCAAGATGTTTTTTTTTATGTTTTTTTTTATTAATCAAGATGTAACAGTTGAAATGACTACACCAGCCATTTGGATTAGGCCTTAATTTAATGCAGCAAAAAATATTTTACTGTGTAGGCTACTAAGATCGTTTATTTTCTTTCTTTTTTCTCATGCTTTTTCATGGTTGCTTTTATAAACAGAACATTTATTTAAAAGTGCCTTTTTAAAAGAGACTAGTAAGGCTAAGTACTGTGCCCCGAGCTTCACAACTAGCAACGCCATGGCAAGGCGTTTTAACTTTTATTCATTTCCAGGATATGAATTCTTGATATCAACAATTCAATTGTTGATATCAACAATTACATTTTTGATATCAACAATTACATTTTTGATATCAATTATTGATATCAACAATTTAATTCTTGATATCAAGAATTAAATTGTTGATATCAACAACCTTGGGAGAAACCAGACTCAGTCGGAGGGCCAGTTCTCCTCTGGCCAACGAAGGAACAGTGCATGATTTATGATTCGGGCAGCATTACAAGTCAGATTGGATCGGAACATTTAGAATATTTATCCATTTCCATCTTTTGGAAGTCCAAGTAATCACGCCGGTGTTGTCAACGTTGACAATGTCTTCTGGTCAAATCAGGCCTTGGAGTCCAGATTTAAAATCTTCTGGTTGATTGTTGACAGCATTGTCCAACATTACAGTCACATCTGGCCATTGCAGAGCAAATTCCCTCTCTGCAGTTTCCTGGTCCTGTGCAGTCTTGAAAGGGGCTGGTGCCAAACTGTGATACTCTTGTTAATGATCCCAGCTCTTGCTCATACCAGTCTGCAGCCACTGATGCCTCTGGCAAAAGGTCTGTGGATACACGTTTTGGGCATCCCTCTCTGGCCAAGTAACTGGGGATTCCCTTTCCTAAAAAAAGTAAAGATAAAAAGGATACATTGCTCAAGCTATACAATGAATTTTACAAAATCGTTTTTTTATTTGAAATAAAATGCATCCCACTTTGTCTAACCACTGTGCATTTGAAAAGCTGACCCACAATCTTGCTTCATGTGTATTTTTTATTTTATTTTATTTTATTTATTTGACAATAAAGTTAAAACAAGTACAATCAAGCCCAAAAGACCAATTCATACGCATTTTTAAAAAAACTGTCGAGGATAAAATAGAAAAAAAATAGATAAAATATAAAATAGATAAAACAACGCGTGACATTGTCATTAATAAAAAGGGCTTGAACAGGCATCACAGGTTTTATAACGCATTTTTTAAAATTTGAGATGACATGCAATCAGACTCAAATTTGATTGAGACAAACCCCAACACAAACCTGGAATCCTGTGGGCATTCCACGCTTGAACAACACGGTCAACTCCAAGCCGAGCTAACTGGCATGTCAAGGATGAAACACAGAATTTGGACATGCTGTCCTCCATATCCAACACCTCCTGATCCACTAGTTGGATCAATGCCAGTTTTAAAGGGTAGTTCACCCTATTGTTGATTTCAGGCCAAATTCTTTCAATAGTGTGATTCTGTCAAAGCAAAATATAAAATACTTATTTAAAATCTTTACACAGAGAATACTGTCCAATACTTTACACAGAGAATACTGAATATAAACAAGCATAAGGAATTAATTAAAAGGGAGACTGACATTAAAATCATTGAAAGTTACAAATTACTATCAGGGTGTGTGCATATTTTGCTCAACTGTACTCACCTTTGTTGGTGTTTGCATATATGGTGGCCTCTCTGTGTTGTGGCGGTGGCTGGCCAATTTCTCCTGCATGTAAAGAGTAAGGTAGAACTCCTTCCCATGGTCCACTCTTACCTGGTCCCACATCCCATACTCCATCACTGCAACTCTGCAAGAAAATATAATATTCCCAATTCTTTGACAGCTGTATGGAGTCTGTTAGTCTCAACTTTAGCTGAAATATATATAGTACGTCTTATGTTGTCAGGTAGTGGGGAGGTAATCTGAGTGTTGACTGGCTGCTTAAAAGGCTGTATAGCTGCAACAATTATTTGATTAGATGTACTTTGATAATCGATTAAACATTTCAGTCCTTCACTAATTTCTGCATCTTAATTGTAATTGTTTGCTGTTTTTTATTATAAATTAGAGTAAACTTTTAAAACTACTTTAAAATAATGCTAAACTCATAATCCAATTAATTATTTGTATAGATAAAATCGCATTCTTGACATTCACAGATAAGGCCTGAAAATTGTCCAATTTGATTTTAAGGTTTTGAAGGAAGCCCAGTAGTCAATTGTCAAGTTCGCCCGCGCGATCATTGGTAACTAGATAACTAAGGATCGCGAACGCAAACTCGACAATCGACTACTGTGGACTTCGACCGAAAACAGGAAGAAAATACAGGTATGTGAGCTGGCTGAATAAACATAATTTTTATTCATATCTTTCAGTCAGATTCACCGTGTTCACTCTTAATAAAACCACTCACATGGCTGTGCACTTGTAATGACACATCAAGGATGTTAAGAGGCTAAAAGCAGGTTTAGAACTTGCCCCGTTTAAGTCAACAGGGTGCGAATTTTAAAAACAGGATAACATGGTGTAAGAAGCACTGATTTTTGTCGTTGTTCTCTGTACAGCACTCCAAATTTACAAAACAATTAGCTCAATGTTAAACTTGACCGGAGTTCTCCTTTAAGCAAATCATGAATTGGGATGATTCCAGAAGCTGGTTCTTATTTTGACAAAGTTCTTTTGGTGTTTTTGGGTACATTGAAAAGGTGGTTTAATACCTGTAAATGTCACTGTATATGGTGAGGTTGTTCTTCACAGGCATTGTTGAGTTTCCAACAATTTTGCTGGAGAAGCCATCGATTGCCAGCACATGAGTCACACCAAATATAACAATTTTTTCATCCTGGTCTATGTGTACTTTGTGACCCACATAGCCTGCATTATATGGAACAGGATTAAGGTTCCTGGCTCCCTTAAAAACAGACAAAAAACAGACAGAAGATCAGTACATCATTACATAGTAAAACATACTGAAATCAAAGAAAAAAAGCACATTGATGTAAAGCTTTAAACATAGCCGCCTACTATACTGTAGCAAATACATTTCATCCCTCCTGTAACCTACTCTTACAACCAAACAACATGACACCTGAGCAACCAATGTTACTTGATTATCGTACTGATTGAAAACAATACTGAAAGACATTGTAATACCACAATACACTAAACTTACTGCTACTAATCATAGTACTATGGACTACTACTGCTACAGCTGAAGTGAGTACTTGTAATGTTTGTACAATTATCATTACTGATAGAACTATTCAAATACCCTAACCAATTAAACTGTCACATTTACCTCAATGCCAAGAAATCCCAACCTTAAAAATCCAATAATCAATACATTTAAAAAGCCTTTAGTAAATCCGGCCTTTATTGACATTAGATCAAACCTACCTGACATCGTGCCCTGTGATAAGGCATGGGAATGTTGCGCAAGACGTCTCCCACACGACCTTCGGATGCATGGACTCCTGCGGCTGCAAGATAGCCTGTCTTCATTTTTCTGCCATAGGTAGGACCAGTCTTAAGGTAAAGAAAAGACAAAAGATGGTTGATTCAATTACTATTTAGGAGAGACATGTAATACACACACATACTAGTACGTCATACTAGTACACACATACGTTCCTTCTGCCCAGCGAGAGACTGCTCACGTCCCGTCTGCCCAGCGAGAGACTGCTCACGTCCCGTCTGCCCAGCGAGAGACTGCTCACGTCCCGTCTGCCCAGCGAGAGACCGCTCACGTCCCGTCTGCCCAGCGAGAGACCGCTCAAGTCCCGTCTGCCCAGCGAGAGACCGCTCACGTCCCGTCTGCCCAGCGAGAGACCGCTCGCGTCCCGTCTGCCCAGCGAGAGACCGCTCGCGTCCCGTCTGCCCAGCGAGAGACCGCTCACGTCCCGTCTGCCCAGCGAGAGACCGCTCAAGTCCCGTCTGCCCAGCGAGAGACCGCTCACGTCCCGTCTGCCCAGCGAGAGACCGCTCAAGTCCCGTCTGCCCAGCGAGAGACCGCTCACGTCCCGTCTGCCCAGCGAGAGACCGCTCAAGTCCCGTCTGCCCAGCGAGAGACCGCTCACGTCCCGTCTGCCCAGCGAGAGACCGCTCGCGTCCCGTCTGCCCAGCGAGAGACCGCTCGCGTCCCGTCTGCCCAGCGAGAGACCGTTCACGTCCCGTCTGCCCAGCGAGAGACTGTTCGCGTCCCGTCTGTCCAGTCTGAGACCGAGCCAGAGATCCCATTTGGCGTGGCCGCCAAAGTTGTGACGCACTATCTGGAGCGTCTGACTCGGATCTTGGAGAGGCCGGCCTCTGCTATGCCTGTTCCAGAGGCAGAGCTTATGCCTGTTCCTGAGCCGGAGGCAGAACCAGTGCCTGTTCCTGAGCCGGAGGCAAAGCCAGTGCCTGTTCCTGAGCCGGAGGCAGAGCCAGTGCCTGTTCCAGAGCTGGAGCTCATGTCGGTTCCGGACCCAGTGTTTGTGTCTGTGTTTGTGTCTGTCCTTGTGACTGTTTCTGTTCTAGTGTCTGTTCCTGAGCCGGAGGCAGAGCCAGTGCCTGTTCCTGAGGCGGAGCCGGAGGCAGAGCCAGTGCCTGTTCCTGAGCCGGAGGCAGAGCCAGTGCCCGTTCCTGAGCCGGAGGCAGAGCCAGTGTCTGTTCCCGAGCCGGTGTCTGTTCCTGAAAGATCTGCTCCGCCCTGGCCGCCCGAGGGGTCTGCACCGCCCTGGCCACCCGAGGGGTCTGCTCAGCCCTGGCCACCCGAGGAGTCTTCACCGCCCTGGCCACCTGAAAGATCTGCTCCACCCTGGCCGCCCGAGGGGTCTGCACCGCCCTGGCCGCCCGAGGGCTCTTCGCCGCCCTGGCCGCCCGATGTCCCTGTCCCTCTCGTCCCGCCCTGGTCTGTCCCTCCCGTCCCGCCCTGGTCTGTCCCTCCCGTCCCGCCCTGGTCTGTCCTGCCCTGGTCTGTCCCGCCCTGGTCTATCCCTTCAGCCCTCCGATCAGTCCCTTCCGTTCCGCCCTGATGTTTCCTTCCTGCCCCGCCCTAGCCTGATGGAGCGTCTGGTAGCCGCTCCGTAGGGAGGGGGTTATGTCACATGCCTGTCCTGTGTTGCACATGGGTGTTTGTTATGTTGTGCCATGTGCTGTTGTGATTGTTGATCCCTCCCCCTCGTTACCTGATTAGTGTTTGAGTTGTTCCACCTGTCCCCTCTTTATTTGTTCTCTTTTTAAGTCTCCTCTTGTATGCAGTCTTTGTCGGTTCGTTGTCATACGTCTTCCCAGTTCCTTGTTGATGTTCTTATGTTCAGAGTCAGTGTTGGTTTCATGTTCATTTATTATGTTTTCCCCCTCGTGGGTTTTTGATTTGTGTTTGTACGGTTTTTGTTATTAAATCCTCCTTGTTTTTGCACTTGAGTTCTCTTCCCATTTTTGTATGTGTTGCGCGACAATAGCAGACAATATAATCATGACATGGGGCGCGGGCAAGCATTTAGACAATACATAGCCTATTATGTCGAAATAACAAGATATTATGTTGAAATAACATTATTAATAATTATAATAAATCTTTAAGAATATTTGATTAATGCTGAATGTTGTGCTTGTTCATTTTAATGCAAATAAACATTGTGTTGTGTACTCGAGACTCGGACTCGGTCTCGGTCTCGAGACCATATTTTAATGGTCTCGGTCTTGTCATGGACTCGTGTGCATTTTGACTCGGAATTGACTCGTACTCGAACATATTAGGACTCGGACTTATTCCCGAGTCCACTCGAGACCCATTCAAAATATGTCATGATTATTACTGTATGTTAATATTTCTTTAAATTGTTGTTTGATTGAAACGTCTTGGTGACTTTCTTGTGCGCAACTGCGCATGACTTGAGACTAATGGTGTGTTCACACCGAACGCGAATTTAATTATTTGCGCGAGTAGATTACATACAAAGTCAATGCAAAGACGTGAATAGGCGCATCATTCGCGACGGGCGTTGCGAATGACGCGAATTGGGCGACGCATTTGCCGCGGATGTCTTCCACTCAAATTAAAAAATTTGAACTCGACCGAATGTTCAAGCGTCTAACTAGACGCGTATTTGACGCTCTATTCGCGTACGGTGTAAACACACCGTAACATTCGCGGCGCGCAAACGCAGCAGGACCCAGGTCAGATGTGATGTGACCTCTAGCTCAACTATGTATTGAAAATGTCTGCCTTATCATCCATAATTCAGTTTGCATATAAGAGCCACACAGAATTCATGTGCTGGTTTCAGACCCAACCTCGGTTATCCAACCTCTCTGGTCTCGGTCTCGACTCGGACTCAACTCTCTTTCGTCTCGGTCTCGACTCGGACTCGACCCTCTATGGTCTCGGTCTCGACTCGGACTCGACCCTCTATGGTCTCGGTCTCGACTCGGACTCGAGTGAGCTGGTCTCGACTGCAACACAGCAAATAAAACTTTAATTTTGATAGTTAAAATAATTGAAAATGAAATATTGAATGGCTAACTATTTATTAATAGTATAGGCTATATATTATAATTGTGCAGCTCTGTCAGTGATCTATTAGCAGACAATCCCTGCTTCCCGCATGTGCTTATCCATCCTTTTTCACCCATATTTTTTTCTCCCGGGGTTCTGAACAGATCATTGCGCAATTGCGCAACCAATTTTTGTCCTGGCAACTAGACAACTCCGGTTTAATTTCTCCTTCCACTGTTCTCGTGTGTGCTTCCGCGACAACAGGTTGTTTGATGGACCGGATAGGGAGTCGTTAAAGTAACACCAAGTAACTTTTCCTCTTCGGTCGCCCTACTGGTTGGAAACGAAATTATCCATTGCCGCTGTCGTAAATAATTTAGCCTACCATCGCACGCACGCTCGCTGTTTATCCAGCACCGGCTTTACAATAAACGATGTCCACAGACAAGGTAGAGTACGTTACATGATTTCATGAAAGGATGATGTATTGCGACATCAGAAACGAAAAAAAACAAAATAATTACTAATGTAGCACTTGACGTAAAGCAGTCGAATTTTGTAGTTCTTTTTGTTGTCGGGTTCCTACCCGAAACCCGAAGTTACATAGTGCCAGTAAAAGCGACACAGACCCCGTCAGGCTATGGCAGAAGTGCCTTTCACCCTGTTACGACTTGATGAACCACTGATAAGATTTTGGAAACATTATTTTAAGGTAAAAAATGTTACATAGTGTTGCTTTAACTTGTGACAGAGTTGTTGTCAGCTCGTGTAGTGTGTAACCCCCTGTTGCAGATAACAGTGTTGCGTAGTGTGAACAGCACAACGACTTCAAGACTCCAGAGCAAGTCGTGTAGTCTGAACAGCACAGCGATCTGCCGACGTTTAAACTTGAACTTAAAACTTGTTCAGTGCAATCGCGAATCTCTCCTCTTCCCCAGCTAACAATTTTAGGTTATAAGAACGTTTTATAACGTTCCCGTTAAGTTATAAAAACGTTATTTCTGAATGTTTTAGGAACATTCAAAACGTCCACTTTTTTAGACGTTGTATTAACGTTCTTGCTTGGTTATAAGAATGTTATTAGAACGTTAAGAAATAACAATTTTATGTTATAGGCTACTGGACACTATTCTATTCTACAATATTAACTAATGACAATAAAATAGACCATCTTAAGTCAATTTATTGCAGTAATTCCTCTATCAACCAGTAGAAAATGCTTTGAACACCTGATTTTGAACACCCGGAAAACCGGCTTAATTTTTAAAAAAAACGTGATATAAATTTAGGGTCAAACCGCCCAGCACTAGTTAAAACTGAAGTGTGTAGCCTACTCCTTTCATCATCAGCAAACAAAACTTTAATAAAACATGCACAATTGAAACTTCATTGTCCGAGAGGCAGCCTACCTGGTTTATGGATTTGAAGACAGCAGCATGCAGTTCGTTGTCCGTCACTCGGGGTCTTCTTAATTCATTGTCTTTGCAAAAACGACAAGTATTCGCTACCGACGCTCCTCTTTGCAAGCCGCACTCAAATGTCAGATGGTTACTAATAACCGCAAAGTGCAGGCTGCTACTTTGGCGCTTTTTTGATACAGCCACTCGTTGGCGCAAAATCAGTGGGCCTATTATAATTCGGTCTAGGTCACGCCATCTATGCGGTCGCGCCATCTAGAGTATGACCTATACTTAGCGCTTACAAATATTTTGCGCGTCTACACGCCGAGGTTGCGTGGTAGGCTCAAGGTTTATGCGCTTGGTTTCGGCAGACTTAAAAAAACACATAATAAAATCAAATTGTTTTAGCAAACTCCACCAGATTCTTGTTCTACATCTTACAGACTACCACTGTGGTGATTTTCATGTTGATCTACTGTTTTATTATAGGCATATTTGATAATGTAGCCTATACAGTATTGGCAACGCCCCCTCAACGGGACTCTCCCGCCCCCTCAGATCACCATGAATGTAAACAGGATTTTACTGACAAAATATGCTATTTAAAAATCACATTTGCCAATTAAATTTTCACATTTTCTTATTTTTGTGAATATTAAGCTAAATTAATAATATTTTTGTTAAACCTTTCACACCTAAGTTTAAAATATTCTAACTGCGTGAGTTTTCCAAGAGTTTTCCGTTATTTAGAATCTGTCACTTTAATGTTTCCATGGTGATGCGTCATTGCTTGTCACGTGCCACAGCGCTGAACCACAACACATATTTTATTTCATATCATATCAAGGTTGCATATTGCATCATATCGTTGGTTTCACAATGGACATTCGAGAATGGATTAAAAAGAAAGAACCCACAACACCTGCTACTTCTTCTGGCTCATCTGAGCTCCAAATAAGCAGTGTGGACTCTGACAATGCAGCCCCGCTAACGGCTTGCCATCCCAGATAGCAAAAATCATTTGGCCCAGATCTGGCCCAGACACTTCGTAAGTTCTGGGCCAGATCCGCGCAACGGACCTGGGCCGGTGTCTTTTAGTACACGGTTCTGTTTTTTCCTCATCTGGACCAGAACTGGGCCAGCTCCGGATTTCTTTATGGCGATTTGGCCCAGATGTGGGCCAGATCTGGTCCAGCTCTGTTTTAGATCTGGTCCAGAATCATGCCGGATCAGGGCCAGCTCATTTTGTAGACTGTACACACAGAAACACTCGCTCTCTCTTTAAGAAGTACACATATCTAGAATTTCAAGAATCTTCTCACATGACCTAATATCTTATAGTCTTATGCCACTGATATTTTTTCTGTTAGGTTTTAACATGAAATGCTTAGGCTTTGAAAGTACTGCTATAGAAGTTTACACTACAATGACACTTTACACTAAAATACCACCTGTGTTAGCACTAATTCACAGCCACTACTTCACAATAATCATGCATTAAAAAAAAATTTGGACATATTCAAGGGCTTTCTTTTGATTTTCTCCTTCCATTTATTACACAAAACAATGCAAAAACAGTCCCACTGTGAATCTTTTTTCTTTTAATAATTTTTGCACAAGAGCTAAAATCAAAGTTCATAAACCACTTAAGTCTCTACTTGCTGGTCTTACATCATTTTCACAAAGTTTCAAACAGTGGTACACAAATAGTTAAACAATCTCAGAACTTTTCTCAATGTATATTTTAAAGAATACATTTACATACTTGTGCTGTGTAGTAGTAACATAAGCCTTGTGAATTTATTTGTCCCAAAAAACAAGGTCTTTTCTTGAGTAGCAAAGAGGCAGCAAAAAGCTGCATCCCAAACATGTTAATATCATGAACTGCAAATCCATCAAGAACCAAACAGAAGGGTAGGAAAGCCATGGAACTACAAACCCCTTCACACGTGCCATTTAATTCCCATGAGGCATCTGCAAACAAAAGACAAAGAAAAAAGCTGTTAGTTTTGAGATATATTGAAGCAGCGTTCAGAGACAGACTATTGATTGACTATAAATGGACCTATATTGGCTAAGTTGAGTGGTATTGTCTGTATTTGGGCTAATAATGTAATATTATGACACTGCTGTTTTTTATTTGTAAACTAGTCTTTAAGACGAAAACAGTAGATACTCATGTAATTACCATTAAATGAGAAATCTGACTGCTATGGGGCTCAACATTATGTCTCTGATTGGCCATTGTGTTTATGTGCTCAACATATATGTCTGTGATTGGCTACAATGATCAACGTTTCAAAAACATGTCATCTTCACCAAGCGCTTACCACTGATATATGGATCCGCTGATAGACGCCTGCTTTCAAACACTGTGTAAGTGCTCAATGAAGATGGCATGCTTTTGAAACGTTGATCATTGTAGCCAATCAGAGACCTATGTTGAGCTTGTCAGAGCAATGGCCAATCACAGACTTAAATGTTGAGCGTGAGAACACAATAGCCAATCAGAGGCATTTAAAAATTTGTTCAACAGCGCTAAAAATGCTAGAGGGAAATGCTGGAATTGTCACAATTGAAAAAAAAAATTTGTACCGATTTGGTACCGAAGTCGTTACTTTTGACAACACTAATTCAGACACCAGCGGGTGTTTGAAATAGCTTCCGATTGCGATCTGACGGGGATTCTGTTCACCATAAGGCAGAAATATATTTATATTGGATGCTAAGGGCAACTTATGCTAACCATTACCATAATAATTACACATTATGCTGCAAATTAAAATGACCAGATTTTTTTTTTTAATTTGGTAATTTTACAAGAATAAATGCAGTGGGGTTTGCCACTATTGTAATGTTATACTGATGAAAAACAGTAATAGCTAAAAACACAAACTGCCACTAAGGAGGCTTTCAGACCGGAGGAACCTTTTGTAGGATTACAAATTTATTTAAATGTTTAATTTAGATTTCCAATACAATAGCATTTTATAATGAGAAAGTTTAGAAATGATGAGACCAGGAAATCTCTGCAAACGGTAGGGGTTCCCAGCGGGATATTCCTGACTGTCCCATCTCAGTACGAGAAGGCTAGGCTTTTCCTGTTCTCGTTGTTTACCGGGTGAAGAGTCATGCTGAGCAAGTTTGAACACCTGTTATTTTATTACTGAGACCATTTGTCTCATCTCAGTACGAGAAGTCTATGCCTTTCCTGTTCTCATGTCTCAGCTCATTTCATCACAATGTAATCCCTCCCCCTTGAAATGTATATAAACTACATGAGACCAGGAAATCTCTGCAAACGGTAGGAGTTCCCAGCGGGATATTCCTGACTGTCCCATCTCAGTACGAGAAGGCTAGGCTTTTCCTGTTCTCGTTGTCTCAGCTCATGCTTTGTACATCACAATGTAATCCCTCCCCCTTGAAATGTATATATGAACTCAATGTATACTGCCTTAGACTAGACTTGACTTGACTTGGGTACGGAGCAGACTACAGCGAATAAAGAATCCTGCTTAAATAAGTCTCCTGGTTTTCGCTTCTGAGTTTTTCTACACTGAAGGAAGAAGAAGTTTACAACAGATGGTGCCTGTGACCCGGATGGAGAAACTGAAACTCAACAAAGAATGAACTTTTGAAACTTCAAAGCTCAAAGATCTCAACAAAGATCTGACTTTCCAGTTCCAGACTGAATCTTTTGAATCCAGAAAGATCTCAACAAAGCTGCCTGAGTTCGGGAACTGAATCTCAACAAAGATCTCAACAAAACTGACAGTGTTCCAGAACTGAATCTCAACAAAGATCTCAACAAAGCTAACTGAGTTCCAGAACCAAGCTCAACAAAGATCTCCTTACTGAGTTTCCAGACGGAATTTTTTCCATACAACAATAATTTGGTGAGTTTCACTCCATTCAAAGAACCGTTGAAAAACCAGTAAAAATTATCCTCTGTGCCATCAGAGAAGAAGTTAACAGACAGCTGTAGGGTTTGTTAACGTACATGTTAATACAGTTTACCCTCTGCTTTGCCAGGGAAGTGTTTTATCCTCTATAAAATTAGGGAAGATTAGCATCAAGTGCTAATATATTGTACCCTCTGTTTTCAGGCAGAGAAGGTTAACATTACGTGTTAATATTGGTGAACCTCTGTTCAAACAGGGATGTGTTTATCCTCTAAAAGTTAGGAAGGTGAAAGATCCTTTGCATGTCATTTTAGAGAAGATTAGTGTAACGTGTTAATATTTTGTGTGTTACCCTTTGCTCTGGGCAAGGAAGGTTAACTGTGTTATCGAGTGTTGCCTCTTTTGATCAGAGAAGATTTAGTTTTTTTGTTTGTTTTATCCTTTAAAAGTTAAGAAGGTGAAAGATCCTTTTGCATTTTTCTTTTAGGGAAGGTTAGTATAACTTACTAATAGTTTGTGATCTGTTGGTAACAAGGAAGTTTAACAATAGTTGATTTGTGTTAACAAGCGTACCCTCTGTAATCAGAGAAGTTTAGTGTTTGTTTGTGTGGTAACAAAGAAATCCACAAAATGATTAAGAAAAGTGCTAGACTAATCTCCACAACTAAAAAAGGTGGTCTTGCGACCCCTTTGTGGTCAGATAGTGAATTTAAAACACTGTTAGGAGAACAAATGAACCTAATAGTCACAGAAAAAGTTAGACAAGAACTAACACAGAAATATGAGATTCATCCAGACAAGATTTGGTCGGTAGATGAGTGTAAAAAGGTGCTTGGAGCAAGTATCCGCAAAAAAAATGAGAAAGGGATATTATGCTGCCATAGAGAATTTGTTTTAGCAGTAGCTACACAACAGTCTCAGCATAACTCAGAACTAGAAAAAGAGAACAAAGAGCTACGTGCTAGAATTTCTTCTTTGACTAAGAAATTGAACCGCAACAAACCTATAGAAAAAAATGATGTAGAAGAAGTTAGTCAGCCGGATAACATTTACCCTGATTTACGAGCATTCTTTGAAACAGATGCGGCTCTCCGCCCAGTAACTGATGTGCCTGTAAATTCATTAAATGTGTGTGGTGCTAGAAAGAGATCGCAGGGAATTGAGGGAACTGAAAGTGTTCCTCCCAACTCTTCTGTTGTCCAAATCCAAACTGTTGCAAAAGCACTTGGACCTAAAGACATAGAGCGACTGTCCCAGAGCCTACCTTCAGCACGTAAACAGTTTTCTGCATTTAGAAGAACATTAATCAGCAAAATGCATCTATATGACATGTCGTTAACAGAGGTCACACAGTTAATGTCACAAATTTTAACTGAAACTGAATTCAACAGTTTTGAATCTGCCGTGACTTCTGAACTACAACATGCCAGTAGAAGTGATATGAGAGAAGGTGTTTTGAAAATCCTAAAGAATATCTTAGGGCCCAAAATAGATTGGTCTAGAATTACTAGCTGTGTACAAAAGAAAGATGAAAATGTGTGCGAATATACTGAGAGGTTTTGTCAGTCAGCCGTAACGTACAGTGGAATAGTGGATGACTCTGAAAGTGTGCTTGATGACAAAGGACCACTGATTCGTATCTGGTCAGATGGTCTTGTTGCTGAATACAGAAGAGCTTTGCCATTCCTAGATATAGCTTGGTCTAACAGAACTCTCAGAAGTAAATTAGACAGTTTGGCAGCATGGGAAAGAGATGCTGATGTTAAAGCCAAAGTGAGAGTAGCAGCAGCAGCTACATTTAGCACAACGCCACCAGTAAACAGGTGGTCTAAAAAAGAAGGCAAATGCCACTACTGTGGAAAATTAGGACATTGGGAGAAAGAGTGTAGGAAGAAGTTGCAAGATACAAAAATAAATGCTATGCATAATTCTGCTCCTTCTCAGCCTGCATACAACCCTGAAATAGTTCCGCAAGTGTCCACTGAAACTTTAGGACAGCTAGTTCAGGCTCTTCTAAGAGCACAAAAAGACCAGGAAAAAAACTAATTGTTGGGGCTGT
Organism: Siphateles boraxobius; assembly: GCF_051911475.1. NCBI lineage: Eukaryota > Metazoa > Chordata > Actinopteri > Cypriniformes > Leuciscidae > Siphateles > Siphateles boraxobius. The sequence goes on from NW_027509192.1 coordinate 19,225,356, forward strand.
GAGTAGCTACCTTTCACCTGTAATCCATCATAATGACAAAATAATTTTTGTGAAAGGTAGCATACAAGAGAAAGAAATTGATTTTTTGCTTGATACAGGGGCAGAGATTACAATAATTCCTACAAAATTGGCTAAAGGTTTAGACATACCGTACAAGAAAACCAAAGTTTCTTTAACTGGTGTAGTAGGTGAAGATTCTGTTTTGTATGAAACCCCGCCCATAGAGGTACAATTTGGCCCTAAAACTCTGACTACAAAACTGCTATGTGCTCCATTAAACACAGGTGCAATTTTAGGCATGGATCTCCTGAGACAGGTACATCTAACTTTAGACATGTCCTCAGAGTCTGCTAGCATTCCAATTTCCTCAGCACAAGTTTCTACCAATAATGTAATCCCTCCAGAGTATGCTTTCTTACAGAATCATCCAATTTGGGCTAAAGACAAGGATGATTGTGGTTTGTTGACAGGTGTAGAACCAATAAAATTGAAGGGGACTCCACCTCCGGTCACCAAACAATATCCGATCAATAAGGAAGCTATACAGGGGATCAAACCTATTGTAGAAAAGTTGCTGATGCAAGGAGTGCTAGTTAAAACCAACAGTCCCTGTAACTCACCCATTTGGCCCATCAAGAAATCCAATGGGACATGGAGACTTACAATAGACTACAGAGTAGCCAAAAAAAATATTGATAAAATCACCCCTCTAGTGGCAGATCCTTCCACAATTTGTAATGGCATACCATTAGAGAGTAAGATTTTTTCAGTAATTGATATGTCTAATGGATTCTTTTCTGTACCGTTGCACTCTGACAGCCAGCCATGGTTAGCTTTCACAGTTGACTATGAGCAATACCAGTGGCCACAGGGATTTCAAAACTCCCCAACCATATACCATCAGGCTGTCAGACGTGATTTGTGTGACCCAGAATGTCCGGTAAAACAGTCCACTATGATCCAATATGTCGATGATATTTTGATTGCCTCAACAGATCACGAGGTACATCAAACTGAATTGGCATCATTGTTGGACTATTTGCATAAGAAAGGACACAAATGCAGCTTTCACAAAGCTCAAATTGCTAAAAAGCAAGTCACATTTCTGGGTCAAACAATTGGTGCAGGAAATAGATCCATTACACAGGATCGAGCGGCTTCAGTCAAAGCCATACCCCCGCCTACTACCATTAAAACACTCCGATCATTTTTAGGAACAGCAGGTTACTGTAGACCTTGGATTGAAGACTATGCCTCAATTGCACAGCCGCTCTATGACTTGTTGAAAGGCCATGGTAAAGATTCTGATACTGTTTGTATGGAAGAATGTCACCTCAAAGCGTTCAATGATTTGAAGAGAGCACTATGTCAAGCACCAGCATTAGGAATTGCCCAAACTGATAGACCATTTGTGCTTTATGTCCATGAACATTTAAGCTTCATGACTGCATGTCTAATGCAAGATCATGGGGGCAGTTTACGCCCAATTCATGACTATTCTGGTAAACTTGACATAGTAGCTCAAGGTATGGGCCCATGCCTCAGAGCAGTACAGGCAGTGCATCTAGCGCTTCAGGCTTCACCAGGAATGGTGTTAGGACAGTCTGTAAACGTAAGATGTCCGCACGCAGTGTCCGCATTAATGAATCAAGCAAAAGTCACTTCTGTCACTTCCTCTCGCTGGGGAAATTGGTTAGCAACTCTCACAGCCCCGAATATTGTCTTACAGTCGAGCACCTGTCACGAATCCGTCCTCATGTATGATGTCTGCTATGACTGAAGTTTTGTTAGAGGATGAAGGAGAAATTACACACGATTGTGTTACGCTTACATATACACCTATGAGTGAAGTAAAAGAAACTCCCACAGAGAATTCAGAATTTGAGTTGTTTGTTGACGGTTCAGCTCAAGTAATTGAAGGTAACAGACGAGCAGGTTATGCAGTAACGTCCACCACGGAAGTGTTAGCTTCAGAACGTCTTCCAGATCATTTTTCAGCTCAAGCTGCAGAACTAGTAGCCCTAACAAGAGCATGCACGCTAGCTTCAGGATCAGTTGCTAATATCTACACAGATTCCAGATATGCTTTTGGGGTAATTCATGATTTTGGTGTCATTTGGCAAACCAGACAGTTTCTAACTTCTGCTGGATCCCCCATTAAGCATGCTGAATTAGTGAAAGATCTAATGTTTTCTATGAAACTTCCAAAGAAATTAGCAGTGATCAAAGTGAAAGCACATCTCACAACTAATACTACGGAAGCTAAAGGTAATGCTCTTGCTGATATGGCAGCTAAACAGGCTTGTTTCTATGCAACTGTACAAGTGTGTTCAGGTAGTGCAGCACAGAAGACAATTATGTCTCCTGAATCAATAATTGATCTGTACAAAGACGTTCCTCTGTATGAAGCATGGACATGGTTAGACAAAGGAGCCACAGTGGATTCATCTGGTTGCTGGACCAAAGGGGGAAAGTATGTCGCTCCCGAATCACTGCTGCCATATTTGGCTCAACAAATACACAGTTTAGGTCACAGTGGTCCAGCAACGATGAATCACAGGTTCTCAAATCAGTGGTGGAATCCAAAATTCAGAAATGTAGCCACAGAAACAGCCAAGAGGTGTGTTACATGTCAGAAAAATAATGATATACCAGCAGCCACTACACCAGCAGCACATACCCCAGCTCCACCAGGACCATTTCGTCACCTGCAAGTTGATTACATATCATTGCCTCGTTGTAAGGGAAAAACTGATTTTTTGGTAGTAATAGACAAGTTCTCAAGATGGGTATTACTCCCATCAAGAAGTTCTCATTTCATCACAATGTAATCCCTCCCCCTTGAAATGTATATAAACTACATGAGACCAGGAAATCTCTGCAAACGGTAGGGGTTCCCAGCGGGATATTCCTGACTGTCCCATCTCAGTACGAGAAGGCTTTTCCTGTTCTCGTTGTCTCAGCTCATTTACATGCTTTGTTCATCACAATGTAATCCCTCCCCCTTGAAATGTATATATGAACTCAATGTAAACTGCCTTAGACTAGACTTGACTTGACTTGGGTACTAAGCAGACTACAGCGAATAAAGAATCCTGCTTAAATAAGTCTCCTGGTTTTCGCTTTGAGTTTTTCTACACTGAAGAAGGAGGAAGTTTACAACACTTTTCATAGTTAACGTTAGACAGATCATAAACTAATGAACACAGAGAATGTGAGCTTAATGTTCTGCACGCATCTGAATTAGACTTTGAGAAATCTTTCCATTAGTTCTTGGGGAAGCACCCTGATGGCTTGTAAATTGTGAAAGCCCCCCTTATGCTGCTTTTATCTGAAATTTACCTCAGTTAATGCCTCTTTGGCTCTTGCACGTTCTTTCCGGCCGCCGCCACGGTCAGAGGCAAGATTAAACCAACGGATGGCGTAAGAATCTCTATGTCAGTATCTGCTGCACCGGTAGAGGACTGGTTACTCCTTACAGCTCCTGTTGGAAAAAAAACAAAAAAGTGCCATAAACATCTCCAACTTTCCCAAACTAATAAGCTCCTAATTGATAGTTATTCAGTAATGTAGATAATTTAAGGGATAAACAGGTATTTCAACGATTTAAATATTAATTTAAAGGGAAACATACACCGAGAACAAAATCAATACCTGTGGCACCTGATGAATCATTGAGGTTTTATTGTTTTGCCGGTATACAGTATGTTTTTATGACTCTCAAAGTGAGGGTAGCATTGACTTCCATTATAAGAATCACAGAGGAACTGACTGTTTTCAGCTAAAAATTTTTACTGTTAAACTGAAGAAGAAAAAAAGACACCTACATCTTGAATGGCCCTAGAGTGAGTAAGTTAACAGCAAATATAAAAAAAATGGGTGAACTATCCCTCTAAATTGATAAGAATCAGATATCACAAAAGTAGTTTTATGTTTGATGGGACTGAATTCCTAAAGTAAGAAATTAATTTTAAGAAATAGTAATATCTTAGCCATAAATATGATTTAGGTTGTGAAGATAGTTTACGAAATACTCTAACACTCAACTTCTTGGTATTATATCCTACTGATGTAAAAAATGTAAACGTTTCCAAACTTTTGGCAGGTAGCAGCTAAGTTAACGTTACTTATAAAATCTCTTTTAAAATGAGGGTCTGCGGGAGACCTTAGCTAGGTTGACATAACGTAATTAACGCAAGCCTATCACTGACATTAACGTTACCACACAGCACATTTAAAGAAAATAAAAAAATGTATAATAGTTCATAATAATAAATAGAAGAAGTTAAATTCGTCAATTACATATAATTACAGTCTTCTGGGCCGTCTTCATGTTAGCATGCTCTCCTCTGATAACAGTCAGCTAATACTATTCAAAACCGATCAAAGGAACAAAAAACCTTTTAAGTTAATGAGTAGACAACATAATCAAGAAATTATTTCATTAATAGCAGTTTGAGCTTACCTTGGTGAAGTTTTTGAGGTAGGATGCCCGCGAGTTCCGACTGTGGCTGCCTCCTCTTCGTTCTGCAGAAAGAAAAATCGCGCGCTCGCATCACGGATACGGCCCGAATCTGCTTTGTGACTGTTGTTCCCGCGCACTAAAACCCCGGCCCGGGCTGGATCCGTATTAGAGCAGTGAAACGGACGTGACTGTAACGCGGATTTGCCGGTTTAGAGACGGATCCGGCTCTAGCGCTTCAGGCTTCACCAGGAATGGTGTTAGGACAGTCTGTAAACGTAAGATGTCCGCACGCAGTGTCCGCATTAATGAATCAAGCAAAAGTCACTTCTGTCACTTCCTCTCGCTGGGGAAATTGGTTAGCAACTCTCACAGCCCCGAATATTGTCTTACAGTCGAGCACCTGTCACGAATCCGTCCTCATGTATGATGTCTGCTATGACTGAAGTTTTGTTAGAGGATGAAGGAGAAATTACACACGATTGTGTTACGCTTACATATACACCTATGAGTGAAGTAAAAGAAACTCCCACAGAGAATTCAGAATTTGAGTTGTTTGTTGACGGTTCAGCTCAAGTAATTGAAGGTAACAGACGAGCAGGTTATGCAGTAACGTCCACCACGGAAGTGTTAGCTTCAGAACGTCTTCCAGATCATTTTTCAGCTCAAGCTGCAGAACTAGTAGCCCTAACAAGAGCATGCACGCTAGCTTCAGGATCAGTTGCTAATATCTACACAGATTCCAGATATGCTTTTGGGGTAATTCATGATTTTGGTGTCATTTGGCAAACCAGACAGTTTCTAACTTCTGCTGGATCCCCCATTAAGCATGCTGAATTAGTGAAAGATCTAATGTTTTCTATGAAACTTCCAAAGAAATTAGCAGTGATCAAAGTGAAAGCACATCTCACAACTAATACTACGGAAGCTAAAGGTAATGCTCTTGCTGATATGGCAGCTAAACAGGCTTGTTTCTATGCAACTGTACAAGTGTGTTCAGGTAGTGCAGCACAGAAGACAATTATGTCAGAAAAATAATGATATACCAGCAGCCACTACACCAGCAGCACATACCCCAGCTCCACCAGGACCATTTCGTCACCTGCAAGTTGATTACATATCATTGCCTCGTTGTAAGGGAAAAACTGATTTTTTGGTAGTAATAGACAAGTTCTCAAGATGGGTAGAAGCTTATCCAACAGGGCGTGCTACAGCTGCACATACTGCTAAATATCTTGTCACTGATTTCATTCCCAGATGGGGATTACCAGATTGGATTGACTCAGATCAAGGTACACACTTCACAGGACAGATAGTCAAGGAAGTGTCTAGAATGTTGCAGATTAAGTGGAACCTTCACTGCCCCTATAGGCCACAAGCATCAGGACAGGTTGAACGTGCAAACAGAACAATCAAAATCAGGCTAAGCAAAATGCATCAGGAAGGAGTACCATGAGTTGAAGCGTTGCCAGCAGTACTGTGTAGTATGAGAGCATCACCTAACAGAACAGTAGGACTGAGCCCTCATGAGATTATTACTGGACGCCCCATGCAGATGCCAGGTGTGATTGATCTTAGAAATGCTGATGTACACATTACCTCAGATGCCCTGATTGCTTACTGTGAAAACCTAACAAAGGCGGTACAGAGTGCCAGAGGGAGAGTTGAGTCATGTTGGCAGACTCCACCAGAAGGGGGACACACAATCATCCCAGGTCAATGGGTCATGATAAAGTCATTCAGAAATAAGCCATTAGAACCAAAGTGGCATGGGCCACATCAAGTGATGTTGATTACAGCCGCTGCAGTATTGTGTCAGGGAAGGAAAACCTGGACTCATTGTACACACTGTAAGGTTGTTCCCCCACCAACAGGGATAGGTTAGGACACGGAACCAGTGAGGAGCCCCGGGAAGAACCGAACGCAACAGGCTTCGTGGTTAACCCTGGGGTGAAGACTTCTCTCATAGGCCCTATCCTAGTCCATCCTTACCTCACTGTTCCTTAGGTGTCAAAGGTTTAAGAAATAGGGAAAGAGGAAATCAACAATAGCAGACTCAGAAAAGTTTACAACCCTAGTGTTTGAACAAATACTGCTCCATCTGTCTAGCAGACTCAGAAAAAGTTCACAATCCTAGTGTTTGAAGAAATACTGCTCTACTGTCTTTTGTTTTTTTCTTTCTTATTCTGTGCAGACACCACTTGATGACAGTCCGGGACCCATACGCACCAACCTCCTCACCTGCGTATGAAGCCACAACCTCCAGGAAAACAACTAGACTCACTGGCGAACCAACTATCACGAAAGAAAAAAAAATACACAACGCAGAGACTCACATACGAAACCTTCAATCATCCATCAACATGATCAAGATTGTCGTTCTACTAAGCATCATGGACATCGCACAAAGTGTGGACTCCAGAAACAACATATTCTTAGAGCTAATGAATATGTCAAGAAATGCCTTGTTTGCTGGAAAGGACGTTTGCATGCCACACGCACCTTCAGTAGGAGCAGGAATCCCCTGGGTGGCACACCCTATCTCCAAATGTGACACGTGTACCTTATTCAATCATCATACCAGTGAATTATACAACAAGGATACATGTCACAATACAACAATTCCTCCATCTTCTCCGTGTTGCATTCCAGGACTACCATCCTGCAACCTAACTTCAGCTACTCCCATCATGACAGATCTACTCCTGCCAATGATGTTCTATTGGTGCATGGAAAATTATGCTCCAGCATCGACTCCACTGGGTGAAATTCCTCGTGAACGTTGCAGCTTTGTGATTGAAAGAGGAGCAGAATCCCACGTGTACGTTACTAAAACAGATAAGAAAGAGGAAAATGACTTAACAGAGTGTTTCTCCAGAAACCCATCCCTACCAATTTTTTTTTAAATAAATCAGTTGTGTATGATCTCTCCACCAACTGACACTTTTTGGTTATGTGGAACTTCTGTCTACAGCATCCTCCCCAGCCAATTTAACGGAAGGTGCACCCTGGTTTATATTCTACCAGCTATCAGAGAAAATACACACTCCACCCCAAGCTCCCCACAGCTACAAAATTCAGCTCCTACCACTAACGAAGCAGATGGCTGCATTCCAGGACTCACTTGTGCACAAACATGGTGGTCAAGAACTCTTGAAGCATTAATACCATCTTATGGTGTCATGCAAGCCCTTGATCAAGTCAGAAGCTTATCGAATTCTGTACAGAAATTGGCCAATGATACGGCTTTGGCCCTTGGTAACATCACGGACACTCTCGCTTCGCACAAGATAATGATCTTACAGAACAGAGTGGCCTTGGATTACATTCTAGCAACGCAAGGAGGAGCCTGCACCATCATCGGACCCGAGTGCTGCACCGGGTTAATGGATCCAACAGAGAACTTGAACAAAATCCAACAAGACATTCTTGATCTTTCAGCAAAATTACACCAGATGACTGAAGTTAATTTTTCATGGTTCGGAAACTTGCTTGGGAAACCCTGGCTGTGGATAAAGGAAATAGCAATTCTGCTGTTATTTCTTCTAATAGCGTACTATCTATGCGTCCACAGTATCAAGTGTTTCATTCAACAAATGACTCACGCCCCTCACAAAGAAATGACAGTTCCAAACAGAAAAGACTATTACCCTTAAGAACTTCACGGACCCTAAATTTGCATGTTTGTTTCTGTGTCAGCATGCAATTGCAGAAACAGCAACACAGAAGCATGAGCCTGTAATGATCACAAGTTACAAGAATTTAACTTTTAAGTGTCTAAATTTGTATTTTGTGAGAGTTATTTAGAACTCCCAAAGGGGGAAATGTAGGATTACAAATTTATTTAAATGTTTAATTTAGATTTCCAATACAATAGTATTTTATATTGAGAGAGTTTAGAAATGATGAGACCAGGAAATCTCTGTAAACGGTAGGGGTTCCCAGCGGGATATTCCTGACTGTCCCATCTCAGTACGAGAAGGCTAGGCTTTTCCTGTTCTCGTTGTTTACCGGGTGAAGAGTCATGCTGAGCAAGTTTGAACACCTGTTATTTTATTACTGAGACCATTTGTCTCATCTCAGTACGAGAAGTCTATGCCTTTCCTGTTCTCATGTCTCAGCTCATTTCATCACAATGTAATCCCTCCCCCTTGAAATGTATATAAACTACATGAGACCAGGAAATCTCTGCAAACGGTAGGGGTTCCCAGCGGGATATTCCTGACTGTCCCATCTCAGTACGAGAAGGCTAGGCTTTTCCTGTTCTCGTTGTCTCAGCTCATTTACATGCTTTGTTCATCACAATGTAATCCCTCCCCCTTGAAATGTATATATGAACTCAATGTAAACTGCCTTAGACTAGACTTGACTTGACTTGGGTACTAAGCAGACTACAGCGAATAAAGAATCCTGCTTAAATAAGTCTCCTGGTTTTCGCTTTGAGTTTTTCTACACTGAAGAAGGAGGAAGTTTACAACACTTTTCATAGTTAACGTTAGACAGATCATAAACTAATGAACACAGAGAATGTGAGCTTAATGTTCTGCACGCATCTGAATTAGACTTTGAGAAATCTTTCCATTAGTTCTTGGGGAAGCACCCTGATGGCTTGTAAATTGTGAAAGCCCCCCTTATGCTGCTTTTATCTGAAATTTACCTCAGTTAATGCCTCTTTGGCTCTTGCACGTTCTTTCCGGCCGCCGCCACGGTCAGAGGCAAGATTAAACCAACGGATGGCGTAAGAATCTCTATGTCAGTATCTGCTGCACCGGTAGAGGACTGGTTACTCCTTACAGCTCCTGTTGGAAAAAAAACAAAAAAGTGCCATAAACATCTCCAACTTTCCCAAACTAATAAGCTCCTAATTGATAGTTATTCAGTAATGTAGATAATTTAAGGGATAAACAGGTATTTCAACGATTTAAATATTAATTTAAAGGGAAACATACACCGAGAACAAAATCAATACCTGTGGCACCTGATGAATCATTGAGGTTTTATTGTTTTGCCGGTATACAGTATGTTTTTATGACTCTCAAAGTGAGGGTAGCATTGACTTCCATTATAAGAATCACAGAGGAACTGACTGTTTTCAGCTAAACATTTTTACTGTTAAACTGAAGAAGAAAAAAAGACACCTACATCTTGAATGGCCCTAGAGTGAGTAAGTTAACAGCAAATATAAAAAAAATGGGTGAACTATCCCTCTAAATTGATAAGAATCAGATATCACAAAAGTAGTTTTATGTTTGATGGGACTGAATTCCTAAAGTAAGAAATTAATTTTAAGAAATAGTAATATCTTAGCCATAAATATGATTTAGGTTGTGAAGATAGTTTACGAAATACTCTAACACTCAACTTCTTGGTATTATATCCTACTGATGTAAAAAATGTAAACGTTTCCAAACTTTTGGCAGGTAGCAGCTAAGTTAACGTTACTTATAAAATCTCTTTTAAAATGAGGGTCTGCGGGAGACCTTAGCTAGGTTGACATAACGTAATTAACGCAAGCCTATCACTGACATTAACGTTACCACACAGCACATTTAAAGAAAATAAAAAATGTATAATAGTTCATAATAATAAATAGAAGAAGTTAAATTCGTCAATTACATATAATTACAGTCTTCTGGGCCGTCTTCATGTTAGCATGCTCTCCTCTGATAACAGTCAGCTAATACTATTCAAAACCGATCAAAGGAACCAAAAAACCTTTTAAGTTAATGAGTAGACAACATAATCAAGAAATTATTTCATTAATAGCAGTTTGAGCTTACCTTGGTGAAGTTTTTGAGGTAGGATGCCCGCGAGTTCCGACTGTGGCTGCCTCCTCTTCGTTCTGCAGAAAGAAAAATCGCGCGCTCGCATCACGGATACGGCCCGAATCTGCTTTGTGACTGTTGTTCCCGCGCACTAAAACCCCGGCCCGGGCTGGATCCGTATTAGAGCAGTGAAACAGACGTGACTGTAACGCGGATTTGCCGGTTTAGAGACGGATCCGGCTCGGAGTCGTATGCTGTCTGGGATACTGCCAGTCACTCAGCCCACCAAAACAAGGACTCGCCGGCGCCGTCATCGTATAGTGTACCAGATGACCTCGGTAAAAACAAGCCAGTCCAGGTCTGTTTAAAGCAGTTTCCAAAGAAACAACAACATAAAACGACTGTAAACGGTCCTTTTCGGCGAATTGGTACAATGATAGGGAATGGGCTAGAATATTCAGAGCAAACAGATTCGGCATTTTGTTTTCCCTGTCGGAAATTTGGCGGGAGTGACTCTGTGTTTACAAGTACTGGTTTTTGCAACTGGAAGCATGCGACAGATAAAGCGAAAGGATTTTACAGACATGCTCAGGCCTGATAGCGCTCCGGCGCCACACCGGATTTCCGGCGTACAGACGTGTCTGCGAAAGAAAAAGAAAAAAGCAACAGCAAAAGAAGCGGAATTCGACCAATCATAGCGCTGGGTTCATTCCCCAAATAGCAAGCGGGTATGATTGACAGATGCGTAAGGCCTATCATTAAAAAGAGACTGAAAATCGACAGCAATAATCCCGCTCGATCCCGCTTCCACTCCCGCGGCCGCCTCTGACTGAGTTCATGAGCGAGGACAGTAGGCTACAGTAGCCTAGTCACGGCACTTCTGACTCCTGAAGGTAAATGGGCTGGGGTGGATGTGGAAAGTTGAAGTATTGTATTGAGTTAACTTAATCTGGATTCTATTATGACACGGAGTGATCGCAATCGCATGGGTTATCTTAGAATACTCCGTCATTCATGTCACTCAGATAAGATGAAGACATCATACAGCCATGCAAATTATAAAAAGCTTAAGTATTGATGAACAATAAATCTAAATAAAATTAAAATCGCTATGACTTACTGATTATGAAAGTGCTGTGATTTGTGGATTAATTTACTGATAAGCGCGAGTCTGCAAACATGCATTTATTTATTCATTCTGAGTGTTGAGAAACGTAGCCTGCATGTGTGACGTTATTGTGTTATAATAACTAAAGTACCTAATTATGTTACATAGTAATTTTGTATGAAAACTAGCGCGTTACTTGCGGATAAGAAACCGTTGTATCAGTGCTGCGCGAGCGGACGCGAATAGCGCGTCAAATTCGCGCCTACCGCGTCTAGTTATACGCTTGACCACTTTGAATCAATTCGCGCGTCAGGAGCGAAATTGACGCGTGTAAAAAACAAAAGTTTGAAGCGAAATTTATGCGCGTTGGAGGCGAAATCCGATGAAACTCAGGAGGCGAAACCCGTTGATGGCCATCTTTTTACATGTTTTGATGTCCACATGTTCTTGTTCAAGAAATTACAATGACTGTAGCATTTTTATTGTAAAGAAGTGGACAAATATTAAAGATTAATTTGTATTTACAACTTACCAGGTTCCCCAATCTCCTCACTGACCCTCTTCCAAGCGAAGTCCTTTTTCTTCCTGTCTCTATACAAATATGAAGTGGAATCGTACAATTCTGGGTGACTGCTTACAGCAAGAATTTATTTTTCCTCCATAGCTGTCATATATTTTGGAATGAAACATTCCGAGCAGGAGTTTACGTCACTTTACCTCCTGAGTGACAGCAGGCAGCAAGGCTCCTGATTGGTTAACGCGGCGCGAATTGACGCCAAAGTACAGATTTTTCAACTCGGGGCGGCAGAAGCGAATTCGCGTCAAACGCGAATGCACCAAATGCACCATTCGTGCGTAACGTGCCAGGCGCTCAATTCGCGCGAACTTGCGCGAAGAAGGACGTTTTACTATTAACACAGCCCTATGTCAGATTCTTCTAACATATAGGCTACTTGATATTCTTTTTAGAATAAGTGATTCGTTTTGCTATTATTGGTCCTGTGACAGGACTCCTGTCTATTCATTGTCAACTATTTTCTATAAGTATGTTTGTATTGGCTAACGTTTATTAAGCTAATGCGTGTCCTGTTTAAAATGTGCAATGTTCAAATGCAAAGACAGCACGGCTCAAATAAAAGCCCTTTTTCTTTTCTTTTTATCAAGTAGGCTATCATATTTGGATATTGGAATAACAAATTAAGTAGAACTATCTTAAATGTACAAATGTTTTTTTTACTGTTTTCTAGAGGTTTCTCAATTTTAGACTAGTTGACCAGCACACATTATTTTGCAATGCAATATTAATCATGAAAAAAATACATTGCAGTGCAGTGCAAGTGAAATTTAGGATTTGGGTCGAATTCAAAAAACTTTAGAAGTCAAGAATTATGAAGATAGGCATGTGTTTGTGTGTGTCTTGCATTCTCAAAAAATAATGACAAAAATATATGACAACAATATAAGAAGACTAGAAGAAGAATCGCTCATCACTTTGTGTCAGAAATTAGCGGAGGATAAACTCGCCCTTACGCATCTGTCCCAGGAAAAAAAGTTCAGGCTCAGGATTTTTTCTGCTATCACCCCTGCATGCTAACTGTAAAGAGCACCTGGCTTGCATGGCTATTTGGAAAGAGCAGCAATTGCGATGTTCCACAGGAAAAGAGATTTCAACCCTAGTTAATTCAGATCAGCTTTCTCGAAACCGCCTTTATGTGTCTTCAATAATTGACATTATTGAATTCCTGGTATCAAACGAACTGCCATTGAGGGGTACCATAGATTCAGTTGATGACAGAGGTGACGTAGGCAGTGGACTGTTACTGTCTCTATTTGATTACACGCTGAATTGATTACACGAAAAAACAAAGAGCTAGCGCAGGCCTTCAGTACAATTCCAAAAAATGCTACGTACACATCACACGATGTTCAAAATGATTTAATTGAACTGATGAGTACAATCGTGACAGAGAACATTGTTAAAGATGTTGGGGAGTCATGGTTTACAATTAAAGTGGATGGAACCAAGGACCCAACAGGCAATGAGAATGTCGCTGTTGTTCTTCGATATGTTGACCAGAACTGCACAGTGAAAGAGAGGCTGTTGTCAGTATTGACCACAGACAAGTGCGATGCCCTGTCACTCACAAACATCGTACTTGAGGAGCTGTCAAATGTTGGTCTCGATACTAATAAAATATTAAGTCAATTTTATGACGGGGCCAGCGTTATGTCTGGAAGAGAAGGAGGCATGCAGAAACATATTCAAAACAAATTAAACAGAGAAGTGCCCTACATTCATTGTTTTAATCATCAATTACATTTGGTTATAGTGCATGCAGTTTCATCCGAGAGCGCCGTTGAAGATTTTTTTGCCATTTGTAATGCACTGCAAAAATTTCTGAGAAAGCCCACTGTAGCTGCACAGTATAAGGGAGAGAAGCTTAAAAGGCTGCTAGATCAACGATGGACTGGACACCTTGAGACGGTGTCCGTGGTGCTGAAATCGCACGACACCCTTGTGGATTTTCTGAATGGAATCGCAACCACAAGAAAAGGTGCTGACATAAAAGTTGAAGCTGTTGGACTTCACAAGGCCATCACAGAACTGACTTTAAAATTTCTTGCCTGTGTGATGTACAAAGTTTTGTGCCTGATGGATCCACCGAATAGGATGCTGCAAGCTGAACAAACGGATCTAATGACGGCAATTCGGCTCATTGGCAGCGCTTCTACTTGCATTGAAAGTCTCGATCAGATGCAGAGTTTGCGAAACTGTGGGCTGAAAGTATAGGTGCAGATGATGCGGTTCCTGCCCCTCCGAAACGGCAGCGACAGGCCAGCAAGACTCTGCAAGACTACATTGTGGATGAAAGTTTTGGTCAGCGTGAAGTGAACATTGAACAGGAGTGCAAGCGGCTGTTTTTTAGCATTATTGACTCTGTTTTGGGGGAAATGTCCGTTCGTTTCAGCGAACGTAATGGCAACTACATGGCAGCTTTGGATGCATTGGACCCTGTTAGTGAGAACTTTTTGAATGCAGGGAAAGTGAAAACTACTACTGGATTTAACGAACACCGAAATGGTGGAGTCTCAGTTCACTGTTGCACGTCAGTTTTGGCAAACACTGTCCACAGGCCAGGACGACAAAGTGACATTGGTCAAACTTCTTTCAAAGTACTCCAGCGTTTTCTAAGCCATGCCAGTGGTGATGACTGCCTTAAAACACGCACTAACATTTGGGGCATCGACTGCTATGTGCGAGAACTCTTTCTCAACGCTTAAGAATGTTTTTTCTGAGCACAGACGCAGC